>NC_142501.1:138317001-138630215 GCF_057876585.1 Rhinolophus sinicus
CCAAGGCTCTCAGCCAAGACTAAACCCTTCATCAGTTCTCTTGGTTCCATCTTTCTTTAGGATTTGTTCTACCAAACAGCCTCTCTATAGCATTCTCATGTTTCCACAGGGTGCTTCCTCTCAGCCTACAGCCATCCTTATTTTTCTTGCCTCCAAGTTCTTTTCTTAGGGATCATTTCAGTCTTGTAATTGATTACCTTTTGCTTCCTCTGGGAAGCTCATATGCACATGAGCCAAATTTGGGTGAATGTTAATAGCCTAAGATATTATAAAATATGTTATTATGTTTAAACTTTCTGATTGGTCTCTATCTTGTATGCTATGGCCAGATTTTTTCTCCAAGCCATCTTTCTGAAATAAGTCAGGTCGATGATTAGCAGGTAAATAATTTAATAGATAGATGAATAGATAGGTAGATCAATGAGATAGTGTTGTTACTAACTAGTCCTGGTCTTGCTTATGCTGTAATTTGGATTTGACATGCTGTTCTCTGTCATCCAAGTCTATGAAAATTATGTCTATCTTTTAGAGCCTATATATTCCATCCAGTACCTACTTCTTTTAGTATGTTCTAATCCTCCAAACAGAAGTGCTCTCTCTCTTTTTCTGCTGACCCTCATATCACTTTGTGTATTCTTCTATTAAAACATTAACCTTATTCCTCTCTGTAATTCAATCTCTGGTTATTTATAGGCTTTCCTAATTCTCCTTTCCTATGTTGTAAGCTTTTAATGACCAGGGTATATGTTCTACTTATTTTTATAACCCACAGTGCACTTAGCAGAAGTGTGTAATTGATATTCAACAAATAGTCGTTGAATTTTATTGAAATGAATTTGGTATGTACTTAGATTTTAAAGCTACCTCAAAATGTATTCAAACTTTGTGTATGTCCCAAACATAAATGCATAAACACCATTTTTTTTTGGCTGAAGTAACTAACAGTTTCCTTTTTTTTGTTCAATTTCCCCAAGATTAGACAGAAAAATTCAATATTTTTGGTTTCATGGATAGCCTTGTACCAAGCGATATTATACTTACTGTCTTTTCAATATTTGAATAAATAAATAGCATGAGTATTATGGAGTAAATGAGATTAATATGGGTAATAATGGAGAAAATAAACATGAGAGCCAGTGCTTTTGTAGGGAAAAGAGTGAACTTCAGAACATAGAGATTAAAGTTTATACAGTAGAGCTATATTCATGATGTAATGATCAGAGTAGAGGAAATTGTTGAAAAACTGGGTAACAAGTACATTTTTAAGTGTTCACAGATGTATCTGTGTTCACTAGGTCAGCATCTAAAAGATGAAAAGAGATGATTTCCTGAGGGGATATGAAGATTGCTGATGTTGTAATGGATGTTAAAAGAATGAGGCAGAGGGGAGTTCTGGATTAATTAGAGCAGAGGCAAACTGGCTGAAACAATTTATTAGAGCAGAAAAAAAATTTATCAAAATGAAAAAAATAGAAATTTTTATTAAAAATGAAGGAAATACCTGGCTGTCTTTTCATGTCACTAAATATTGGCTTAAGGTGTCAGACAACCAACTATTGGGTTACTTGTTTTTACATGTGTGTACACCTCTTTGTATTCAGGTGTCCCCATACATCACAGTTAGGTATGCAAAGCCTATAAACTGTGTGCCACAGCAAAACGCTGTGGCTGACTTTACAGAATTCTCTCTATATAAATATCATAAAAGGTATAATGATATTTGATTCTTACAGTGTTTGTGGCAGATTGTACTTTTCAGAAACGGCCACAACAATATTTTTAGTCTCACGTGAATATCTCAAGTCATACAAACCTGAACTGAGACCAATAAGAAAGTTAAAACATAATTACATGCCAGAATGTTTCCTTCAAGCAGTAGAGTTTATGTATCCTCTTTTTCAAACTGGGAGGGTCTTTGTGGCATCCTTGCTTAAAAGAATATGATAGAACTGACACTTTGTGACTTCTTAGGTTAGGTTATAAAACATGATACAGCTTCTGCTTGGCTGTCTCTGTGTTGGACAACTTTGGAGCTCTGAGTCACGATGATGGAAAGACCACATGAACAGACTACATAGAGAGAGAGAGCGAGAGCGAGAGCGAGAGCAAGAGCGAGAGCGAGAGCAAGAGAGAGCGAGAGAGAGCGAGCGAGAGAGAGAGAGAGAGAGAGAGAGAGAGCAAAAAGTCCCAATTATTTCAGCCCTCAGATGTTTAAGTCTTCCCAGCTCAGGCACCCAATGATTCCAGCCCAGCCACTGTCTGATTGTAACATGTGAGAGACCTGAGCAAGAACCTCCCAGCTGAGCCCAGTACCATGAAGATAATGATAAAGAGATTTTTATTCAAGGCACTAAGTTTTGGGGTGGTTTGTTGAACAGCAATAGACAGAACAGTATTTCCCAAAATGTATGAGGATGTGTCCATTTGCTCAGCTGTGAAAGTGAACAGAAAAGATACTGGCTGTGGGTCACTTAGTAAGTCTGTGTCATTGTTAGGGCTGTGATTACAATTCAGAGTTTCTGTTTCTTGTTCAGACCAGTGGTCCACTCTAGTTATGATGTTGGAAAACACAGCACAGCCTAACATTCATTGGCATGAAAACTTATAACACAATTTACTTTAAAGCTAGATTTTTAAAAAGCTGTTTACTGAACCTGAATAACATAACATATTATAATGGGTATTCATTAGCTGAATTTATGTCTTATACTAGAATGCTCTCCCAGACGCAAGTATCGTGCTTTAATTGTATTTTTAAAGTCTGATTTGACCAATGTACGTTTTAAAGTAGAATAGGGAGATATACAAATATCAATATTTTCCTATTTTAGCAGTACAGAAAAATTAAATAGTGTCACGAATGCCTGTGAGTAGTCTCACTGCTAATTAATTACACTGTAGATAAACAATTTGCCCATCATCATTTTAAGCTTCTTGAGTGCAGAACACTGAATTGGAAATAAAACAACTGAAGAATAGTCCCTGTTTTCAAAGAGTTTGTAATCTCAATAGAGATAGAAAACAGACACATATGAAGGACACTCACAAACCAAATATAAACAGATTGTTCTTTGTACAAACTATGTTTAAATGCTGACTGAATCAAGAGTGAGGTGGTAGACATAACTTTTTATCTGAAAAATTATACCTATTTAGCATACATACACATGTTTAAAACTCAAGGTGTGAATTACACATTTCTAAATATTTAGGCATTTAGTGATGTGGTACTAGATTCATTGTCCTTGTTACTAAAAAACTATTAAGTTGAACTATATGAACCTGCCAATTTTTTAAAGGTTTTACAAAACTGGCTATTTGATATGGTTCAGCCTGACATGTCAGTTTGGTGAAGCTACTGTTGCAGGCTCAGACAATAAAGCCGTACCAAGGACCTCAGTCATTTGACATATGTTTAGTCTTCCTTTTAAAAAGTGCCAATGACAAGAGAAGCAATATTACTTGGAAATACATGTATTTTATTTATCTCAAACCATTAGCATTCTCATTCACAACCGCCATTTATAATTTTTAATAGTAGAGTGCCTGAGGACATTTATTTTAAAATTTTAATTGCTTCCTTTTAGATTCAAGATAGTTATCAAACATTTTACTGACTGCAAACCTTAGATTGAAGAATTAATTTCACAACTCCAACTCACCCTGGGCTCTCACGGGAGACAAAGCAAGCATCAAAGGAGTATGATATTTGCAATAATACTATTTTGATTTCATAGTAACTTCCTTTGAGGAGTGTCAAGTGCTTGGAGTCATTATCTAAATAATCATCTTGACAAACGTGGTAGGACAAAAAGTTTAAAAGTATTTGAAATGGTTGAATTTCTGCTGTGATTAGGGTTTTAAAGATGGAGTCAAACTCATCAATTAATAGGCACTGGTCAAAAATAACAAGTTAAAAGAAAACTTGCTATGTGGGGGCATTTCCAAGGGAAAATCTGGTTGGTGATCAGAAATTAACATTACACTGTCTTATATTTTAGGTGGTTTTTCCAACCCGTGAAACATTTTTTAATTACAGCTCAGAACTGATGATATTTATATTAGTATTATGCATAATATGACCAGTTTTAGGCTCTTGGTTTATGCTATTTGAAGGGACTTAGAATCTATCCTGAATCACACTATTATGCCCACCGCACAGTCTACAATTTTTGTTCAGATGTTCTAACATTATGGGAAATGATGTTGTGGGAAATTATATTGCCCTTTCTCCAAGCTTTGAGGAGCTAAGCAGTGTTTCAAGGAGACAACCAGTTGGGCAAGATGAAATACTAGATCTTCTGTTGCGAAACTATCCCCAACACATATATTCCATCCCCACACACAATAAATTAAACAGCTATCTCCAAACACATGATCTTTATATTATATAAGTTAACATGAAAATTGTTTACAAATGATTTTATTCATAAACATTTGTTGATTACTTTTTGTGTGCCAGGCATTACATTAAGTGCTCAGATATATTGAGTCATAATCTATACAAGCTTTCACTAGTTTCTTTGGGTATTTAATTTCATAGAGTTTTACCAAGTGTCACCCTGACCTTTAATAGAGCTTCAGTAATATTTGTAACAGAGAGCAAGAACTCTTACCACATTATATTAAGATATTTAAATTGCTGGAACATGTTATATAACATACACATCAAGCACTGATACTCTGAGATTCCTAAATATCTCATTTGCAAAGGTTCTCATTTCATAACGTCATTGAAATTCTCCAAACTGATATGTGAGATTTTTGAGGTGAAGTAGATTTTATTCTTTGCTTTCCAACTTTCCCCAGATTCTACAGCAGTTGTTGAATTTATAGATAGTCCTTCCCATCTTATATTAGTCTTGTTCCTACCAACGTTGGCCCTTCTCTGGCAGCAATCATTTTACTTCTTATCTTGCAAGAAGCTGTAGGCCCTTGGCTTGGCCAGCTTTTCACAGAAATCAAAGCAAAATTCACTCAGATTTCAGATTTCACCATTACGGGGGTGTGATGGGTGTGAAAGGAAAGCCAAACTTCTTTCTCTGGTAAAGTATATATTATTTTTTTTCTTATTTTTAGAGCTTTTCCTTTTTTTTTTTTTTTTTTTTTTGGCTAATGAGATGCTTCACGGTTATAATAAATACAGTGCATGCCATCAAACTTGAATGGTCCTGTTACCCTGGCATCATCACAGTTAGAAGTATGTGGTCTTTATTATTTCCACTGTTCTCATGAGAAAACAAGTTCAGAGGGGCTAAGGAACTTGCTCAAATCACAAAGCTAGTAAGAGACAAAGTTAGATTTTTAACCCAGTTCCACCTGACTAAATCTCATTGTTATCTTTTGTGTTCTTGCTCCCCTAATCAAACATGATGATTTCTGCCTTTAAGTAACTCTCAGCCTGGTGAAGACATATTTAATTTATTTTGAATTACAAATTACTTATTATTATCTGGACTCAATATATCCTTTTTGATTAGTTGGTGGTGATTTTGAGACACAAGCTTTGATTTTTATTTTAAAATGCATTGGGAACATAAAGTGATCTAGTACAGTTTATAGTCAGAGAAGTTTGATGCCTTGTATTTACACAGCAACAAACCTTTTTATTTATTTATTAAGTTTGTTGGGGTGACATTGGTTAGTAAAATTATATAGATTTCAAGTGTAGATTTTTGTAATGCATCATCTATGTATTGCATTGTATGTTCACCATCCAGAATCAGTTCTCCTTCCATCACCATATACTTGGCCCCCTTTTCCCTTTTTTACCACCTCCCATTCCCCCACACCCTCTGGAACCACTAAACTGCTGTCTGTGTCTATGAGTTTTTGTTTCTTTCTTTGTCTGTCTCGTTCCTTTGTTCCTTTCAGTTTTATATCCCAGATATGAGCGAAGTCATATGGTTCTTGACTTTTTCTGCCTGATTTATTTTGCCTAAGATGATAATTTCAAGATCCATCCATGTTGTTGCAGATGGCAGTGTTTCCTCTTTTCTAATGCGGAGTAATATTCCATTGTATACATAATATCACATCATCTTTATTCAGTCATCTATTGAGGGACACTTTGGTTGTTTCCATGTCTTGGCCACCATGAATAATGTTGCAATTAACACAAGGGTGCATATATTCTTTATGGATAAATGTTTTTAAATTTTTTATGTAGATACCCAGAAGAGGGATTGCTGGGTCATATGGTAATTCTATTCTTAATTTTTTGAAGAACCTCCATACTGTTTTCCATAGTGTCTGTACCAATGTACATTCATACCAGCAATATATAAGGGTTTCTTTTCCCCACAATCTCTCCAACACTTGTTATTATTTGTCTTGTAGATGACAGACATTCTAACAGGTGTGAGGTGATAGCTCACTGTGGTTTTGATTTGCATTTCCCTAATAGCTAGTGAAGGTAAGCATTTTTTCAAATATCTGTTGGCCATTGTATGTCTTCTAGGGAGAAGTGTCTATTCAGGTTCTCTGCCCATTTTTAAATTGGATTGCTTATTTTGTTGTTGTTGAGTTGCCTGAGTTCTATATTTT
Organism: Rhinolophus sinicus; assembly: GCF_057876585.1. NCBI lineage: Eukaryota > Metazoa > Chordata > Mammalia > Chiroptera > Rhinolophidae > Rhinolophus > Rhinolophus sinicus. Next base: position 138,323,548 of record NC_142501.1, read on the forward strand.
GAATATTAGCCGCTTATCAGAGGCATTTTTTGCAAATATCTTCTCCCATTTGGTTGGTTGCCTCTTTGTTTTGTTGATGGTTTATTTTGCTGTGCAGAAGCTTTTTAGTTTTATATAGTCCCAGTCATTTATTTTTGTTTTTACTTCCCTTGCCTTTGAGGTCAAACTCTTAAAATCCTCTCTGAACCCAAGGTCCATTAGTTTAGTACCTATGCTTGCTTCTATGACATTTATTGTTTCAGGTCTTGTGTTTAGGTCTTTGATCCATTTTGAGTTAATTTTGGTATATTGTGACAGCAATCTAGTTTCTTTCTTTTGCACTTGGCTTTCCAATTTTCCCAGCACCATTTATTGAAGAAGGTTTCTTTTCTCCATAGTATATTTTTGTCTCCTTTGTCAAAAATTATCTGCCCATCTATATGTGGCTTTACTTCTTGGTTTTCAGTTCTATCACATTGGTCCATGTGTCTGTTTTTCAGCCAATACGATGCTGTTTTAATCATTGTCGCTTTATAGTATAACTTGAAGTCAGGGAGTGTGATACTTTCAGCCTTGTTTTTTTCTTAGGATTGCTTTGGCTATTTGGGTCTTTTGTGATTCTATACAAATTTGATGATTTTTTGGTTTTATTTCTTTAAAAAATACCATTGGGATTTTGATGGGAATTGCATTAAATCTGTATAATGATTTGGGTAATGGCCGTTTTAATTATGTTGATTCTTCCAATCTATGAACATGGAATAACTTCCCATTTCTTTGATAGTGTCTTCTTCAATTTCTTTTAATAATGTCTTATAGTTTTCAATGTATAGGTCCTTCACATCCTTTGTTATGTTTATTCTTAGGTATTTTATTCTTTTTGTACACAGCAACAAATCTTAAAGGACCCATATCATGATCATTTAGGTCTAGGAAACATTAATGTTCTCTGTGGCTTAGAGCAAGGTGGTTCTGATTCTAGTTTTTGGTGTTGATTGCTCAGTTTACTCAAAATGATTGCTCTAATAGTATCTTCTCTTTTAGATCTGAGTTTGTTTTAATCAGTCTTTGTTCTCACTTTCCTGATTTTAATTGTGAGGGACTGAGTCTTACTCATCTTTGCAATCTCACTGCTTAGCCAAGTGTCTAGCACACAGTTGATGCTTTGTCATCCATTCATGATAAAAACACATTTCTATGCAGTAAACATTCAATAAATAGAAATTGACTATCTCCTATTGGCTAAACACCATGCTGGGGGATAGAATAGTGCATATGGTTGTATACCATACTTACCATATGATGGGAAACAGTGATACATACTTGTGATAAACTTTGCCCATGTGTAAGCACAGGGTACTGTTGGAACTCCTTAGGATAGAACTTAACCTGGTTTGGTAAAAACTAAAATATTTCCAGAGAACTGATATTTGAGCTGAGATGTAAGGGAAGAGGTAAGGAAGGGGAAAGGATTAGAGAGCTAGCGGAAAAGAAAAGGCATTCCTAGCAGAAAAATGAACAACAGATAAAGACATTCTGGACCTGCAGTTTGTTCAGTTTGGAGTTTGGTTGGAGGGTATCATTGTGGGAAGGGGTGAGAGTAAGAGGAGTATGGGGTGGGAAGGGATTATGAAGAAATATTCAATCAATGTTGAAGGAATTATTTTAAAAAGCAATATATCACACAAGGCAATTCATTGAGAGTTTCTAAGACAAATCATTTAGAGTATAAATTTTAGACCATTTTATTTTATAAGCAAATTTTATGAAATTAAAAAAATTAAAATGGATTTCACTCATTTTATAACATTGGAGGCTTCATATTCATATATACATATGCATATTTATTATATATCCACTTCATTACAATTCTATAGTCTGTACCATTCTCATCAATAGGCACATTTGCCTTATATAAATAGCCTTCATTGGTAGTGGTTTGAAATATTATTATTTATTCACCTATAAAGATTATAAAGCCTCTATTAATTCATTTTTCCAGAAACTATTATTGCAAATCCCAAATGCTTTCTGATTTTAGCTTTTAAATGAAGAGGTATAAAATCAGTTCTACTTCTTAATTTGATTAAGAAGTTTATGTATTTAGTGGGTGGTAATATGCTTGACTAAGAGGATTGCATGAAGATGCACGTTGCAAACCCAGTTTTAAGTCTTAGTCCTTGGGCAAATATATTGTGTTTTTTCATTGGTCCATTAGGCGCCCTCTGTCTTAGGCAATATAATTTCAAAATTGGTATAATATTTTCTGTGGATGTGGCTTATAAAGATCAACAAATTAAATATAGTTTGTAATCCCTCTCCCTCAAATAATGTTACTGATAAAATTTTTATCTCAAATCCAGTACTTTAAAAAAAAAAATGTTGGTTTCAAAGACAAGGAATCCTAAGCAGCATTTAGAATTAAAAAAAAAAGTGCATTATTTTAACTGTTAATGGGTAAAGTTCATCTATAATATTATCATGATAATGTTTGAAGAAATGACTTTGTGTCACAGTATACTCTTTTCACTTTTGCCCTTTATAAATGAATGATTCTTTATATTTCTCAACACACAAGGATGTCCCAGGTTGGATAGCATGTTAGATTGTGCCACACCACAACAAAGATTCCCATTTGCATTTCTTTTTTTTTGAAGAATCACTTTTTTTCCAGAAATAATGCTGATCTTGCAGACTGTATCTGTACTGTATACAAATGGACAGTATGGCGAGCTTAAATTCATGTAAGCAATTTTCACTTGTGACCTGATCTTTGGGGTTAGAAGACTAATATAACATAAGCCATTTCTCTTGCCCTGTGGAGTTGAAAGGGAAATACAGAGATTAATGAAGGGATGATCAGGACTGGAAACTAGGAACAAAGTTTTCTCTCTGGCCCCGCCCCTTCCTCCATAAACATTTAAGCATCTACTACGAATCAAATACTGAAAAGATGAAAGAAAAAAATAGTCAGGTTACAGACCACCCTTTATTAGTTTTGTGAACTGAAATCAGATTTGGTTCTAAAAATTCTTCAACTATATGTAGCGCACGCAGTTAAATATGTAATCATGACATTTGTAATAGACATTCTGGCATTTTGCCCTTCACTTCAAAAACCATGGTAAGACTATTGGAAGAGACTCACCACCACACCCCCTTCCCCACCCCCGTCTTAGTCTTTTTGCAATCACTCTTCGCATATCAATATAGTAGTTTCAAATTCGGAGATTGGCATTTTTGTTACTCCCCCCGCCCCCCACACACTCCACTTTCCACGTTAATGCAAGAGTTAAAGAAAAACAAAACAGTTTTACTGGGTGAAGCGGGGCAAGGGAGATGGGAAGGAAGGGGGAGGAGAAGGAAGGGAAGGAGGGAGGAAGGAAGGGACGGAAGACGGGAATGAAATGAAGGAGAGATGCTGTCCTTTTTCCAGTTTGTTTTCAGAGGTTTCCTGCCCGCCTCTCCAGGCACACAGCCAAGGTAGCATCTTCCCGCGGCTCGGCCACCGGCCTGGCCCCCTAGCGTCGGAGCCGGGCAGCCTGCCGCTGGTGCTTATCTCTTTAAATGACAGCTGTGGCTCGGGTCCCAATTCTGGTCTTGACGTCAGTGCCGCCTCCCCGGCTGCTAGGAGTAGTTAGCGCCACCGTCCGCGCTCGGGACTCGCTGCGCGCTCGCAAGCTGCTGGGGCGGCGAGTTTTCTGTTCTCCGATCCCTCCTTCTACCCTCCCCACCGGGAGCCGAGCGGCAGCCTAAGAGCCTCTTGCAAGTCTCTCTCTCACACTTCCCCGCTGTCGCCCCAAAGGAGCAGACACTCCTCCTAGCTCCTCCACCGCCGCTGCTCCCGCTGAGCTCATCTCCCGCGCTTCGCTCCCCTGATGGAGCCCGGGTGCCTCCGCAGCTGCCCGGAACCTTGAACCGGGCAGCCCAGGCCGGAGGAACGTGCCGCCCGGCCCGAGGGCACACCAGGCGCACGCCAAGCCCGGGGCGCCAGGGGTGCAGGGCGTAGGCTTCTGGGAGGAGAAAGTGCCACTCTCCCGGTTCAGTTAACCAGCGGCGGGGTGGGACCATGGCTTTGAAGGACACGGGCAGCGTCGGCAGCACCATCCTACCCATTAGCGAGATGGTTTCCTCGTCCAGCTCGCCAGGCGCGTCTGCAGCCGCCGCCCCAGGGCCCTGCGCGCCCTCGCCTTTCCCCGAGGTAGTGGAGCTGAACGTGGGAGGCCAGGTCTATGTGACCAAGCACTCGACGCTGCTCAGCGTCCCGGACAGCACTCTTGCCAGCATGTTCTCTCCATCCAGCCCCCGGGGAGGCGTCCGACGCCGGGGCGAGCTGCCCAGGGACAGCCGGGCGCGCTTCTTCATTGACCGAGACGGCTTCCTCTTCAGGTACGTGCTGGATTTTCTGCGGGACAAGCAGCTCGCGCTCCCGGAGCACTTCCCCGAGAAGGAGCGGCTCCTGCGCGAGGCCGAGTACTTCCAGCTCGCCGACCTGGTCAAGCTGCTGTCGCCCAAGGTCACCAAGCAGAACTCGCTCAACGACGAGGGCTGCCAGAGTGACCTGGAGGACAATGTCTCGCAGGGCAGCAGCGATGCGCTCTTGATACGTGGGGCGGCGGCCGCCGCGCCCTCGGGCCCCGGAGCGCACGGCATCGGTGGCGGCGGCGCGCCTGACAAGCGCTCCGGCTTCCTCACGCTCGGCTACCGCGGCTCCTACACCACCGTGCGCGACAACCAGGCGGACGCCAAGTTCCGGCGAGTGGCACGTATCATGGTGTGCGGACGCATAGCGCTGGCCAAGGAGGTCTTTGGTGACACGCTCAATGAGAGCCGCGACCCTGACCGGCCACCCGAGAAATACACGTCCCGCTTCTACCTCAAGTTCACCTACTTAGAGCAGGCGTTCGATCGCCTGTCCGAGGCCGGCTTTCACATGGTGGCGTGTAACTCCTCCGGCACCGCCGCCTTCGTCAACCAGTACCGCGACGACAAGATCTGGAGCAGCTACACCGAGTATATCTTCTTTCGTAAGTTCGCAGTCTGGGCATTTCTTCGTTCTCCCCGCCTGCTGGCCGACCCTTGTCAGATCGAATCTGTCTGGAACCGGGACAGGCGGGTGTCCTAGCCAGGAGCTGGTTAATAAGCGCGAGGGGCTCTCCCCGCATGCCTCCGTCATGCAGCAGACACGATTTACACTTTCTCCTTTTGCGATCTTTCCTGTTGTCCCTCAGGAGCACGCAGTTCCCATGCCGTTCTCTTAACTTTATTCATCGTGCCCTTTCCCGCCTCACCCCTCCCGCCCTGCACCTGGAGGCTATGGGCTTCCTTCTACTGCAGAGGGCAGGGAGGAAAGGGCGCACTGGCTGGGCGCACAGGTCCTCTTCCTTCTGGGGTCAGCTATGTGGGTCTCAGTGTTGGGCAGCTTGTCATGGAGGCATCACTGCGCACCGCCAGGATTACCTCTTGTTGGTGCTGGTCTGGCGCAGTAGCGTCCAATTACCGGTGGTTTCAGAAGGGGGCAACCAGAGAAGTGCTGACTGTGCCTCCAGAGCCCTTCAGGGTGTCTGGGTGTGAGAGTGGCTGGTGGGAAAGAGGTCTCCATAGACCCTCAGAAACCTCAGATTTTCCCCAGGCCACTTCTCATTTGTAATTGCTTGGCGGTTTGGGCAGCGAAGAGTGGAGGGAACCAAAATTGTTTGGATGTCTTGAGTGTTGTTGTCAGGGTTGGAGATTAGGAAGGGACGTAGGTGTTTGTGTGTGCATGCATCTCTCTCTCTCTCTCTCTCTCTCTCTCTCTCTCTCTCTCTCTCTCTCTCTCTCTCTCTCTCTGTCTCTGTCTCTGTCTCTCCCCCCACACACACACTCTTCTCCCTCCCTCCCTCCCTCCCTCCCTCCCTCCCTCCCTCCTCTCATTCTCTCTTTCTATGTTTTCTTTTCGGGCACTTCAAGTGTGAAAATGGGGTTGAGTGCACTTTCCCAGGGGGAATAAATGCTGTGATTTTCTGAAATGAGAGAATGGGGAGAGGATTTGGGAAGCATTTGGCATGATGCTTTGTATAGTGTGCTTCCTGAGGGGGCTCTGTGGCTCAAGCTCAAGAACTCCACCAAATATCACTGGGGCTTTGGGGATTCAGAGGGGGTGGGTGCAATTTCCAGTGACGTTTATAAAATGAGGAGGGCCATAACTAGAGAGCTGTTTGGAAAAATTAAAAGCCAGCTGGGATGGCAGCAGGAACATCATTTGGCAAATGGTTTTTCTTTGGCAAGACACAGAAGTTTTGAAATTTGCCTGTGGTGTTAGGGAGAGTAGCATTGACCACCTATGATAGAAACAGACCAGCTTTCATTGTATTAATTTTTTTGTCTTGGTAATTTACTTAGTATCTAGGAACTAGACAATTTTTTGCACTTTATTTTGACTGGAGAAGTAGAAAGGATTTCTCCTTGCACAGGTGCAAGCTTGATTGGAAAGTGCTGTCACTTGTACATTCTAGTAACCTTGGAGGTCTGGTGACAAAACAGCACACTGCGTCTTACAGTGAGATTGTCTTTCTAAATAGTGCTGGATTTCCTGAGAAAGCCATTTCAGCAAAGAGGCAAAGAAAGCGTCCACTGAAGTTGTAGATAAAAATCTAATTGTCTTAATTGTATCCAACTATTGTTATACCGTAAAAAGATTGATAGAAAAGCCTCCCAACGGAAGGTAATACTTGGTTGTTTATGTAATATTGATATCTTCAATGTATATTAAGTAAACTATTTTTTAGCATCATTCTTTACATTTTATCTCTTATCAATGGAACCTTTCTTAACGTTTTAGACCTTATAAACATTTATGTCATTTCAACATGGATATAGTTTCAAGCGTTTCAGAAGACAAGATGAAATTTCTTATGGCTGGTGATTTTTGAGCTAGAAGATATAAGCCTAAATGTTCTGTAGTTAAGGTTCTTGCATTTTGGAATCTTTTGCATTTTGGTCTTTCTTTTACCCCTAGAAAGTTGTGGACTTAAAAATGTTTATTACTTTGATTATGAAAACATAATACAAGTTGTCTCTAAATTTGAAAACAGTGTCCTTAAAATAGTAGATTGAAGTTGGAAACTCAGCCAATTTAACTAAGATAGTTTAAAAGATATTTGGAATTCAGGATATTTCACTTCTGGAACTAGAAGAAGCATTAAGAAAATAAAACATGCATATTATGAAAAATTTGCAGAGTACTCACATAACTAATGTGCTCTGAGAGTCATTCATAAAAGTCTCAGAAATCTAAGGAAGCAACCCATAACTTTTTTCATTAATTATCCTGTGGAGGAAAATACAAAATTCTAGATTAAATATTGTTCTTTTGAAGTGGTATTCCAGTCACTGACCAACAAAACATAGTTACCATTTTTTTTATTTATAATGTAAACTTGATCTTGAATAGTATTATACATACATTTATTTTATGTTTTAGATTGTTTGCAGCATACTTCACAAATTATTTTGGATGTGATTGCTTTTAATATCGGCGAGTGACATTACACTGTAAAATATTTATATTTCCACCCTATTCAGTTTAGATAATGACATACGTATACAGAATTTAATTATCTTGTTTAGTAGTGTCTACTTAAAAAGACTATCAGTATTATTCATTACCAATAAAACAATTGAGGAACTTGTTTGTCCACTATGTTTTAGATACAGAAGAAGGCCTTCCTTATCTTTTATTTCACCTCACAGTTCTTTCAACAAATATTTATTTAATATGTAATGGGCATCAGTCATTTTTACACATTTTTTAATTCAGGCTACATGTGAACTCAGTAGTTTGAAGATGCTCTAAAAACTATGGAACTGTAGTTTATACACTTGAAAGTCAATTTCAACTCCTCAGATCCCAACCCTCCCTTTGCCTCTGTGTTTATGTACAGAGGGGAAGAGAGTGGAAGATGATCCAGTAGTCCCAGATATTGCTGCTTGCCAAATGTATAATCTTGGTTAAATTATTTACTTGTTCTGTGTCTCAGTTTTCTCACCTGTATAATGGGGGCTATTATACTACCAATTTTATAGAATTTGAGAATACATGTAAATTACTTACACCAGTGCTTGACAAATGTTAGCTCTTAAAATTGTAATAGAGTACAGACTTCTTAGTCTTCATAGATTTTAATTTTGTTTTGTTTAACTGTGATGCTAATTGGAAAATTATTTTGCAATTAAATGATCGCAAAATGAACTTTCAGAAGTTTGAAACAACCCATTTAATAGCCGACTTCTTTCCTGATTTTTCAGGCCAAGTTCAAGTCACCTAAGTTTGCCAGTCATACTCCAGTCAGTTTTTTGGATCAGCTCCACCAGAATCCTTTTCTGATTCAGGGCCAAGAAGTGTTTTAACACTCTGCACTAGGGCTTGAAACTTTGGCAATATTTTCTGACAAACATTGAGCTAGATTCATATCTCCTAAAGTGCTTATATCCAAGTCATTGGGTTCTAATGCTCAAGGTTATGCACAGGCTATTAAACATTTAATACCAGCTTCATTTAGCTAAATGGACACTTTCATCTATTCTCAGTCTTAACTCATTATTTTATCAAGTCTTTTGGACTCAGCAACATATACTAGTATTATTAAACTTCATATTACTTTTCTAATACTTAAGATGGATTGTCCTTTCTTAAAGAAAAACAATGATTTATTGGGTTTTCTGTATTTTTTTTGGAGGGGGAGCTATCTGCTAAGTGTAGTTGTGGCTGTTTTCAGCAAAACATAGGAGACAAAAAAAGACACTTTATGTTGGCATTGTATTACACAGACAATAAACACTTATCTGCTTGAAATATGATACATAGACCACCCATAGCTAAAGCTAACATTACATATATCCTTTATTTCTCATATCAATGAGTTTACAGAAAAGTAGTACTGATTTATTGCTCTTCTCTTACGTGCTTCAAGTTTTGCGCTCCATGTGCTGGCTAAGTAATACTCATATGCTGTTTGAAAGTACACATTTCTCTATGATACGCTTGATATGCTTTAAGTCTGGTATATCTTTTTTTGTTGTGATGTATGAGAGTATCAGATTTGGAATTAATGCTATTACTGAACTGGGCTGTGAAATCTAATTTCTCTTACTAGATTTTTATATTCACTCTTTCAAATTCATTCTAATATAATTCATCTGGTTGGGTTGAAGAAATCCAGTTCAGTTGAAAACATTAAAACGGCTATTCAAGCCTATGTTATAAGGCCTGTCGCATTAAAACCTTTCTAATAAAGAACTGTAAAAAGTCATTCTATTTAGATGAATACCTTTAAAATTGATTATTATTTTCCAGTCTAAAAATACTCCTACTTTTACCACTAAGCACTGTTTTATGGAACAGTTTGGTTAATCCCTTTTTTTAAGTTCGTTCTTTTCCTCCTGAAAACTTACTAGTTATTTTTATAATTATAATGTGAAAATTTCTTCTGCAACCACATGGCTGAATGACTTTTGAATTAATGGGGAATAAGTAAAAGGAACAGATAACTTTTAAAAACACTAAGATTCTGATTTTATGTAAATAGTTGCAGTAATAAAGCTGACAGAAAATGACAAAAACCTTGAAGGGCAAAAAGTTTGGAGACTGCTATGGCATTGTCTCCGATTCAAGGGCAGTAAACTTTTATATCTGGCATAGTACAGTCTCTAAACTTGACCTTTTTTATAGTGTTAGGCTTTCACTTTCCCTGCCACCCTTTCTACAGATTCTTGATTAATCATTATGTAAATAATGAATATAAAAGACTGAGTGGTATTATAAACCATATTTGGCAAAGTTATTTCATAGCTTAGAATGCTAGAACTCACAATTTGTGTTTATGTATGTGAGAGAGTGTGTGAGTATGCTTTAGTTAACAATAATTCTTTTTTTTTTCAGAAAAGAGAAATGATCTGTATGAAAGTGGCATCAGTTATTATATATTCTATTGTCAAAAGTATTAGCAGGCATTAGTTAAAAATGTGAAAATGATCGTCCACTTGTTATTCAAAAGTAGCCCTTTTTTAATTATGAAAATAAAACATGCAGTTTTAGGACTTTTATAAAAGGGAAGTAAAATTTAAAAAATCACCACTAGTAACTGCTAATAAAATCTTCAATCATTTCCATCTATACTATATAGATGATTTGTATGCTGTCTTAGTTTTCTTTTGTTTTATACATTTAATACATTGATACATTTAATGACATTTTTTCCCCATGGCATTAAATTCTTTATTGACATCTTAGATGATAAATTATAATATGGGTCCTTTGCCACAGACAATATTATAAATAAATATTGGCGTTGAATATTTTCCCTGCAGGCTTAGAAAAAATAATTGACTGTTTCCAAAATACAGAATGTGTAATTAAAAAAAAAATGTCTTGTGCACATAAATTTGTGATGTATTTTAGGGACATTACTTCGTTTACTTTTTGTGACATTCCTCAAGCTTGAGATTAGGTCCCTAATCCTTCAGCTAGGAAACTATGATTTGGAGAGATTAAGTAACATCCCTGGGTCATAGAACTGGTATGGGACTGAGCTGGAATTTCAATAGTTCTGTCTTACTACCAAGTCATTCCTTGTAAACATTTAAAAATAATGCCTATTTCATGTAGTCAATTTGACAAATATATTTCAATGTTGACTGAGTACTTTGAATTTAGCTCCACAAGCAAAAACTGGTGGTGTGAATTGTATATAAACGAACCTAATATTTCTTAGTCTAGGTTAAATTTTCCTAAGAATGCTATCAATATATGTCTTATGTCTTTACTTGATGGAAGAGTTAATTTTCAGTGACTAAGGCTGTCATATTAATGAATATTTTAAAATTAAAGAAAATAAACCATTTCATTCAATTTAGCACATTTTTGGGTGAACAAGTCATATGTACTGGTTTGATAAACTGGCTTAAACAGTTAAGGTACTCACATACTCCCATGATACAGAAAACTTATTTTACCTTGTGTAATAAAACACATTTTCTATGTTCCCTTCTCAGAATATGGCAAAAGGAAGACACTATTTCAGTTGAAATCAATATTGTTAATTATATATAATTCATTGGTCCTAAATATTAGTCAATGCCATTAAATTGTATACTTGGTATAATTAGGTTCAAAAAAGTATCAAGTACCAGTTGAGTATTGGGATTGGCTTTTGGTATTTTTGAAGACTTAAAGTATTGTGGAAAAAAACTATATTTATATTTATACCATCATATATATATATATATATATTCATATATATATATAGATATATAGATATATATATAAACTTGATACTTGGAAAGTAGCATTTTAGATTCCCCTTCAATCTATATTTAATTACACTTATTTTAAAAGCCTTATGTGAGTTAATGCCAAGGTATTTGAGTGAACTTTCAGCACTTAGCCGCACAATCTCCTAAGACATGTTGGTGGCATCTCTAATTGAGTTCATTCTTTTAATAGTGGGAGACTATCCCACCAGAAGTTTTGTGAGGACTTTCCTAAAGATGAGAATAACTTTATTCACAGAATTTCGAAGTTACTTCAGTAGGTAAATTAAGTGCTTTATAAGTTCTAAGGATGAATCCCCAGCTGCTGACTTGGATATGCATGGCCTCTGCTTATCATGTGTACACGTCTCATCATTTCTGCAAGCTAGCATTCCATGAAAGCTAATTATCCTACAAAGTTAGTTGTATTTTGCACTTTCAAAAACAAATACACACACACACACACACACACACACACACACACACACACACACAAAGTATTTAACCTGAGCTTTCCTAACCCATCGGTTTTAAAGCACTGGTATCAGAGCCATGCAATACTGAGTGACCCCTTGATGTAGAATCCTTTTACATTTGGCCATCTATTTCTTTTCATAGTACACTGGCTATAGGGCCTCATTGCATTTCCTACACTATGAAATTATCTTTTTTTTCTTTCTTGATGTATCTTACTTGTTCCCAGCTTTATTGAAATATAATTAACAAATAACTTTGTACGAGTTTAAGATGTGTACAGCATGATGGTTTGATACACTTATATACTGTGATATGATGACCACTGTAGCGTTAGCTAACACCTCCATCATGTCATGTAATTACCATTTGTTTTTGTGGTGAGGACATGTAAGACTTACTCTCTTAGTAACTTTCAAATATATAGTACAGTATTATTAACTGTAATTACAATACTGTGCATTAGATCTCCAGAAATTATTCATCTTCCAACTTCAAGTTTATACTCTTTGATGATCATCTCCACATTTCTCCTGCTTCCCATTCCCTGGTAACTATCATTCTTACTCTGTTTCTACAAGCTCAGCTTAGATTCCACATATTCATATATGTGATACCATACAGTATTTGTCTTTCTCTGTCCGACTTATTTCACTTAGCATAATGCCTTCCAACTTCATCCATGTTGTCACAAATATCAGGATTTCCTTTTTCTTATGGTTGAATAATATTTCACCGTGTGTGTGTGTGTATGTGTGTATATACACACATACACACACATATGTATAACATGTTCTTTATCCATTCATCATTGATAGAAATTTAGGTTGTTTTCTTATCTTAGCTATTTTGTATAATACTGCAATTAACACGGGAATGCAATATCTTTTTCAGATCCTATTTTCATTTCCTTTGGGTATATATACCCAAGTGGAGGTTGCTGGATAATGTAATTATCTCTTTTCATGTTGATCTTCTTCATCAGCTTACTTTTTCCTTGAGAGTTGTCACCAAGTCTTACTTTTGAGTTTTCAGCCCCCAGTGCAGTGGCTAGTACAATATTAAGAACTCAATAAATATTTGTTTTTTGAATGAAAGTGAAAATTAATGAATGAACCGAAATGTTGGAGGTTCCATTAAGGTAGTTAATGAATTGAGATTAGTTTCACTTCAATTTAAATTGTACTTACTGAACAATTGCCAGGCTACAGCTTGGGGAAAGACATACAAATATAAATGACAGAGACCTTTCATTTCAGATGACCACAGTAAGCTTATGTTACAGTGAATTGTGTCACAGACGGGTTATTTAGGGTATTAGCAAGAGTAGAGTAATGACACAAGAAGTTGTTATACAGGCACCTATAAATAATGGAAATAAATGAAATGTTAACTAAAGTATGGACAGATTAAAATAATGTTACAAATTAAGTTGTTAGAATTATAAACACACATGGATTCATATAGACACATAAACACATTTATTTATAGTTAAATGATTGGTGAGATAGAAGGTATAAGGGATCCAAAATTAGCTGACTTGTTTTTTTAGTGCATGAAAGGTGTTGCACAAATGCTCAGTGCTACAGCCTACCCACAACCATGTTGACTACTTGCTTTTCAAAAAATCTTAGAGTGTGGGGCGGCTGCTTCCTCTAGACATGGTCAGTCAGGCAACTTGTGGTATAACATAAGTTCAGGAAGTATCTGACTAACCTGGTGGGTATTTGCAAAGGTGAGGACCCAGTTAACTCTATATTGCTATCTGTACTCTTAGTTTGTAAAAAGTCCCTTAAGATACACCCAGTAGGTATTACTGTTTTATGATGTTACCCTGTTTCCCCGAAAATAAGACGTAGCCGGGCAATCAGGTTTAATGCATCTTTTGGAGCACAAATTAATATAAGACGCACTGTTACATTATATCATATCATATCATATCATCATATCATATTATATCATCAGACCCAGTCTTATATTATAGTAAATTAAGACCAAGTCTTATATTAATTTTTGCTCCAAAAGATGCATTAGAACTGATTGTCTGGCTAGGTCTTATTTTTGGGGAAACATAGTATTGTAATATAAGGTTTACTTACCCATTAACCTTGTGTTAAGGTAGTTAATAAAAATAAATCAACTTTCTGGCAATAACAGCACATAGCTTCATGAAACATAGTAGGGTGTTCATTAGTTCAATGTTTATTAACCAGCTAAACTTAGAATGCTATTTCTATCATATTGTAACCATTTTTCTATTAAAACATACTTACACAGGGAAAAAAGTGTGTTAAAGCCAATAAAATAATGTAATAAAGAAATATATAGTGTTGACTTCAGGTCAGTAGAATAGTAAGTGATTTAACCAATCAATTGTGCTATTTCCATTTCTTTCACCAGTTATAATAACAAAAAAGTTTGAGCAAAATGGAATTCATAATATATTGCTCTTTATCATGATTTTCTATAATTAGACATGTTGTCTGATTCCTGGTACAAGCACACTAGGAAGAGTGTTACTGTGTTTAGAGAGACAATACCAGAATCTCAAGTTTGTCAACTTGCCGTACAAATTTGTAAGGGCCCTGGGCAGTCCTGCTCCGCCACCCCCCACGTTGCAATAGTAACAGCCTAGAAGACCGTAGGTGAGGCAGTGGCCTCTGCTCCCAAGGGTTGGAGCAGCGATTGCCCGGGTAGACGGGACCATCCCCTCTGATTCCAGCAGAGGTGGCCGATTTGCTGCCACATGCCCCTCCAGAAACATGTCCACTACCTGCTTGCCTGTAGCCTCCAGGGTCCTGACACCCCCACAGCCTCCATGGTGGCCGTGGCAGCCATGGCCTGTCCCCCCCTCCCCCGCCAGCGCAGCATTGGGCCTTTTTTCCAGTTATGGCTGTGTCTAGAGAGCATGGACTGGTGGCAGCTGAGAGCCACGGACGCGGACAACTTGGCGGCGGCCGTGGACGGGCTCACGCTGCAGGAGAACAACATGCACATCACCTGCAAGCTGGGGGACCGGAAGTGCTGGCACTGCCAGTCGGGGGTGGACCCGATGGCGCTGAAGCTCCCCCGCCTGGCACAGCTCACTATTGAGCTCTGCGGCGCTCCCAGGGCTTCCTCCCCTCACAGCTGCTCACCTGGAGGAGCAGCTGCACCTGAGCCAGGAGGGCTGCGAGCAGAGCAAGAAGCTCCTCACCAATCAGCCTGCGGTCAAGTTACTGAAGGAAAAGTGTAAACACTGGAAAAAGATGATGTCCATCCAGCAGATGGTGATCAAAGCCAAAGACAGCTATTTCCAGTGCCTTTGTGACAAGGCCTTTATGAACCAAGCTTTTCTACAGAGTTATATCATCACTACCACCCTGACGATCCTCACCTTAAGTGTAAGAAAAATGCGCAGACTGATCAGCTCCAGAATGAGATGGACGTGTTGCAGAAGGAGCTGCAGCTTAGAAGTGTCAGTTAGAGGCTGCCCCGCTCGCAGACAGATTCTCTAAGGGACATGGAATGCAGCAGATGGTGATCAAGAGAGAAGGATTTCTGGAGTTTGTTGATAGATGAAAGGAAGAAAAAAGGGGGAAACTAATTGATAAAATGGAAAGGCAAAACAAAATAAAAAAAACAACAAAACAACAACAACATGGAAATGTTTAGGAAGGAGTTTCACGAATTATCTTCCAAAAACTCAGCATTAGACTATCAGTTGTCAGAAATCCAGAAGTCCAGTATGCAGGTCAAGTCTAATACAGGCACATTAAAAGATGCACGTGAGTTTAAAGAAGAATGTCCTCAGTATCCCCAGGATTTCCAAAATGTGATGCAACTTCCTGACAGTCAGGAAAGCAGGTGGACAGCTGGAGTTCAAGCTCTTCACCAAGAGCACAAGAAAGAGAAGGGTCAGCTCCTATCTCATAGAGAGAAACTTCGAACCTCAATGATAAACGATCTAAATGCAAATAATGTTATCTACAAGAGGCTAGAAAGGTTAGCCTAGAGACTCCAGGAGCAGAAGGAACTGATTATCACTCAGACATAACAGATTAAAGAGCTGACCAGTGAACTATTAAACAGAGTCATTGTTCCCAAAGGAAATCCTTTATCCTGGCCAACTTTTGAATCAGCCAATTGCCGCAGCTGTATCTATGAATGCCCCACTGCCACAGACTTTGGGTGCTAAGTGATGTGAACTTAAAGATCTCAAAATATATAACTAATTCCATTTCTTTATGTTATTAATTCTTGGCACCAGATTTCTTCTCTTTTTATTTTTGAGGTGATTCATAGCAATACCTATTCAAAATTGCTCTGGTAGCTTTATCTGTTTCCATTATCATTTTCATCAGTAAAATTAAAAAAAAAAGGTTATTGACCTCCTTAGTAGAAAGTCAGTTGTAATATATTATTAGAATAAGTTTGTTCTAGTTGGATCTTCATTGCTTAGGATAAAAATGTACTCTTCCAGGTCTAGTGCTGGTCACTGGTTAATTCTGAACAATTAATGAGAATACTGATATTCAGTGGTTATTATCTCAAACTATGGGTTGTATTTAGGTGTGGCGAGCCAGCCGCCACAAGTGATCAGTACCTAAATGGGGGAGTGGGAATGGATAAAAGACACTCATACAAATGCTGATGCGGCCGGTCTTCAGTGATGCTGAAGCCCCGAGTTTATTCTTCTTCACCAATATATGCAGTTTGAGTACGTGCAACTTAACAAAGAAAATATGCATTACCTTAGCAAATGTAAATTTTTAACTTTTACATAGAGGATACAAAATCACTGAAACTCCCAAAAGTGATTATCCTATCAATTACCCTGATAGCCATCAGTCTTCTGTGTCTGGAAACTGGCCGCTCCCACCACATTCCTTAGCAGCTTGTAAGCACCCTGCAGGTGTAGGCAGAGACAATGCCTTAGGGGCAGAAACAGGTTAAGCATAAACCGAGCCATTCTATAAGGCTCAGAGTTACCTGTAACCATGGCTCCCCACATTTAGGCAAAGCACTTCTTAATCATATTCTGCATATTTCTTTTTCTTTTCCTTTTTTTTTTTAAGAGTGAGCATCTCACAGTGGCCCATACGGGGATCAAACCGGCAACCTTGGTGTTATCAGTACCACACTCTAACCAAGTGAGCTAACCAGCCACCCCATATTCTGTATATTTCTGATGAAAGCTTTTAGCTTTGATTTTCAGCAGTTTCATACAAGAGAACAACTTGTCACAAGGCCAGGTGGGCTCAAACATTGCTCATAGGCAATCGGCCAAAAATTTCAGGCTAGATTTTGGATTCAAGTATATTTTTCTACAATTTTGGGAAAACTATGTTAGCTTTCAACTCAATCAGCTCCTATTGAAACTACACTACATATTTTGAATATGTGTTTTCTAATTGCTGAAAATCTATGTATTGGAAGAAAACAGAGAGCTAAGGCAAATGCTAGCAGCCATTCAGAGATAATTCTCTGCTATTTTGACCTTTTCTGGTTTGGTGAAGGATGCATCTAAGATGTCTTTGCAGGTGGAGGGTAAGGATTTTCATGCATATAATTTCAAAATGAGTTATTTAAATAAAATAAGTTTAAGTTGTACAGCATGTTACTTTGATATATTTCTATGTTTTAGTATGATTGCCGATATAGTGATATTTATCACATTAATAATTGTAGTATAATATTGTCTATATTCATTATACTGTGCATTAGATCTCTATGGCTTATTACTACTCATTACAAGCTTATACTCTTAATCACTATCACTCTTATCCCCTCATCCACTGGTAATCACCATTTTACTCTTTGTTTTTTTCGTATACACGTATAAGTGATATCATACAGTAATTGTTTTTTTCTGTCTGACTTATGTCACTTAGCCTAATGTGCTCAAGGTCCATTCATGTCACAAATGGCAGGATATCCTTCTTTGCCATGGCTGAGTAATATTCCATTGCATATATGTACCACTTTTTTTGTATTCATTCCTCTGTTGATGGATATTGGGATTGTTTCCATTATCTTGGCTATTGTGAACAGTACTATGATAAATATGGGGAGAGTTTATATCTATTTGAAATCCTGTTTCCATTTCCTTTGGGTATATACCCAGAAGCAGAATTGCTTGATCATATGGTCAACCTTTTTTTAAAATTTTTTAAGGAACCTCCATATTGTTTTCCATAGTGGTTGGACCAATTTACATTCCCACCAATAATGTATAAGGGTTCCCTTTTCACCACATTCTTGCCAGCACTTGTTGTCTCTTGTCTTCTTGATGATAGCCATTCTAACAGGTGTGAGGTGATATCTCACTGAGGTTTTGATTTGCATTTCTCTGATGCTTAGTGATGTTGAGCATCTTTCATGCGCCTGTTGGCCACTTTGATGTCTCTTTAGAAAAATGTCTGTTTTCCTTCTGCCCATTATTGAATTGTATTGCTTATTCTTATTTTGTTACTAAGTTGACTGAGTTCTCTGTATATTTTGGATATTAACCCCTTAACTGATATATAATTAGCAAAAATTTTCTCCCATTTTGTAGATTGTCTTTTCATTTTATTAATTGTTTCTTTTGCTGTGCAGGAGCTTTTGAGTTTGATGTAGTCCTATTTGTTGACTTTTCTTTGTGCTACTGGTCTTATGTCCAAAAAATTATTGCCAAGATTTATATCAATGAGCTTCTTTGCTACATTTTCTTCTAGGTGTTTTATGTATCAGTTCTTAGTTCACACCTTTGATCCATTTTTAGTTAACTTTTGTGAGAGGTGTGACATAGGGGTTCAGTTTCACTGTTTTGCATGTATTTCTCCAGTAGTATTTCAAGTACCATATGTTGAAGAGACTGTCCTTTTCCCAACTGGGTATTCTTGGCTCTCTTGTCAAATAGCTGCATATATATGCATATATATATACACATACATATATATACACATACATATGTAT
The DNA here is from genome assembly GCF_057876585.1 of Rhinolophus sinicus. Taxonomy (NCBI): domain Eukaryota; kingdom Metazoa; phylum Chordata; class Mammalia; order Chiroptera; family Rhinolophidae; genus Rhinolophus; species Rhinolophus sinicus. The sequence goes on from NC_142501.1 coordinate 138,342,229, forward strand.
GTGTGTGTGTGTGTGTGTGTGTGTATATATATATATATATATATATATATATATATATATATATATATTTAGTTATTTATTTTTTTTAAATTCTGGGCCCTCTATTCTGTTCCATTGGTCTATTTTGTGCCTGTATTTTACTAATTTTATTATTATGGTTCTGTAGTATAGTTTGATATCCGGAAGCATGATACCTTCAGCTTTGTTCCTTTTTCTCAAAATTGCTTTGGCTATTCATAGTCTTTTTTAGTTCCACAGAAATTTTAGGATTGTTTCTTCTGTTCTCTGAAGAATACCTTTGGTATTTTGATGGGGACTGCATTGACTCTGTAGGTGACTTTGGGCAGTATGGACATTTCAACAATATCATTCCTCTGATCCATAAACATAGGATGTCTTCCCATTTATTTGTGTGTTCCTTGATTTCTTTCAGCAGTGTCTTGTGGTTTTCATTGTATAGATCTTTCACTTTCTTAGTTAAATTTATTCCTAAGTATTTTATTGTTTTTAATGGTATTGCGAATGAGATAGTTTTCTTTATGTCTTTTTTAGAGGTTTCATTATTAATGTAAAGGAGTGCAACTGATATCTGTGTGTTGATTTTATAATCTGCCACTTCACTGAAATCAGTGACTAATTCCAACAGTTGTTTTGACTGATGCTTTGGGATTTTCTGAAAATGAGATCATGTCATCAGCAAATAGCAACAATTTTAATTCTTCCTTTCTTACATGAATTCCTTTTATTTATTTATTTACTTGTTCTTTGTCTTGCTAATTGCTCCAGCCAGGGCTTTCAGTACTATATTGAACAGGAGTGGTGAGAGTGGGCATCGTTTCCTTGTTCCTGATCTTAGAGGAAACACTGTCAATGTTTCTCCATTGAGTATAATGTTATCTGTGAGTTTGTCATATATAACTTTTATCATGTTGAGGTATCTTTCTTCTGTACCCAATCTGTTAAGGATTTCTATCATGGATATATTAATATGTTTTATTTTTTCAGATGCTTTTTTCTGCATCTCTTGAGATGATCATGTGATGTCTTTAAAGTTGAAATATGTAATCTATTTTTATATTGTTTTTATTTTTTAATTAGTTGACATACAATATTATATAAGTTTCAGGTATACAACATTTATATAACAGAAGGTTGATCACCTGATAAATGTAGTACCCATATGACACCATACATAATTATTATAGTATTATTGGCTATATTTTTCTTATCCTATACTTTACATCCCCATGACTATTTTGTAACTACCAATTTGTATTTTCTAATCCATTCTCTTATTTCACCCATCCCGCAAAACACCTCCTATCTGGAAACTCTCAAAATGTTTCTGTTTTGTTTGTTCTTTATCTTTTTCTTTAAATCTCATATAAATGAGATCATATAGTATTTATCTTTCTCAGTCTGACTTATTTCACTTAACATAATATTCTCTAGGTCCATCCATGTTGTCACAAATGGTATGATTTCAATTTTTATAGCAGAGTAATATTCCACTGTATATATGTACCACATCTTCTTTATCCAATCATCTATGGATGGCCAGTTAGGTTACTTGCATATCTTGGCTATTTGCTAAAGCATTTTAAAGCAAATCCAAAATATTATGTTATTTCATCTCTGCATGCTTTAGTATCTAAAACAAACAAACAAAAAAGATATTTTCCTATATCGACACCATTCCATTATCAACATTAATTAGACAAATAATTTTTGGCAATATCTGATATGTATATAATCAATGATCCTTTTTCCAAGAGTCTCAAAAATATTTTTTTATCATTTTTTTAAAAAAGTCAGTACTGTATATTTTATTTTTATGTGCCTTGTCTAGTAATATAGGATCCCCCTGGTTTCTCTTTTTCTCATTTTCTATGTCTATCTCTTTGTATGTAACACCAGAAACAGGGTCTATTGACCTGATTAATGCCCTATGTTCTAGATATGACTGCTTTCTTCCTTGTGATATCATTTAAATAGTTCCTTTGTCCCTTTGTTTTCTGTAAGTGGACCTTAACTCAGCCTTATTAGATTCAGCTTATTTTTCTTTTTGAGGGGCAAGACTAATCATAGGTGATTCTGTGTACTCCATTAATATATTAATTTACAGGTGACCATTCTAAATGCCAGGTTTTCCTGTTTGTAATGATAATCAGTAGATGTGAGTGGTGTCAGTCTGATCCTTTCATTTTAAGTTCCCATTAAACTTTTATTGAATACTTTTATCACGATGACCATTGCCTGATACAAATATTACATTAGGGACTACAAAATTGTGATTTTTCTAACTTTATCATTTCTTTCACATTTTTTAGGTGGAATTTTATAATGAAGACCTTTCTCTTAAGAATTAGTTAAAATATGGTCATAGAGGAAAGGCAGGGCAAATGAGCCGTTCTTTCTTATTTCTTGCCCTTTTTCACAGTAAGGAGTTGGTTCCCTAGTCATTTTCAGTGGTATTCAGTGAGTTATTGCTATTGTTTCTGTGCTGTTCTTTCTGCTTCCCTGTTGTGGCAGTTGTCATCTTTATTGTTTTCCTCTTTTGCTGCTGCTTCTTTTCTTTCTTTCTCTCTCTCAAACCACACTGGAAAACTGTCCATCAAAGGGACTGCTGCCTTGCTATAATCAGGGAACTCAGAGTAAAGAATCTGCCAGCACAGCTGCAGGCCAATCCCCCCAACACCACGGTGCCCTGTGCCCAACCTCCCCTGAATACTGAATGAAAGCCTGTGTGAGGACACCTGAGTGGTGGGACCTGGATCACATCCAGAAGCCCATCTCAGTGCAATCAGGAAATTTAGTTGTCAGCTATCTATCCTCTTCACTCTAGTATACAGCAGGCCCACGCACTGTGTCCTGCACATCCTGTGTCTCATTTGAATTTGAGAAGAACATCTGAACGATGATAATTTTTATTACCTGTAAATATATTCATATTCATTCACATCTCATTTCTGCAGACATCATTGCATAATTCCCCTTATGGCCATTCCTTTATATACTAATGTGTATGTAATAGAAATGAGACTAGCAATTTTAATCTCATTATTTCAGTGCAAATTATCAATGAGGAAAAGGTATAGGAAGTAAGATTGCAGCCTGGGTATAAAAAATACTCCAGGAATATATTTATATTGTGGAAGTATGTAGTTTCAAAATATGCATCTTAGAGTCTAGGACAAATGGATGTGTACTAAATTGTTAGACAGCTATAGTTATAGTTATATGGATTCTGGCATAGATTAGAGAAAATCAGAGGATTTTGGCAAACCTTTTGGTTTTGTCACTTTCTAGTTATTGATTCCATGAAAAATACTCAAGTACTTTGAGATTATTTTCCCGTCTCTCATCTGAAGAATTTGGTGAGATGATGCTTGTCCAGTGTTTTTAGTACCTCAGTTGAAATATACGGTGTAAATTGAACCATAGTAACAACACATAAATTGTTTTGAGGTAAAATATGAGGAAAAAGCTGGTTACGGAGCTTCCTCATTTTCCATAATATGTAAGATAGAAGCTGAAGTTCTACCCCAGCTGTTTGCCAGATGAATAACTTTTGCCTGGCATTGGAATGTGAGTTTAAGTTTGTGAAGTGTGAGATGTAGGGCAGATGTAGGAAAATTACAGGAAACAGTAATAATGCCTATACATTGTAATAAATAATCTTATGGAAATTCTTGAATCATAACAATTACTAGGTGACTTTCACTCCCCAGAGCAATTCACTGTTAAACCTGACACAGATGTTTTGGCCAATTAAGTGAAGGGGACATTTTCACAATAGATAGGCTCTCCCTTCCCTGTGAAGTCTTGCACTATGTTTGACACTCAGTTACTACTTCTTGACTGAAGTAGTAATGGGTGGCCTGTACTAGGTAGGTTTTTAAAATGAAATTAAAACTAATGTGTCTTCAGTTAGAGAGGGTGATGTTTTTAAAATTTGATTTACTCTCCCTGCCTTACTCAGTGAAGCCTCACACTGTGTCTGGCACCAAATTGTCACTTAGAAAATGTTCATTGATTTAATTAGGGAAGCTGTGTGATGGGTAAGTAGAGACATATTATGAGTGGGTTAAAGGAGGGGCTGTGGAGTAAACCAGGGCTACATTCATATCTTAACTCTTTTAGTTCCTAATTGTGTGACTTTGGGTAAGTCATTTATTGTCTCCAAATCTTGGTTTCTTCTTTTGTAAATTTATTGGACTGATAATACATATTACAGAAGGAGCTCTGAGGATTAAATGATACAATGCATATAAAACACTTGGCACAGCATCTTAATCAAAATCAATGTTTTCTAAAGTTAACTATTTTTCTTATTATTTATAAAGAACAATGGCAATATGGAGGAGGTGTTTATTGCCTGAACTGAATGAAGGGTTCCGAGAAGGCATTAGAGAAAAGGTGACATTGCAGATTATTGATGGAATGGTGGGCATCCACATGAGAGCTTGGGAGCTTTGCTAGGCATACCTGTTAGAAAATAGTTTGATTTGTCTGGATGTCAGGGAATATGTTGGGGGAAAAACACGGAAATGTAGGCAGAGGAAAGCTGATGAAGTACATTTTACATCAGGCAAAGGATTTTAAACTGGAAATGGACGCAATCAAATACACTTATTCAAGAAGCAACTATAGCAGCAGAGTGACACATGGAATTGGGAAAACTAAAGTTACTTGTTTAATTGGTGGTTATTGGAAAGGTTCAGGCCAGGGATAAGCCAACATGCTCTAGTAGAGGTAGGGAGTAAGAGATCAATTCTAGTGCTATGTAGGTGGTATCATCAATTAAACTTCGGGAGGAAGGAATTAAGCCATCTGCAGCTATGATTCATTTATTCCCTTTACAAAGAGGATGCCTTGGGAGAAAGACAGGAAGGCAAGTGACTTGGTCTAATCTCCTTGTTAATTGGCTGTGTAAGTAAATAGATGAATGTTGTACCTAGAAAGAGGCGACCTCATCCAGTAAAGGCTTTTATCTGATGACCCTGGCTAAAGGATGACTTATAGTAAATAAGTACAGAATCCATGAGTCTTGGCTTCCTGGAGAATACCACACAACCACTAAATTCATTCCTCTGAGTATATGAAATGTAGAAGTTTTATAACTCACATGTTTTTGTCTGAGTGAGGAGCCCCATAACACCTCTCTTGAATTATTGATCAATCATTCTAGGTCAGAAAGTGAGTATCTTATGTGGTAAAGAAGGAACTGGGGAGCCATGTGGGATGTCCCAGACCAATCTTTGTTTCATCCATGCCTCTATTCTTTGAATTATTAGTGAAACTTGATGACCTCATCAAGTTGCATGGGAGTCTACTTTGATGATCTGACTCTGTGTCTTAGCTTAGACTTTGTGACCAACTGTATGTAGTGGAGAGGGAGAAAGAGATATAGAGGATGACTCCGAAGTTGGTGACGGCCTTATCTGAGATAGGGCATAGCGGAGGAGTGAGGCCCCGCCCCCATCTATAAGTTTTAAACCTGTTAAATTTGAGGTGTCTGTGTAACTGAGGTGGAGATGTCTCAAATTTAGGTACTGGAGATCAGATGAATAATCAATGAATTTGGAGTGGTAGAAGACTGTATAGAGGTTTTTAAAGGAGTGGATAGATAGAGAGGAGCCTGGGAACAACGTTGAGACAGGCTACTTGGACATTAGAAGTATCAGAATACAGAAGCAGTCATCCAGTCTGTGGGAAAAACAAGTTTTAAGTACAGAGAAGTGAGTTTTAAGCACATCAGTGTAATGTTGCAGAGAGTTGACCATAGATTAAGACTGAAAACATCAATGAGACTAACTAATTAGGAGCTCATTAGTGATTTTAGAGATAATTAAAGAAAATGATAAATTCATAGTGGTAATAAATTGCATGGCTGGGAGATTGTCTCTGGGGTGGATGCAGAAGTAGAGAGGGTAGGTAATGGGATTCATTCAGGCTGTGGCTTCTTAGTGTGGGTGCTATGAAGAGCAGAGCAGAACTAGTTAAGGATGCTGATAAATGAGTAGTTGATGCACCCAGTTGCTTCTTCTAGGATGGGTAAAGAAATCAATAAGGCTTTGATGGTCCAAGGAACTTGTGGTAGTATCACCTGGGATGTTGGTTAGATTCCAATATTTATTCCCTACTGAATTAGAATCTCTGGTGAATGGCACTTGAGAATATTCTTTTCAAAGCAGCTTTCCAGGTTAACACCTAAGAACCTGTTTAATTATAAACAAGTGGGTTCTGATAAAATAAAATTATAGTCTTGCTAAAACATTAAGTGAAAAAAACAGTACAGAGATCTGGATGCATAGAATGCTGTTAATTAAATCAAAAGAGATACAGGTCAATGTTCATGCATTAAAATGGCTAAGAAGGAAAGGCACTTAGTTATTTGTAGATTTTAAATAACTTTAATTTATTTTTTGCAAAATTTTAATTACAGCATATATTTCTTTTATAATTAAAAAAGATATTATAATTATTAAAAAATCAGCAGCTAATAAATTATATATGTCTATATACAGAATTATAGGTACAGACAGAGATAGCATACTGTCTTAAAGAGGATGTTTTAATAAGGATAGAAGAAAGAAGGAAGATAAAATAATTTTATACCTGAATTAGGTATTGAGGGAATGATATCTGAGAAGAACATGAAGTAAAAGCGAACTTTGTGGAAAACAAATTCCATGTAGTTCGTAATTTTGCCTAGGGTGGCCCATCCTCTAATACCCTAGAGACTACAGATGTTCCAAAAAAGTTACAGATCATTTTGTGGTGATGTAATGGGAGCATCAAAAAAGCCTGGAGTCATGAATCCACCTGTGTTAGGACAATTTCAAAGGCACCTTTGAGAAATGGCTGAAATCCACCATAGATTTCTAGTCCTCTAGCAGTATATCTTTCAAAATCTATCCTGATAAAAATTGGATACAGGAGATCAGAATATTCTCTGAAAGACTTAAACTGAAGATTTTTTTTTTTTTTTTTAACGAACTTTTTGACAAGACTGGTGTCATACACAGAATTGTTAAAGCCAAGTGACTGTCACATTCATAGATGTCTGTTGAGTAATCATTATAGAGTAGACTCTTTAAAGAGGGATATAAAAATGTCAGATGGTTGCGGGACTTATCATGATGATCACTTCTTTAGTCATATAAATGTTGAATAATTATGGTGTACCCCTGAAACAAATATAATACCGTATATTAGCTATATTTTTTTTAATAAAAAAATTTTAAAAGGCAGGGAATTAGAAAAAAATGTATGTATCATAAATATCATCCTTAACTTCAGGGAGCTTACAATGTAAATGGGAAGACAAAGTGAGTGAGATCTCTATCCTGAAGATAATGGAAAACATTAAAGATATGGAGGCAAAGGAAGACAAGAAGGGGGTAGATTATAGCAAGAAAGGCCTTTGGGAGGTGATTGCAAGAGTCTAGGCATCAGATGGCCCTAGCTTGAATGGAGCTGATGATAATGTGAATGGAAAGGAGGAGATGGATGTGAAAAACACCGTGAAGATATAACCATTACAGCTGTGGGCTGTTTGAGTACAAGGAAGACAGGGAGGTGGAGTCAAAGATTATGGATGCTTTAGTGCTCAGTTTCTAGAAGAATTCACAGGAATATGGAAGATGAGAAGAAGAACTGATTTAGGGGGCAAGTGGAAAGTGATGAGTCTAGTCTGTTGTATCAACTTTGTCATCTCAGTCATAGCCATATGTATGAGAATTTATATTTTTGCTCTTTTCAAAGTATGCCTTCATGGAAAGAGGATTATCAATAAATAGTCTAGATAGATAGATCACCAGGGGGAGATATAAAGGTTTTGAATGGGCAAGTGTTTTCTCCAAATATTTTTCTGGTCACTAACTCAGGACAACAAAGATAGACCATATGCCATATACACATAGTTTCTCCATTTCCAAGACTATTCATTCAAAATTGCATGGACCATAGTATTCTTGCCTACCAGCTTGTGTGACCACTCTCTAGCATAAACACTTTCTCTCAATTCCTTGGTGTTCTTTTGTTCATTGCCCTCATTATCTAATTTAGGTTACAGGTTTATCACTGCAGTGACTCTCCTGGAAATATCCTAAACACTCTTGTTCCTCTGCTTCTATTTTTTTTCTCAATCCTTGTTGTGACTTTGAGTGGAGACAACTAGCAGCCTTTCCATGTTCTAACCAAGCAGCCTGGAATTGCTGGAGAAAGCCACACAGCACAGCAGATTTTTTCTGCTCAAATCCAGGAATATCAGTAGATGTTCACCGCTGCCTCACAATTCTCCTGTCCTTCTCTGGTAAGTTCTTCTTAATCATCACAATCCATTCTTATTACATTGTTTTAGACCTTCAGTAACCTCACTTATTCCTTAACTCTGTCTCATCAAATGTCTTTGCTTCTTTCTTTACAGAAAAAATGGAAGCCATTGCATTCATTCATCTTCCTGCTGCCAATCCTCCAAATCTATCCACAACTGCATCCATCTTATCTGCCTTCCCTTCTGTTACAATAATTGAGGAAGTGTTTCTTCTGTCCCGGTATGATTCTGTTGCTCCGTGCTCTGGGTCCTATCATTCCCATTTGATTAGGAATATTACATAGTGATTATTACTTTTGTTTTTTGGCATCTGACCTCTCCCTCTCAACTGCATCCTTCCCATTAGCTTTCAAAGTTGCTGGAGTTCTTTCAATTAGAACAACAATGAAATGACTCAAAAGTTATTCCTTTTTTTTTTTAAATCCAGTTACCCCCTAGCGTAACTGAATTTTTTGAAAAGTATTTCTTCTCTTTCTCCAATTACCACTTTACGCAATTGAACTTTTTGAAGAAATGATCTGTATTTTGATGTCAATATTTCCATGTTTTCACTTTACACTTACATCTCCGCACACTCCCATCTGGCTTTTTGTCCTCAGCACATTTTTAAAACAGTCTTTTCAAAGGTCTCCAGTGTGTTCCATCTGTGCCATTAAATCCAGTAGCTATCTTAGCTATCTTTCTTTCCTCACTTATTTCCACCTCTTATCAGTGTTTGCCATCGTTGACTATTCTGTCTTGAAACACACATCCTTTTGGCTTCTGTCTGTATGATTGTTCACCTTGTGCCCAACTAAGTGATACAATCTAATGTGTGATTCTCTATCCAAGCCTTGTACAAAAACATGGACCAGCATCAGACCAGAAGAAAGAGATTTTTCTATTCATCTATTTGTAACAGATACTTTTAGGGTTCTTAATTTTATGAAACAACAGTATGCTTATCTCTTTGGCTCTTACTTGCGTTTTCTTTGTGGTTTCATCATTTTTTACCTAGCATTTAAATATTAGAGTTACTTGTTTCATTCTATATTCTGTCTCACCATTCCCATGTCACTCGGAAATCTCATTACAATGATGCAATTATCACTTATATGCTGATGGCTCTGAAATTTATGCCTATAGCATAGACTTTTTGTTTAATGTCACACCTACTGTTAATCCAGCTCCTATCTGAAATTCTTGTGTGAGCAACATGTCCCATTTATTATTTCCAAGTTAATAACTCGTAATAATTCATAATCTCCATCCTTTCCTACTCCTACCAACACCTATTTCTATTTCAGTGTTGTATCTTTCAGTGAATATCCACCTTATGCATTCTGATACACAATCCAGAAACCTAGTAATCTTCCTTAACACATTCCTCCACTTGTGTTTTTTTGTTTTGTTTTATTTTTTTTAGAGTTGGAAGGGATTGTAGGTATTTACTAGTTTAGAAGTACTTAATCTTAAGTACAGGGACCTCTTACAGGTCTGTGAATCCTCTACATTTGATTCACAATTTTCTGACAAGTATTTGTGCTTTTTTAGTAGAGAAGAAAGTCCCTAATATTCAGGAGATGCTCAAAGGGGTCTATAATTAAGAAATGTTTGATAACAATAATCAATATTTTAATTAACTTCCTTACTCATAGATTAGGAGACTGAAGCTCAGAGTGGTTATGTGACTTTACCAGGGTCATAATATTGGCTAGACCCATAGTAGGAATTGGAACCCAGGCTCCTGAATTCCAGGCCACTACTCTTTCTTCCCTGAAGGCGTTTAGTGGTCAAAACAATTTTTTTTTCAGTAGAGATTATCACATACTCTTATCACAAATGAAACTTCACTGATAGTAATGTGAGCCTGAAAGTACTTGTTCTTCATTGTGCATAAACAAATTCTCTGTTTATGGTTTTCAAATTCAAGCAGCTTATGATTATATGCAAAATGAAATAAAACATTTGATGCTTTCATCAAATCTTATATCTGTATTTTTAAAAATTACGATACAATGAGCTTTTTAACTTGTTTGTACAAGTGAATTTTCATTATGTTTCATGTGTCCTGATCTGTTTCTGACTTACGATTCCATTATCACCCAGCCCGATTTCCTGGGCCTATTTTACTGTTCAAAGTAAAATAGGTCTCCACTACTATCACAGGATGTCAAAAATGACAAGGGAAACATTGTACAAGATGTTTCTTTTATTAACCTCATTGCTTTACTTTTTGTATTAAAGTCTTTTAACCATCTGGAGTACTCTTTTGTATGTGGTATTTAAAGATAGGAATGCAGTTTTATTTTTTTCTATCTACCGCCCAGAAATTTATCCTTTATTCCTACAAAGAAATATATCCTTTCCACCTTAATTTATACTACCATGTTACTTATCACCTTGATTTGTGATATGACCTTACTTGTGTATTAAGTTATCTTTTATGCTTCAGAGAGTCTCTGAGTCTCTATTCCTTTGCATTTTTTTAGTTTTGTTCATACCATGGTAGTTTTATTACTGTGGCTTTATATATTCTTCCTTAAGTTGATTCCTACTTTGTAGGTTTCATTTTTCTATTATGAAGGGTATTTTATTTCTTACTATATTCTGTGGCTGATTATTTGGTTATTTCTAGTATAGAGAAATGTTCATGATTTTTATAAATCTATCTTGTATTTGATAAAACTCTTAATAGTTTATCTAGTTCTATCATTTTTTTGTATTGTAGACCATCATATTATCTAAAGGACACTTTTATTCCTTCCCTTCCAATCTTTGTACTTTTATATCTTTGTCTTTTTTCTTTTTTTACTGCACCTGTCACGATTTATAGTACTATCCAAAGCATATATAATCTTGCGGTTTCTTGGACTTCTTGCAATTCTACAAGTCCCCTGAAATTCAACATACAGTTTTGTATGAATGCCTGTCTTAGTTGTAAAAAGAACGTGTCTAAAGTTTTCCCCTTAAATGTAGTGTTTAAGCACAATGTAGGCTTTAGGTATTTGATTCATAAACATCACCAAGTTTAGGCTGTTTCCTTCTATTCTTAGTTTCCTATGGATGGATTTCTATTTTAATCATAAACAGGTTTTAAATTTTATCCAAGTCATCTCTTCTATCTCTTAAAATAATTATGTGTTTCTCTTTGTTATATATTGATATAGTGAATTAAATTGATTCATTTTTTTGTACTAAAGTATTCTCCAAATTCTAGGATAAATCCTACTTGATCATATTGAATTTTATTTTATCTTTTCATTTGGCTAACCTTTTACTTTGGAATTTGTAATTGAATGGGCCTATAATTTTCTTTTTGTACTGTTTTTATCTAATTTTGGAATTGTGACTACATGATCAAATGGGCCGCTTTCTCTTTCTCTGTTTTTCCTTGAAAGGTAAGAATATTCTGTGCCTTGGTAGTTTGGTAGAATGTACCTAAAAATCAGCAAGGCCAGGGAATTCTGTGGAAGAAGAGATTTTGCCTCTTTAATTTCTTTATAACTTATTAATCTATTTAAATTTTCTAATTCCTTTTCCACTAATTTGACATTTTGTGTTTTTCCCGGGTTTTCAAATTTAGTACCATATGGGTGCTCATAATATTTTTAAATTATCATTTTAATATCTTTTTGTGTCGATAGTTATTTCTTTCTCACTTTTGTTTTTTATTTGTATTTTCTCTCCCTTCTTCTTTCTCTTTCCTTTTCTCCTTCCCCCTTTGCCTCTCTTCCTATCTCCTTCTCCCTCCTCTTTCTCCTAAAACTAATTACCAGAGTGTATTTATTTATTAATCTCCTTAAAGCATTTGATTTTTAGTTCTCTGATTTATTTTAGTTCTCTATTGATTTTTGTTAGTGTCTTTATTATTTTCTTCCTCCTTGTTTCTCTGGGTTTGCTCTGTTTTTGTTGTTTTGTTTTCTTCTTTTTAGGTTCAATTGCTTATTTTTGAGTGCTGCTTCTTTCCTGATGAATGTCCTTGAAATAAATTTTCATTGTTCTTAACAAGTGTCCTATACATGTTGATATATTTAAATTATTTCATAATTTTGGTTTTCTTTTTCTGGTATATGTTATTTAGTAGCATTTTACTTGGTTTTTAGACACATTTTTCGATTCTTCTTTTTTATTGCTTGCTGATTTTATTGATATTGGTCTGATATCTTTGATATAAATATGCTGTTACTGCTGATTCCAGTTTGGCAAATGGTGTGGGACAGATAATGATTCTTCCATAACAAAATTTAGGAGAAGCAAGAGCAGGGGCCCTCCCCAAATTATCCTCTGCTACTCTGCCTGACCACGTTCTGCCACATGGTGTTATAATCCCACGTCAGTTTTTTTTCTCACAGTTTTTACATTAGTTCCTCAGATCTGTGGTTCCTTCTATCTTTTGTCCTAAGGGTGAATTTTTGGGGAAGAATCAACAGCCTGTGCTAGTTTGCAACCTTGTTAGGAACCAGTAAAAGCTACTAGTATTTTCTGTTCATTGAGTCTTTCAACATTCAACAACTATTGATTAAGCAGTGATAATGCCCAGAATAGTTCTGGGTGCTAAGGATTAAGTGGTGAAAAAGACACATTAAACCCCTGCCTCTTAGTTCTTACACTTTTACTGATTAAAAAGAAAAAAGAAAATAAAAGTAAGAAAGAAAAAAACATGTTTCTAAGCCAAAATGAAATATCTCCTTATACTTGTAAATAAAAAACTAAGTAATTTGTCAGACTTAATTTGATGTAAATATAGACATGTGATATTCAGTGTGAAGAGAAGTGGAAGCCAGACTGTAGGATCTACTTCATTGCCTTTTGTTCTTTTAGATGCAGATAGACCAAATGAATACATCACATTTAATTGTGAAAATAATGTACGGTAATGGGAATTTTTCTTCCTCTTTAAAGAAAATCCCCAAGTCAGAAGGTTTAGGCTACTTGGGTGTATTAATTTGCTAGGGTTGCCATAACAAAGTACCACAGGCTGGGTGGCTTAAACAACAGAACTTTTTTTTTGAAGTCTGAGGCTAGATGTCTGAGGTCAAGGTGTTGCTGGGATTGGTTTCTTCTAAGCCTTCTCTCCTTGGCTTGTAGATGTCTGTCTTCTGGTTTCTTCACATTGTCTTCCCCCTAGTTTGTTTTTGTTCTAATCTCTTCCTAGAATAAGGACACCTCTAATAAGCCATATCACATTAGGGTCCGCCCTAATGATCTCATTAAACCTTAATCACATCTTTAAAGACTGTCTCTGCAAATGTAGTCACATTCTGACATGTTGGGAGTTAAGGCTTCATCATATACATTTGGGGAGGGGGCACATTTCAGTCCCTAACAATGAGAATTGTGTAACAATGAAGTGTTTATTACTATTGTAACAAGTTTTACTGGTAGTTTCAGTGATTAAATTAGCATAACTATGTATTGTTTCCATATGTGAACTTTGGAGTTGACTTTTTGGAATATTTTAAATGATGTGATCATTATGTGTTTAACTTTTTAGGGCTAAAGTCTGAAGCAAATGCTAAACTTAATTTTGGTTGACAAACTTGAAAGAGTGAAAAAACTTCACACAGTTCTATCAAACAGGAGTGTTTTCCATTGACATTTGCAAACTATTTAAGAGTCTTTACCATTTGTAAAATGCTATTTTGTTCTGAATTTCCCATTCTTCTGTACTAATAAGTGTAGAGGTGAAATTGATTGACAGAGAAGAAAGAATGGCTGTTTACAATGTGTGTGTACGTGTGGAAGTCTATCAAATTATGTAGAAAAGAAAGGTCATTTAGTAGAAAGAGCCCTAAGAATGCTGGGTGGGAATGAGAGCGGTAGGTAAGACTCTAGGAACTGCTATGATGTATAGGGACAAATATAGGTAAATGACCAGACTGGAGGACCAAAGTAAGGGTTGGGGGAGTTGGTGCAAGACCCAGGTAGTCTCCTGAAGGCCATAGATATATCTTTAGAAAATATTGGCCAAATCATATTGGTTACCAGTGTCTCTCTCTGGACCTGAAGAGCAGACAGTGTTCATTGCATAAAATCAAACTAGAACTCATTTGGCTGAGTTAAAGATGGGTAGTGTTAGATAAAACCTGTAGAAACTATCTACTCAGTACTATTTTATTAGGTATAGTTCAATATGAAATTATATTATTTATACAGAGGGTGCCAAAAAATGTATACACATTTTGAGAAAAGAAAAAACTATTAAAATTGTAATACTCAATATATACCAATAAAAGATGAATACAAGTCATGTTTGACTTGTGCAATTACAAGAGGTGCTCAAAGTGGTTACCATCAGCGTCCAGACACTTCTGATTATGGCGAATTACTGCTTGAACAACGTTGACCAAAGTGTCTACTTATATACATTTTTTGGCACCCACCCCTGGTATATTGTTTTTACCATCACCACCTGAAAATATGTAAGCACTCTGTGATTGAGTTTTACTATTAAATCAAGTCACAAGGATTATTCAGAAGTCTTATTAAATACACGTGGAAGAAATTAAACTTCTCTTCAGGATAAGACTTTAGACTGTATAGAAGGTGTATGGGTTTGCTGATGATAGCACTCTTGTTTTTATGTTTTAAGCAGTTCACCTTCTGTTCATAGATCAGTGGGATTAAAAAGCTTATATTTCTTCCTCATTGTGGATTCAAGTAAACAATAACTTCATGGTACATTTATTACTTACTTTTCTTCCCTGCTAATTTTCTAGTCTCCATTTGTCTTTAGAATTCCGGGTTTGCTTTAAAAGAGAGATAAAGTTCCCTGTCTCTTGTGGACAGTTCTCCAGAACTTTTCCCAGCTTAAATTACCAGAGGAATTGGATCACGTTTTTATTATGTGGACAGACTTGTAGATATTCTCTGAAACCACAGCTGTGTCAGTTAATGAACTGCAGAGAAGCGCTTACTTCACTGATGTCTTGACAATTCATAAAATAATTAACAGAAGAGCTGTTTTACTAATGGAATATTTTGTATTCAGAGTGTTGTAACTTACTTCAAAAATTGCAAAAGCGTAGGGAAGCGTGTACTCTGTTCTGTGTAATGGGTATTCACTGAAGAAATAATGTGTGTCAAGTTTACTAATTTAGATCAGATTTTCTCAATTTCAGTGCTATTGACACTTGGGGTCCAATAATTCTTTGTTGCAGGGGTTGACGTGTGTAGGATGTTTAGTCCCATTCCTGGTTCCTGCTCAATAGTTATCAGTAGCACACGCACCTTGTCCCCCTTGCCCAGTTGTGACAACTAAAAATGTCCCCAGATATTGCCAAATGCCTGCAGGGCAAAATTGTCCTAGTTGAGAGCCTCTTTCAGGAAAACCCACTTATGCTATCTCAGTTATCTGAATTAAACAAAACAATAAAATGACCAAAAAAAAAAAAGAAAAGAAAAGAAAACAATTTACGAAACACTTTCACAAAGGGATTCCACAAAGTCCCTTGCCTTTCTGTTGGAAATTCTTTGCCTATCTCCCCACAACCCCCACACCTCCACCCCGTTTTTCCTAAAAAGGAGCTTATGCTTGTCTCTGGATGAAAGTCACCTAAAGACTGATGGCCACTAATTCTACTCTATTTAAAACTATTTAATTGTAGTTCCTTTACAGCCTTAGTTTTCTGACTCTTTAATTAACTTCCTGATAGCCGTATAATCCTTCCCGATATCTTTCTAATGTTATCTCAATTGCTCTGTTAGGGATTATTTTATTTCATGAGACAGATTTTCTTAGGATTTTCCTGATCTTTGCTCTGAATGCCTGGGGTGACTCCTGGAAGAGATTATGAATTCCCCTATGTTTGCAGCTTCCAGGAGCTTTACTTTCTCTGGCTAGAGCACAGTTTCCAGCAACTGACTAAACACTAGGCCTAAGGGTGGCAAACCACGGCCTGCTGTGAATTTTTGGTAAATAAACTTCTACTGGGGCACATCCATGCTCATTCATTTACCTATTAGCTATCTCTATTTTTAGCATAGCTGAGTAGTGACCCAGACTGTATGGCTTCCAACACTAAATATATTTACCATCTGGCCATATGAAGAAAAAAATTTGCTGACGCTTGATCTCTTCTGACCAGTATCTGGATGTATTTTGGCCAGTTAAAATTAAATCACTGCTCACTTCTTGTCTCTTCTTGCTGTCACCTTACTCTCCTTTGATTTGGAGCCAGTTGGTCACCCTGTTACCTTAGCACTCCAGTAAGTTCAAGTTGTCAACTTGCTGTTTGTTCATTGTTAGAGACTGAATGTTTATGTCTCCTCTAAATTCATGTGTTAGAGACTAATACCCAACATCATGGTATTTGGAGGTGAGGCCTTTGGGAGGTAATTAAATCATGAAGGTGGAGCCCTCATGAATGGTGGAGTTCCCTTATAAAAGAGGCCTCAGAGAGGTTCTTTACCCCTTCTGCCATGTGAAGACGAAGTGAAAAGAGGGCTGGCTCTCTATGAACCAGGAAGTGTGCTCTCACCAAACACTAAGTCTTCCAGCACCTTGATCTAGGACTTCCAGTCTCTAGAACTATAAGAAATAAATTTCTGTTGTTTATAAGTCACCCAGTCTGTGGTATTCTCTTGTAGCAGCCTAAATGAAATAAGACACCCATAATTTTTTGTTTAAAATTGGAGAGAAGGTCTTTCAACTCATAAAATAATTGACAATTCATAAAATAATTAACAGAAGAGCTATTTTACTAATGGAATATTTTGTATTCAGAGTGTTGTAACTTCCTACTTCAAAAATTGCAAAAGAGTAGGGAAGCGTGTACTCTGTTCTGTGTACATCCCCAACTGATACCCAAGAATCTCCGTTCCTCCTTTCCTCCACCCCTTACAATTCATCTGTTAAAGAATCTAGTAATTTGGTAGATTTTCCCGTCTGTTTTGTGTAGTATTAAAATAATATGGTGCCTTGCGTTCTGAATGCTTTTCCCTGGCTTGGTTCCCAAACTCTACTTTTTTCTGGGTCTTTTCATTTCTTCCTCCCTTCTTTGTCTCTGTGTTGCTCTATTTTGATTCTACTCCAGCAGTTTTTCTTCCCTCTGATGTCTGGTTTAGGAAGGCAATTTGGAAGTTTCCTTTTTAGAAGTCACATGGAGGTGCACTGTATTTATTTTTGCAGATGAGACGACCACGGTTTGAGGAAGTTACGTATGATTTGCTCAGGGTAACACACCAGTAATTGAGAAGCTGGAATTCTAACCAAATCATGTCTGCTTCCAAAGACTGTGCCTTGATCATTGTACTATATTTGCAGTTGTTCAGCAAGTCCTGTTTTTATTCTTTCCTCTCTTCTCTATTTCCTCCCCCACTGCTCTAATCCCCTATAAGAACTTCTAAAAATAGCCTTCTCCTCATCCTGTCCCAGCTTCCTCCAGGCCTGCTGACATTAATCCCATCCCTTGCTTCACCAAAATAATACAAAACAAAAAATGTTAAAACCTCTGTGGTAAGTTTTATCTGGTTAGAAAAATATGTGACTAGACCATATTTCAGTTCACATTTTATTGCCACAGAAAAAATTTCAACTATTCCCCCATTGGTTCTTGCTTGTTGTTGCCCTGTTTCCAATGAGTGCCCACTAGAAAGTCTTTGTTGCAGCCACATCAATCTACTCATTTCTGTAGTGCTGCCATTTAGTTTTACCTTTGTTTTTGCTCATGCTGCCATCTCTTCGTATAATGTCTTCTCTTTCCCTTGCCATCCTTTAAAGCCAGATGCTTAGGTGGCCTGCTATGTGAAGCCTTCCCCAGTTTCCTTCAACTCTGAGACTGAATTTCTGGTTTCTTCGTGGTCCTCACACAGTCATTGGAAAAGATCTGTATCATAGCATTCATCAGAGTGTGTTTAGGTGAGTTATTTGTGCACCTGTCTGTTCTGCTAGACTCTGAGTTTACTGAGGAATGGGTCAATACCCTACACAATTTGTAATCCTGAAGCCTCCACAGTGCTTGGAACATAGTACTTACTTAAATTGGTTTTGTAAGATGAACCCAGTTAGTATCAGTGAGATAATGTTGCTGTTATAAGTTTTGCCTTCTTGGCTAGAAAACAAATGCTTAATAATTGCATACTTATTTTGCCTTTCTTTTATTACTTATCTAATGACATATATTCAAAACTCTACCTAAATAAGCATAGTTAAATAGATTTAACCTGTTTAACAGGTCATTTCGTTCACCCATATTTGCCACAAAATTAACCTTTTATCTTGTGTGACTGTTCTCTGAGAATTCTGAATGTGACTAATATTCCTTCATGTAGCTTGTCATGCCCAGCAAAATTAAATATTTTAATTAACATTTGTAATCAGCTTTTCCTATTCTGGAATCTAGTGGTTTATATTCATTTAAACAAATTGAATTTTAGACATAAATTAAACACTGCTATTATAAAGCCAAGTTCTGATTGATTTTCTTTTCTCTGTCCTCACGTATCTCATCAACTTACATTTCCATTATTCATTTACTCATTTAATAAATCACATACGTATTGAAAACTATTAGCTGTCATCTCTAGATAGGCTTAGAATTTGCCCAAGACAGAGGTGATGGACCTCTCTAGAAGAGACTCTGCTTTAATTTTTTAAATCACAATGAAACAGATATTTTAAGACATAAAAGACATAGACTAGGCAACGTGATTTTACTGTTCATTTACCTTCTGATCAAATACAATCTTAAGTAATCATTAGAAGTCAATTGAACTACTTCTGGTTCTCCACCTAAAGGTCAAATTATTCAGTTGTCTCAGTGGGTCTAGGTTCCAAGTTATCATTGCTCTCTTAATGACCAGAATTGATAAGTGAGGATGTCTTAACTTGCAGACAAGTTAAATACTTTATAGGCTAAGGGGCTCCTGTTGCAAAGTGGTGGTCTTTTGGCTCCTTTTCAGGGCAGAAATTATTAGTCTTTGGATGCATTCAAACATAACTTTCTTACCTCATCTGTGACACTTCAGAGAATATGTATCTTTATTTTTAAAGAGAAATATAGGAGCAAACAATTTTTAGGAAGCGAGAGGATATTTGGCATTCTCTTTCCTTATTGCAATATGCAATCTCTGGTTTTGGAAAAAGGCACACAGATCTTAGGGCAACTTCTTTAGGACAGTAGGAACAGTATAGACAGTATGCTAATGGCACCAGCTTCCCACCAGAAAGGAAACTTGTTTCCAGGTGGTGTTGTGGGTGTATTTTTCAGGGTTCATGGAGGAGATTCTTCTTAGGGACCTGCCACAGACAAGGATACAAACCCAAATAATGCATGGCTCTTTCCCCCAGGTAGCTGACAATTAAACCTGTAAAACATTTTGCCAAGCAGTATAAAACAGTGTGGCAAGTTCTTCTGAGTCAGTAAGCTACTCAAATAGATAGTATTATTATGTATTTTAAAATGATTTTGAAGGCTAATGTTTTCACAAAACACAATTTGTAAATCAAGAACTCTCCTAGAGAGTAATAACCCATGAGCTATAATTTGGACATTTTTAAACTAGCTTTGTGTTTTAATTTCCATGGGACATGTAAATTAGATTCTGGTAACCAGGATGGAAAATGAATTAAAGACACCATTCAAAAATTTAAAAAATCTAACGTTTTGAAGCTATTTGCTGTGGGAATGAAAAGTCCTAAATACGGAGGCCTCCAAGAAAATCATTGTATTAGGGTGATCATAGTTCAGAGCTTGAGGCTTTGAAGTCAGATACAGAAGGATTCAACTTCTGGCTCCTTATTAATTATATGACCTTGAACACATTACTTACATGTTCTAATTATCATTTTCTCAGCTGTGAGATGCCTCAAAAAACACTTTGAGGATTAAAAAAGATTACAATTGTAAAGATTTATAGTATAATGTCTGCTACATAGCAAGTCCTCAAAATATATTTACTATCTTTATGTTACTACAGTAATGCCCCTGAATTCGTTCACAAATATTTAAAATAATTTAAAGTATATTTAGTCAAGAAAGTGTAAAAATAAAAGAGAGTGAGATAAAGTGTTACAAATGGATCATGGTAAAGCACCCACACTTTAGAAAGAGTTGTCGTCGATCTAACCCTGAGCTGTTAGGGGCCAGACACTCGGTTTTGTCAGGATGCATCTTTTTAAATGGGTTCAGGTGGATCAAGAGATGCTTTCACCTTTTGGCTCATTTTTATACTACAATTCACTATCCAGAGCACTTTCTTATTTTTTATCCTAGAAGCCTATTTGGTCATTAGAAGTTTTCATTATGAGCATAGAAGGTAATCAAAGGGAACTGCATTGTTTCGTGAAAGTTTTACCCAAGCTACCTAAAACCACCATGAGGTCCCCTGACCAAGAAGAGTCAGTAAGTTACTCAAATAGATAGTATTATTATGTATTTTAAAATGATTTTGAAGGCTAATGTTTTCACAAAACACAATTTGTAAATCAAGAACTCTCCTAGAGAGTAATAACCCATGAGCTATAATTTGGACATACCTTTCCAATAACTAGTATACTTCAGGGTCTCTCTTGTTTTCTTTTTTGATCAATGCTGAAAAAAAAAAAAAATCTAACCAATCTTTTGCTCTTTTTCAGTGTTCTTTTTCAGTACTCTATGAAGTCTACCATATTAGTTTCCTATAGCTGCTGTAACAAATTACCACAAGCTTAGTGATTTTAAACAATATACATCTTATAGTTCTGGAGGTCACAAGTCTGAAACGGGTCTCTGTGGGCTAAAATCCAGGTGTCAGCAGGGATGTAATTTTTTCTGGAGACTCTAGGTGACAATCTGTCTCTTGCCTTTTCCAGCTTCTAGGACCTGCCTATCGTCCTTGGTTCCTGGCCCTCTTCCATCTTCAAAGCCAGCAGAATAACATTTCATATCAATCTCTCTGTCTTTCTATCTGATTCTGCTGCCATTCTCTTTTACTTATGACAACCCCTGTGATTTCATTGGGTCCATTTGGAAAATGCTTGATTTTCCTCCCATTTCAAGATCCTTAACTTAATCTCATTTGCAAAAACTCCTTTGCCATGTAAGATAACATATTCACAGGTTCTGGGGATTTGGAGGTGGACATTTGGGGAGGGGGCGCTTTATTGTGCTTATGCCAACCACCTAGGTAGTCTTGCTGTGGATGTGGTAATACTGTTTATTACACAATAACATTTTTCACATTTAATAATGCTACAATGAGATTTTCACACTGCTTTTTAAGTACTGATTTGGAAGAAATCTGATCCTTTAGGCAGGTTTCTATAATAGCTCATCTTATCCCTTACATGTGAAATTTAGTAGTTCAAATCTTAAAGCCTAATATAATATTCAAGTTCAAGTACTGCTTTTACTTACCAACTAGAAATCACAAGGATATAGTAATATATTTTAGAGATTTTCATCAATAAGGGTGAGGATTTCTTTTCCAACATTTATCTTTTAAAGTTGAAAATTTCAGTTACCTGGGAAATTTACTTCCATAGAACTGCTCATTGTCTAAGGATGCTAATTCAGTTAGATATCACTGTAGCTCACATAGGAATTTCATAAATTTTAACAAATATGTTAAAAGTATGTCTCCTCATTTAGATGTACTCATGTTTTACATTGTCAGTTTAAGTAAAGTATACAATGAATTTTTCTTTTGAAGGCCTTCATGTATAGATGCACTATTTTGCATTGACTTGAGATATAATAGGTACTGTTTTTATAAGATTTACCGTATTAAACAGCAAAATATAAAGGCAGTGTAAGCATCTTTTACTTAGGAGTGACTTCCAGGTGGCATACGAGATATATTTTATTGCATTATCAATTCATTTTAGAGGCTCTGGACTAATGAATAAATTGTAATAGCAGGGCCGCATGATTGTGACAAAGTGAAGATAACTAGGGGAAATGGCTCAGAAGAAAGAAAAGAAATGTATTTTTTGTGCTTTAGACCAGCCCTTTGAAAAAATAAAAATTATCTATATGAAATTTCAAGCAAATAGCTTTATATTAAATAATTTAACTAATTGGCAATATGGCTAGAAAAATAATAGCATTAATTTTAAATTGTACTTTGAGTGTCATTGTAGTAAGGGCTTTTCCCCCCCTTCATTACATTATCTACTTGGAAACGGTTCTGTCCAATTAAATATGCTTAAAATTTGTAATCTTAGGCCAAGCTCTGCCTGCCAAGTTTATCAAAGAAAAGTAAATCTTCATAGAAGGCTAATTTTTAAAGATGTATGGTTCCATGTTGTCTCCTTTTAAATGTAATGCATTCAGAAGTTGTACTGACTCTTCTGAGCCATTAAGCTAATGCACAGAATCTGAGGGATACTATGAGAAATTATAACTTGGTAACCTATTATAATATCTATTCTTTCTTCACTAGAATAACACTTTTGCAGTGGCTTTGGAGTTCTCTGCAGTAGCTCAAGGGGTCAACAAAATGTTGGTGGCTGGGGGTGGCTAGAGGGAGAATTTTGGTAGTAAGAAGTAGCTAATGTAGTAATATATCTCAATTGTTTCCTTATATGTTATGTATCCCAGTTAATCATCATAATAATCGTGTAAAGTAGAAGATGGTAGCCCCGCTTTTCAGATGAGAAAATTGAGTTTCACACAGATGTTAAATTAGTATTTAAAACAATTAACATAAACAGATTTCTGGTCAAGATGGCAGTGTAGGTAAATGCTGTGCATGTGTCCTCTGAAGACCATCTCAAAATTTCAACTAAATTACAGAGGAACTGTCATTGAGAATCACCTGAAATCTAGCTGAACTGAAGTCCTACAACTAATGACATAAAGAAGAAACCATCTCAAGACTAGTAGGAGGAAAGTGAAATGGGCTTGTCCCATATCATATATGATTGTTAAAAATTGGGAGGGATATCTTGGATGCAGAGGTTTCGCCCAGAGGAGTGAGAGGTCCCATCCCCCCACCAGGCTCCCCAACCCTAGGTTACAGTGCGGGGACAAGAAGTCCCCATAAGTTCTGGCTGTGAAAATTGTGGAAATTGTGGCTGAGTGAGACAGAGGGTAGCTAGAGTCCAAGGAGTTCCTCTTAAAGGGCTCTCTCATGGACCTAATTACTGATGGACTTCTTGCTCTGGGCTTCAGTGCTGGGGCAACAGCTCAAAAGGCTCCAGGGACATACGGGGAGGAACTGAGTTTCTTGGCTTCAGTGTGAGGGATGGAGAGGCAGCTTTCTCCCAGACAGGAGTGCTGGCAGAATGCAAATTCTTTGTTGAGCCCTCCCCTGTCCCAGCATGCAGACATAAGCGACAGCCATATCTGAGTTTCCATCAATCTGCGTAACACCATTCATATGCTCCACACTGGTGATTTCCTGAGAACCTGCCCCATCTAACTTGCAGGCCCGCCCAAGCTGCTTCCAGGGGTTTTTCCATACAAACAACCTGTCATGGCATGCTGTGGATTTCCTAAAATCTCAAAGGTTCACAAAACCCAAGCAAGCAACATCTGGCTTCAGCATGTCCTGTACCTCTTGTTGAATGGCACCAAGCCTGGTAATAATGGCAACCAACCTCAATTTTGCCTTGGCCTCTTAAAGCACCTCCAAGACCAGCACGAGTGGTAGCCACCTGTGGATGCCAGGTGGCCCTGAACAGGACAAAAGCTGCTGCTGAACTTGGCCTGTGACGGAGCCACTCCCAAAAGGGCAAAGGGCGGTCATGCCTGGTGGCTAGGTTCAGATCAAGCCAGAGCATCACATGGCTGCCTCTAAGAATGACACACCCAAAGGGCAGACTGGGTAGGAACCAGAGTTCTCCTAGGGCAAATCTTGCTCCATAGGGTCAGCCCCTGCACAAGAGCTCCTCCACTGTAGTCAGCACCAGTCCTCATAACCAATCAGCCCAAGGCTCAATCCCATGTACTGACAGGCAAACGTAAACCAAGGCTCAACTACAACATAAGGGCACACACAACTCTATTCAAGGGACACACCTGCAAAACTCAGCTCAGATGACCAGGGAGACTGCACCCCTGGGCCCCACAGGACACTTACTACATAAGACCACTCTACAAAGACTAGGAGACATAGAAGCCCTACCTGATACATAGAAAGAAACACAAGGAGGCAGCCAAAATGGGGAGACCAGATATATGTCCCAAATAAGAGAACAGAACAAAGCTCCAGAAACAGAACTAAACAAAATGGAGACAAGCAATTTACCAGATGTAGAGTACAAAACACTGGTTATAAGTATGCTCAGTGATCTTGGGGAGAACTTCAACAAAGAGAAGGAAACATAAAAATGGAGATAGAAAACATAAAAAAAAGAACTAGTCATAAGTGAAGAATACAATAACTGAAATGTAGAACACAATAGAAGGAACCAAGTGTAGATTAGATGAAGCAGAGGATCAAATCAGTGATTTGGAAGATAAGATACCAATCAGAACAGCAAAAAGAAAAAAAAAAAAAGAATCCAAAAAAATTAGGATAGTTTAAGAGACCTCTGAGACAACAACAAGCATACCAACATTCACATGATAGGTGTTCCAGAAGGAGGAGAGAGAGAACAAGGAATTGAAACCTATTTGAAGAAACAATGATGGAAAACTTCCCTAACCAGGTGAAGGAAATAGACATACAATTCCCAGAAGCACAGAATCCCAAACAAGATGAACCCAAAGAGGCCCACACCAAGACACATCATAATTAAAATGCCAAACGTAAAAACAAAGAGAGAATCTGAAAAGTAGCAAGAGAAAATCAGTTAGTTACCTGCAAGGGAGCTCCCATAGACTGTCAGCTGATTTCTCAACGGAAATTTTGCAATCCCGAAGGTATTGGCATAAAATGTTCAAAGTGATAAAAAGCAAGGACCTACCTACAAAACAACCAAGATTACTCTACCCAGATAAACTGTAATTTAGAATCGAAGGACAGCTAAAGAGCTTCCCAGACAAGAAAAAGCTAAAGGAGTTTAATCACCACCAGACCAGTATTACAAGGACTCTCAGAGGGACTTCTTTAAGATGGAAAAAAAAAAAAAAAGAAAAAATATATGAATAATAAAATGGCAATAGCTACATACCTATCAACAGTTGCTTTGTAAATGGATTAAATGCTCCAATCAAAAGATAGGGTGGCTGAATGGATTAGAAAACAAGACCCTTACATATACTGCCTACAAGAGATTCATGGTCAGATGGAAAAACACAGACTGAAAGTAAAGAGATGGGAAAATGATATTTCATGAAATGGAAACAAATAAACAAACAAACAAAAAGCTAGAGTAGCAATACTTATACCAGACAAAATAGATTTTAAAACAAAGGCTAAAACAAGAGACAAAGAAGGAGCCAGTAACTCCACTTTTGAGTATTTATCTGAAGAAACCAAAAATGCTACTTCAGGGGGACATGTGCATCCATAAGTTCATTGCAGTATTGTTTACAATGGCTAAGATTTGGAGGCAACCTGAGTGTCCATCAATGGATGAATAAAGAGGAGATGGTACATACATACAATGTAATGTTGCTCAGCCATGGAAGGGAATGGGTTCTTGCCATTTGCAGTGGTATGGATGGACCTGGAGGGTATTTTCCTGCATGGAGTAGGTTAGACAGAGAAAGCCAGATGTCATGTGATTTTGTTTATATGTGGAATCTAAAGAACAAAATAAACAAACAAAACAGAAACAAACTCATAGATACAGAGAACATTTTGATGGTTGCCAGGTGGGAGAGGGTTGGATGGTGGGTGAAAAACGGGAAGGGATTAAGAAGTATAAATTGGTTATTGCAAAGTAGTCCTGGGGATTTAGGATCTAGCATATAGAATATAGTCAATAATATTGCAATAGCTATATATGATGAGGAGTGGGTGCTAGACGTCTTGTGGTGATAGATGTAAGAAGGGTTGGAGAGCAGGGTGAAAAAGGTCAAGTATTAAGCAGAAGAAATTGGTAATTAGAAAATAGTCTTGGGAATGTAAAGTAAAGCATAGGGAATATAGTCAATAAGATGATAAAAACAATGTATAGTGCCAGGTGGGCACTAGTCAGGGGGATCACTTAAATTATATAAATGTTTAATCACTATGCTGTACACCTGAAATTAACATACAATAACACTAAATGTCAACTGTAATTGAAAAATTAAAAGGAGAGGAAGGTGAAGGGGAATAAGTTCAAATATCTAGGTATAAAACAAATAAGTCATGGGGATGTAATGTACAGTATGGGGAATATAGTCAACAATATTGTGATAGCATGGTGCGGTATCAGATGGTTGCTGGACTTACCAGGGTGATCACTTCTTTAGGTCTATAAATGTTGAATAACTTATGGTGTATACCTGAAATTAATATAATATTGTATGTTAGCTATATTTTAATACAAATCTTTAAAAACAATACAAACAAATAAGTTTCTTCTCAACTGAGCACATGACTATCTGCTCTCAAGTCTCTTTCCAAATGATTAACTTGGTCAGTTGTTACACAGTGCTTTACTTTAAGTAGCCTAGATTTTGTCACAGTTTCAAGGTTTCAGAGTTTTGTCTTGTAACTCAAGCCTATTAGTTTTCTAGGGCTACTGTAACAAAGTACCATAAACTGGATGGCTTAAAGCAACAGAACTGTTGTTTCTCAAACAGTTCTGGAGAAGTCTGAAATCAAGATATGCTCCGTCTGCAGGACCATGCTCCGTCTAGGATACTGAGTAGTATTCTTGCTTCTTTATAGCTTTGGTGGTAGCTGTCATTCCTTAGCATTCCTTGGCTTGCAGCTCCCCCACTCCAATCTCTGCTTGTGTCATCACATGGAATTTTCCCTGTGTTTCTCTGTGTCTTCACATGGCATTCTCCTTCGTTTGTTTCTCCTCTTCTTAAAAGGACACCAGTCATATCAGAATAAGAATAAGGACCTACCCTTCTCCAGTATGACCATATCTTCAGTAATTATATTGGCAACAACCGTATTTCCAAATAAGGTGGTATTCTGAAGGCCTGGGAGTTAGGATTTCAGTGTATCCTCTTTGGGGGACACAATTCAATCCATACGACCATGTGTAGCATATCTGGAAAAATATAGGGTTATTTTTATAAATAGTGTATTTCGGAATTATATTATCAGATTTACATGAAAAGATGGCACAAATAATAATTATTGTGCTTTTTATAAAGAAGTATTTCTACAAGTTTGTTTCAAGGAATACAAATTTTCGAAGATGTTCTATGGAAAATGGAGTATATTATTAAACAATTGTGAGATATGCAGAACAGTATTCTATGTTTTATGTACCCTTCTTGATGACCCTTAGGATATTAAAATCACTGGGAAGTACTGTGGTAAATCTATTGAATCTAACCCAAAGTTCCCCAAACACGTTTGATGTCAAAAACTCTTTATTGTGAAACACTTGTTATTTTGCACAACTGTCTTGGTAAATGACAAATTAGGGGATCACAACATGCATACTACTGTCGTTTTTCACTTAGAACATGGAGAGATTACTATATCTCTGTATGCGTCAGCTTTCTCAACTGTAAAATGAGAATCACAATTGTAGTTACATTATAAAATAATTGAAACTATTAGATGAGATAAAACAGGCAAAGAGCATGATCCAGTTTGGACCACAGAAAGAGCTCAAAACGTTTATTATTGTGATTAATATTATACTTAGTCAGTGTTTGTCACTAGGAATTAATCCAGACGGATGCTGATATCCATCCCAAAAGAGGGCCATACTTATTAGATTGAATACAATTTCTATATTGTTTATAGAATAAAGAGACCATAAATTTTATTCTCAAAGTATTTAAACACTTTTAGCTGTTTTACAGCAATACCTCAGGAAACAAACAAAAACCAGGTTATATTAGAATCGGTGTAATGTGTATGAGTATAATAAGAGAGGGAATTGTGCAGTATATTTTATAAATAGTTTTATGGAGAATGATTAAATTAAGACGGTTCCTCATTAAGAATACTACTCATTTTATTATGCTATTAATGAAATGTTGCCCCTGGAGAAATTGAAACGTGTTAGCTGAGAGAACTTGTAATAAAAGCCCCAGAATCCTTTGCTTTGCATTTTTGTTTGTTTTATCCTATTACCCTTTATGTCAGGCATTCAGTTGACTTTGTTTTTTTTTTGTTTGTTTTGTTTTATTTTATTTTTTTTCTGTTTTTCAGGTGCTTTTTTTCTATCATTTAATCCAACCTCTTTCTCTTTTAAAATATACTATAAAGTGGAAAACTAATAATGAGGATTAATCAGTTGTTTCTAAAATCATAAAGGTTGCTGAAAACTTTCTCTTCCTACAGATTCTTGAGTGTATTTTTCTTTTTTGTTATTAAATTTATTGGGGTGATAACAGTTAATAAAATTATGTAAGTTTCAAGTGTATAATTCTGCAATGCATCATCTGTATATTGCATTGTCTGTTCACCAACAAAAGTAAAATCTCCTTCTGTCACCACATATTTGACCCCCTTTACCTCTTCTACAACCCTTCCCCCCTTACCTTCTGGTAACCAGCAAACTGTGTTGATGAGTTTTTGATTATTTGTCTTAATTATTTGTTGCTTTTAGTTTTATATCCCACATATGAGTGAAATCATATGGCTCTTGACTTTTCCTATCTGACTTATCTCACTTAGCGTGATAGTCTCAAGATCTATCCATGTTGTCACAAATGGCAGTATTTCTTCTTTTCTTATGACTGAATAATATTCCATTGTATATATGTACCACATCTTCTTTATCCAATCATCTATCAGAGGACACTTTGGTCATTTCTGTGTCTTGGCCACTGTGAATAATGCTGCAATGAACATACAGGCCTATATATCTTTACAGATAAATATTTTCAGATTGTTTGGGTGGATAGCCAGCACAGGGATTGCTACGTCATATAGTAATTCTATTCTTAATTTTTGAGGAATCTCCATACTGTTTCCTATAGTGGCTGTACCAATTTACATTCCCACCAGCAGTGTAGGATGGTTCCTTTTAACCCACAACCTCTCCAATACTTGTTATTCCTTGTCTCATTGATACTAGCCAGTCAAACAGGTATGAAGTGGTATCTCATTGTGGTTTGGATTTGCATTTCCCTAAGAGTTAGTGCATTTGAGCATCTTTCTATGTATCTGTTGTCCACTTGTATGTCTTCTAGGGAGAAGTGTCTTTTCAGGTTCTGTGCCCATTTTTAAATTGGATTATTTGTTGTTGCTGAGTTGTATGAGCTCTTTATATATTTTGGATATTAGCCCCCTTTTGGAGGTGGTATTCACAAATATCTTCTCCCATTTAGTTGGTTGCCTCTTTGTTTTGTTGATGGTTTCTTTTGCTGTGCAGAACCTTTTTGTTTTGTATGGTCCCATTCACTTATTTTTGCTTTTACTTTCCTTGCCTTTGAGGACAAACTTATAAAATCCTCTCTAAGACCAAAGTCCATAAGTTTAGCACCTATGATTTCTTCTATGCAGTTTATTGTTTCAGGTCTTATATTTAGGTCTTTGGTCCATTTTGAGTTTGGTCCATTTTAATGTAAGGTGACAGCAGTCTAGTTCCATTCTTTTTCATGTGGCTTTCCAATTTTCCTAGCACTATACATTGAAAAAACTTTCTTTTCTGCATCGTATGTTTTTGGCTCCCTGCTGAAAATTATCCACCTATATATATGTGGGTTTATTTCTGGGTTCTCAATTCTGTTCCATTGATCTGAGTGTCTTATTCTGTTAATGCCATGTTGTTTTGAATGTTGTCGCTTTTTAGTATAATTTTAAGTCAGGGAATATAATACCTCTGGACTCGTTCTTTTTTTCTCAGGATTGCTTTGGCTATTTGGGGGCTTTTGTTATTCCATATAAGTATGATTATTTTTTTATATTACTTAAAAAATATGCCATTGGGATTTTGATGGGCGTTGCCTTAAATCTATATATTGTTTTGTGTAATATGGCCATTTTGACTATGTTGATTCTTCCAAACCATGAACACATAATATCTTTCCATTTCTTTGGGTCTTCTTCAACTTTTTAAAATAGCATCTTATAGTTTTCAATGTATAGGTCCTTAACATGCTTTGTTAAGGTTATTCCTGAGTATTTTTTTCTTGTTTTTGCAATTGCAAAAGGATTTTTTTTTTCATTTCTTTTCTGAAATTTCATTGTTAGTATATAGGAATGCAGTGGATTTTTGTACACTGATTTTGTATCCTACATTTATACTGCATTTGTTTATTGTTTCTAATAGTTTTTTGGTGGAGTCTTTAGAGTTTTCTATATAAAAAAATCATATCATCTGCAAAAAGTGACATTTTGACTTCTTCATTCCCAAATTGGTTGCCTTTTATTTCTCTCTCTTGCCTGATTGCTCTGGCTTGGTCTTCGAATACTATGTTGAATAAAAGTGGTGAGGGGGGGCATCATTGTCTCATTCCTGATCTTAGAGGAAAATCTTTTAGTTTCTCATGATTAAGTATGCTGTTAGCTGAGGGTTTGTCATATATGGCCTTTATTATGTTGGTACTTTCCTTCTATACCCATTTGATTGTGTTTTTTTTTATCATAAGTGAATCTTGTATCTTGTCAAATGCTTTTTCTGTGTCTGTTGTATGATCATATGATTCTTTTTGTGTCTGTTGTATGATCATATGATTTTTACCCTTTATTTTGTTTCTGTGGTATATCACATCAATTGATTTGCATATGTTAAATCATCCTCTACCCCTGGAATGAACCACACTTGATCGTGATGTACAATGTTTTTAATGTAGTGTTGTATTCGATTTGCTAGTATTTTGTTTAGGATTTTTGCGTCTGTATTTATCAGAGATATTGGTCTGTTGTTTTCTTTTTGGGTGTTTTCCTTACTAAGTTTTATTATCAGGGTAATGTTGGCATCATAACATGGGTTTGGAAATAGTGCCTCTTCTTCTGTTCTTTTTTGAAAAGTATGAAAAGAACAGGTATTAAGTCATCTTTGAATATCTGGTAGAGTTTACTATTGAAGCCATCTGGTCCTGGACTTTTGCTTTTTGGGAGGTTTTTAATGATTGTTTCAATTTCCTTACTGTTGATCAGTCTATTCAGATTTTCCAGTTCTTCGTAATTTAGTCTGGGAAGGTTACATATTTCTAAGAACTAGTTTCTTCTAGATTATTGAATTTGGTGGCATATAGTCTTTCATAGTATTCTTCTATGATCTTTGTATTCTTGTGGTATCCGTTGTAACTTCTCTTCTTTAATTTCTGATTTTGTTTATTTGTGTTTCTCTTTCTTTCTTAGTGAGTCAAGCCTGGGGTTTGTCAATTTTATTAGTTTTTTCAAAGAACCAGCTCTTTGTTGCACTATTTGTTTTCTATTGTCTTTTTGTTCTCTATTTCATTTAATTCTGTTCTAATTTTTATTTTTTCCTTACTTCTGCTGACTTTGGGCTTAATTTTTCTTCTTTTCCAGTTATTTAAGATGTAATTTTAAGTTGTTTGTTTGGTAATTTTCTTGTTTCTTGAAATAGGCCTGTAATGATATAATCTTCCCTCTAATTACCACTTTTGCTATACAAAAAGTTTTGATGTGTTACATTTTCATTCTCTTTTTTTGTATGTATCTTTTGATTTCTATTTTTATTTCTTCTTTGACCCAGTCATTCTTTAGTAGCATGTTGTTTAATCTCCACATATTTGTTGTTTTTCTCACTTTCTTTTTGCCATTGATTTCCAATTTCAAAGCATTGTGGTCAGAGAATACGCTTGATATAATTTCAGTTCTTAAATTTGTTGAGGCTAGTTTTGTGTCCCAACATATGATCTAACCTTAAGAATGTTTCATGTATACTAGAGAAGAATGTATAATCTGTAGTTCTGAGATGAAAGGCTCTATAAATGTTAACTGTGTCCCTGTGGTCTAATGTTTCATTTAACGCTGATATTTCTTTACTGATTTTCTATTTGGATGACCTATCCGTAGCTGTCAATGGAGTATTTAAATCCTGTACTATAATTGTGTTTTTGTCAGCTTCTTCCTTAGTTCCATTAGCAGCTGCTTTATATATTTTGGTGCTCCCTGATTGGAAACATATATATTGATAAATTTTGTGTCTTCTTGATGTATTATCCCCTTTATCATTATGAAATGTCAATCTTTGTCTCTTGTTACCTTTTTTATCTTGATGTCTATTTTGTCAGATATAAATATGACTATACAACCACGTTTTTCTGGATGCCATTTGCTTGGAGTATTGTTTTCCCATCTTTTCACTTTGAATCTCTATTTGTCCTTATAGCTGAAATGTGTCTCTTGAGGACAGCATATGGTTGGGTTTTGTTTTCTGATCTAATCTGCTACTCTGTGCCTTTTTATTGGTGAGTTCATTCTATTTACATTTATGGTGATTATTAATATATGAGGATTTCCTATAGCCAGTTTCATCTTTTGTTTTCTTGTAGCTTGGTGTCTCCATTGTATCTTTCCCCTTGTGTTTCTTTCTGTTATTTTAGTTTGGTGGTATTCTATGACTTTTTTCCTGTGTTTTCTCTTTTTTATTATTTTTGTTATGTGTATCAGTTGTGGATTTTTGTGTGTGGTTACTATTAAGGTTATGTAAATGAAAGTTTCATGTAATCACTAGGCCTCTTTCTTCTGCATGCATCTTATCTCCATTCTCTTTTGCAAATTCACCACTTGGCTCCCACCTGTTTTATGCTTTTTGTTGTCACAATTTATCCTTATTTATGCTGTGAGTTCATTTCCAAGTTGCAGTAGCTATGTTTTCTTCTTTTTTTTTTTTCTTCTTTTTTACCTCCTTTAACGTTTATGTTGTATTTAAGTGTATGGTGCCCTATTCTGAATAAAGGTTGCAATTTTCTGCTTATGTCTGTCTGTTAGTCATCTCCCTATAGTTTTTGGTTCTCTTACCTTTTTGTTTCAGGTAGAAAACCACTTCAGTATTTCCTGTAATGCAGGCCTTGTGGTGGAAAATTCTCTAGCTTCTGTATATCTGGGAAGGTTTTTATTACTCCTTCA
This sequence comes from Rhinolophus sinicus, assembly GCF_057876585.1. Taxonomy (NCBI): domain Eukaryota; kingdom Metazoa; phylum Chordata; class Mammalia; order Chiroptera; family Rhinolophidae; genus Rhinolophus; species Rhinolophus sinicus. Next base: position 138,375,539 of record NC_142501.1, read on the forward strand.
TATCTAAAACATAACTGGTAGATATATTATTCTTGACTGGTAATTTCTCTCATTCAATACTTTGAATATTTGATTCTATTCCCTAGTTTGTAGAGTTTCTGCTGAAAAATCTGATGATAATCTAATGGTTTTTCCTTTATAGGTTACTGTCTTCTTTTCCCTGGCTGCCTAAAGAATTTTTTCCTTGTCATTAATTTTTGGCAGTTTTAATATAATGTGTTTTGGAGAAGGCCTTTTTGGATTGAGATAATTGGATGTTCTGTTTGCTTCTTGGATTTGAGGATCCAGTTCTTTCAATAGGTTTGGAAAGCTCTCATCGGCTATTTGTTTGAATAAGCTCTCTGTGCCGTTCTTTCTCTCTTCTTCTGGTATACCTATTATTCTTACACTGCTCTTTCTGATGCAGTCAGATAGTTATTGTAGCGTTATTTCATTTCTTTTAACTCTCAAGTTTCATTGTTCTATCTGTGTCATTTCCAGATTTCTGCCTTCGATATCATCAATTCTTTCCTCCCTCTGGTCAGCTCTATTTCCTAACCTCGCTATTTTATTCTTCATCTTTTTTATTGAGTTCTTCAGCTGAAGAATTTCTATTTGATTCTTTTTATATTTTCGATCTCTTTGGTAAAGTATTCATTTTGTTCATTGATTTTGATTTTATTTCTGCCTTCATTAAGTTGCATATCTGAGTTTTCTTGCATATTGTGTAGCTTTTTTTCAGAATTGCCATCTTGGATTCTCCATCATTTAAGTCACATTTTCTATTTCTTTATTTTATCAGAGATTTATCATTTTCTTCCTGAAGTATCTTGTCACCTGGGTTGTTCATATTATTTGATGGGTTCTTTCTCTGCATAAACTTTTATGGGAGTGAACTCTGCAGCAGGTTGATAAGAAAAGGTTTTTCTTTTGCTTTCCAATGTGTGGCACTGGAGCGTTTTATTCTCTCTTGCAGTGCTGTGGCTTCTAGGATCTCTGCTGTGTGGTGAAAAATACCTTGTTATTTCCTGGGAAGGTGGGTGTCTCTTGACCAGGTCTTGGTCTCAGGGCACCACTCCCATGGAAGAATGTGGTGAATGAAGGGGTTCTGAACCCCTGAAACCTTAGCGCTGCCCCTGCAGGCAGATGCAGTGCTGTACTACCGGCGGTGTCCCTGGTACCCCCACCAAGATCAGCCACAAAGGGTGGAGCAGGGTGGGCTAGGAGAGTCCGCTGGTGTGTTTGTGGCTTTGTTCTCCTTTCAGTAATATTGACTGCCAGACCTCAGCTGCCCCACCTCTGTAACTCCACCCTTGTCACTGGGATTAGCCACAGTGTGCCTCTGCCATTCAGGAACTGTCTCTCCAATTCTCAGAGGTGTGGATATTCTGCTTTGTAACCCGACCCTCACTGCTACAGTTTCTTCTGGGGCCTGATACTAGCTCTGGGAGATTGCCAGGAGGTGAGGTCTGGGAGGGTAGGGGGAGGCAGCCAGGCTCTGTGACTTCGTTTTCTGCTTGACAATGGCAGCTGCTAGAACACAGCTGTATCACTTCTGTATTCTGTCTCTGTCCCGAGCTCTCTGTCCGGACGGCTGGGCTCAACCATATTATATGCTGGTCACTCAGGCAGGAAAGCTTGGGGCCACAGAGAGCGCACCTGCAGCCGGAATCCTCCCGTCTCCCATGACCAGCACTGAGCTCTGGACTGAATCAGCAGCGCCCCTCTCTGCTCTTCTCCCTTCCCTCCTCCCCTGTTTGTCCCTATTCACCCACCTTTGGATGTTTAGGTGAGCGGATCTCTCAGACATGTTTGTGTTTTGCACAGGAAATCCTTTGTTGAATTACAGCTGTTCACCTTGTTGTAACTTCAAGTGGAGAGATCAAGGGAACCCTTCACACTGCCATGCTTCTGACATCACTTCCATATTTTTCTCTGTGATTGAAATTGCTAGCTCAGTGACCTCTGACCAATTGATAACATGTTACTGTATTATATTCTACAGAATAATTATTTTTGTCTAAGCTAAAGATAGCTCTCAAGGTACCACTTCATCATTGTGTCTTAGTCTCTGAAGGCCCCTCTTGCCCTATCAGTTTCTCATAATTTCTCCAAATGGGTGCCAACCTCACTACAATGCCTCTTACAGCTAGAACACTTGAGTCAGAAGCTTGTCTTTCTGCCTATTAGAGGACGTAAACTGCTCTCCCAGCACAATTTTATATTGTATGACAGTTCTGTGTTGGAAGAGCTGCAGACTATGCTTGGGGTCTTCCTTGGATAATAAAAATGTCACTGTATTCTTTGTCAGTTATTTTATGTAAATTAATCATAATGTGAAAAGGATGGTTAGAATTTTTTCATTCAGTTAGGTCTTCCTGAATTAAAAAAATCTTCACGCTCATTTCTCAACTTTAAAATGCATTACATTCTCTCTGGCTATTTATGGGTATGTCCTTTGAGGGAATGATTATTATTATTATTTTTTGGTTTTGTTAATGAAGAATTCTAGTTAAATACAGCATACTAACCAGGTGTACATTACCAATTTTCAAAGAGCTCATAGAACATAGATTGTATAGACAAGCAATAAAAATATGCCACAGAGATTTCCTTTCTGTTTAATAAATATTTTGGGATCATTTAATGAATCCAGGTCATAATTTTAATGACTACTTTATGATTATATTTAGAAGTATCTATTAGTATTTAATAGACTGCCAAGTAAAATCACTTATCCATGGTAGTACTTTACATGCACTGTTTCATTTCATCTTTTATTGGCCATATGAGTTTGGCTTTATTATCCCCTATATTGCAGATAATGAATCCAAGGCCCAAGGATTTAACTTGTCCTTCACAGTGGATGTATGATGGGGATGAGATTTGATCTCAAAGTTGCCTGAAACCTCAGAGTATACATTTCCTACTCAACTATGCTGCTTCTGGTGATATAAGGGTAAAGAAAAATCAGAAAAGAGGTAAGACCAGATTAACTCTTGAAGTATGAGAATTCAATGGGCAAAGAGAAAATAGAAGAATATTCCCTGTGTAGGGTGTGGGGTGTGGGATAGCAAATGAGCAAACAAGAGATCTAGGGTTGTTTGCAGGACTTGAGGAGATTATTCTGCTCACATTGGAAGGGTTTGATAGGAGATAAATTTAGGTAGTGTTAGCCTCAATAACAGACTGGAAAGGTTAAGATTGTTTCAGTAGGTGATGAAAAATTATTGAAGGACTTGATCTAGGGTGATGGAAAGTTATGATGAAATTGGTGAACAAAAAAAAGGTGTGTGTACTCTCTGGGTAATTGGAAAAAGGTAGACTTTGAAGCATTAAAGTGAATTACCATAGTAATTGAGATGAGAATGATGAAAACATAGACTAGGTTAATAAAATAGGAGATTTTTGAAGGCTGTATCTTTAAAACTTGCTTGGGGATGAAAGATGAATGAGGGAATGTGGATGGTGAATTTTGTGTTTTAAATAATTGCAGCAATTGTGATAATATTGATTGAAGCAAGGACAATGTAAAGGGATACTTTTTAGAGGAAGAAAAGTAATGGATTTAGAGAATTGTAGTGTGATAGTTGGACTATGAAATAGATATGTCTAGTAGACTATTAGACAGATGGAACTGAACTTATGCTGGCTGAAGATTGCGAAGAAAAATTAGATAGTCATCTATATGCGTATAATATCCAAGATTTTTGTTCTCGTGTTTATTTAGCTGTTATTGTTAATTCAAGCATTTAACTACCCAACTTGAGCTCTTAAAATTAACCTGAGAACAGAAACATTTGTAAATACAATATGTAAATTTGAGGATAAAAATAATGTGACAAGAAGCACAGATGGGATCTTCTTTACTGGAATCATGAATATTTTTTTTCAAAACTTTTTTTCTCTGTGTGTGTGTGTGTGTGTGTGTGTGTGTGTGTGTGTGTGTGTGAAGCTATCATTCCCATAGATATTTATGTGCCAAATCCTTTTCTTAGATTTCATATTTTGTTGATTATGTTTGAGTTAAGAGAAGAGCCATATCTTTCAATGCATAAAATTATGCTTTGAAGTTGACTGTCCATGCTATATTTAACTTATAAAGGACATTTGTTATATATCCTTAATTTTGTGCTGTCTACCAAAGACGTGTCCCTTTTCTACCTCAGCCTCAGAACTGATATTTACTGTATATCCTTCTCTTCATCCTTGCATGTTGTCCCAGTGTGGAAAGAGGAACAAGATATGCAGAGCAGTATGAAGAAAGCAGAAATATTTTAACTGAAAGAAGATATGATACATTTTTCTATTGGCTATAACTTTATAAAGAAATGCAAAACATTAATTGTTGATCTCAAAGAAAGCAGCACTGCCAATATAAATAATCTTGTCAGGCTTTTAGCATGGCCACCCACTTTTTTCTACTCTTGTCTACTTCCCTGCAACCAACACTTGTTAGAAGAATGGCTCAGAATATAAAGACAAGCTTGCAGATGAGAAAAATTGTATTAGTGCTTGTTCTTTGGAGGGAACAAGCACTAATACTCATAACTAGAGGGATGACTGATCTAATCCCTTGATCCAAAAATGAATATTGACCACCGTTTGACTTTCTAGTTTTTATCTTGTATTAAGATAAAAATGGATAACATTTATTTTCTTGGTAGTTGGCTAGTTGTGTAGCATTCCAGAGAAGAAAACAGAATAAAATTAGAAGAGTGACACTATGGCCATACCTTGCTCCACTCTTCTGTGATTTTAAGGACCTGGATGAGCAGATCTTTGAATCTTACTAATAGTACATTTTGCAAGTGATTTATTTTTCTTTAACCTAAGACCATGCATGTTTAAAATCCTTTTTCTGTCTTGGTTGGAACAAAAGCTGCTATGTTTGGTCATGAATATTAGATCCTGGAAGGTAAAAATCCAGATCTAATTTAAGAAGCCTTGTGAAATTTAAATTTAGAAAAACAAAATTGCTGTTATCTACTTGGAACCGTAATTTCTTAGGCTTTTTCAAAGCAGCTTTGTCCTAAGAAACCCAAAATATTTTACTTCAAACATTGCCCAGTGAATTTGAACTGTGATTATTATGAAACAAGAGAGACATTAGCACCTGGAAGTCTGACCTAAATTCTTAACATTTGAGGGACTGTTCAAAGTGAGATTGCTTGACAAGCTTCATTACTTTTATGTGACTTCAAACATAAAATTAAATGTAAAATGATAGAATCTTGAGTGAGTGTGAGTTAGGGGATTTCTTGAAATGGAAAACATGAGGATTTGATAAATTAGATGCCCAATCTATTTCATTCATTATTCCCCTGGGTGTCTGTCAAACAGGCCAGCTCTTTAGGTCATTCAGCGTATTTCCTCTTCTTGATTCTATCTCCTAAGTCCTGCGGCAGAACTTGGATCATACTGAAGGGCATGCTGACGTTCCAGGACAATCTCTGTATGTACAAGGTTTCCACAATTAGTATCCTGTTAAAAAATGATGTATGGACTTTACTATAGAAATATAAAACGTCATAGTTATCCTGTTGGCAAGGTCAGGCTCATGTAGATATGGTTGGTATCACTAGGAAAAATTTTCCTAATTGGTAGTTAAAATTTTTTCTATATAACGTGTTTCCCCGAAAATAAGACCTAGCCGGGCAATCAGCTCTAATGTGTCTTTTGGAGCAAAAATTAATGTAAGACTCGGTATTATATTATATTATATTATATTATATTATATTATATTATATTATATTATATTATATTATATTAGACCGGGTCTTATGTTAATTTTTGCTCCAAAAGACGTTTTAGAGCTGATAGTCCTACTAGGTCTTATTTTCGGGGGAACACAGTATGAGCTTTATATAAAGAGACAAGAATGAGATATGAAATATAAGAAGAACACAGAAAGGAATTTAATGTCTGGACATTAAGGAGAGTTGAACATTAGGAAAAAAACAACTTTTTTTTTGACCCTTTAGGAAACAGTTTCAATATATGACATTTCAAAGATAACTATTTCTTTTCAAAATACAGATACTCTTATAATATTGAAATGGAAACTACAGGTTTTTCAATGTCAAAATGATTTTGATTTTAGAGATTAATCAATTGAATCCTGGCACTCTATGAAGATATCACATTTATGAGAGTGGAGTGGGTCCTGGTTTTGTGGGGATCGAATACAGTGCAATAAGGGGTCAAGTAGCTCTCCTGAAAGAATACAAAACAAATTATGAGTACAGAATGAATACAAAAATGAATATATCTTTCACATGAGGAAATAAATTGCAACAAATTGCACGTTTAAAAACATGACAAGTGTCAGAAACATCTTAAGATGAATATAAACAACGTACTTTAAAAAAATTATTAATTGCCTACAAAGATTACTTTTTTCACTATATTTTATGGTTGCATACTCTTAACGTCCCCTATGGGCTAAGTTGTGTTCCCCTAAATATAATACATATGTTGAGATCTTCACCTTCCACGTCTCAGAATGAAGATAGAGCCTTTAAAGAGGTAATTAAGTTCAAATGAGGCCTTTATGGTGAACCCTAATCCAATCTGACTGGTGTCCTTATAAGAAGAGGAGATTAGGACGTGGGAAGGGACACCAGGGATGTGTACTCACAGCGAGAAGGTTACAATCTGCCAGCCCAGGAGAGGAGCCTGAGGAGAAACCAGCCCTACTAACACCTTGATCTTGGACTTCTAGCCTCCAGAATTGTGAGAAAATAAGTTTCTGTTGTTTAAGCCACCTAATCTGTGGTATTTTGTTATGGCAGCCCTAGCAAAATAATACAGTGCCTCTACCTTCTACCAATTAAAATGATTTTGTAATATTTTCCATAGAAAAAAAAAAGAAAGATAATTTATCTTTTTCTCTTATATGATTGATTGAAATATATATTTTATTTTTTGGCTGCATAAACCATGTGACTTTACTCTTTATGATCAAGAGTAATTCTGATAAATTCTATTTTGCTCAGCTCCACCCCCCAAAATATGCATTTATAATTATGTATGCTGCATTGTTGAGTATCTTGACAAGAGATAAATTCAGTTTTAACCATGTGTTGATAAGTTTTCCTTCTTTAATTTTACATTAAAATGTTTGATAAATGAAAAAATTCCCCACAGACTAGCTTCTGGCTTCATTTATTTCTAATCTTGTTTCTCATTCACAGACCACACACTTTTAGTGCTGGATGCCAAAGGACATATTTATATCATATATAATCTTTCGTCTATGCCTTTGTGTTACAAAGCTGAATATGTTATGCCAGTGGATAGTAGAAGTATTTTTGGAAGCCATTTATACACTGGCATGGCTGTTATAATGGGAGCTACTTAAAATCATTTCAACATATCCAACTACATGTATTCCTAGTTCAACTTCCCCTTAGCCAAATTCCTGAAGTGCTTACAAACACTCTGGGGCCAGCTGACACTAGAGGAGGTGTGACAGAAATCAACATGTAAGAAGACAACAATTGTAATCAATTACAGTTACATATTATTTACAAATTTTATGAAAATCTAAATATGAGGTCTGACAATTAAGTTAGCAAACTCATTCTAGAAAAAGTGCTACATACCTCATTGCTGAATATCACTGTGGTCACCTTTGAAGTACTCCCCTTGGGAAGCTATGCACTGATGCCAGTGCCTAGTCCACACTTCAAAGCAATTCTGGAACTCTTTTTCTGGAATAGCCATCAGAGCTGGCATTGTATTACCTTGGATGTCCTGAATGTCATCAAAATGTCTTCCTTTCAATATTTCCTTTATCTTTGGGTAAAAAAAGAAGTTATTGGGGCCAGGTCAGGTGAGTAGGGAGGGTGTGCCAATATAGTTATTTGTTTACTGGCTAAAAACTCCTTCACAGACAGTGCCGTGTGAGCTGGTACATTGTTGTGATGCAAGAGCCATGAATTGTTGGTGACAAGTTCAGGTCATCTAACTTTTCATGCAGACTTTTCAGCACATCGAAACAGTAAACTTGGTTAACTGTTTGTCCAGCTGGTACAAATTCATAACGAATAATCCCTCTGATATCAAAAAAGGTTAGCAACATTGTTGCAACCAGTTCGCCGATTTAATTGTCAGACGTGCATGCTAACTCATTTAATCTCTCAAGCAATGAAATGACAAGCAGTGTTTCCATCTTCATGAAATGAGGAGACCAAGGTCCAGAGAGGTAAAGTAACTTGTAGAAAGAAAGGTGACTTAAACTTATCTGTTTCTGACTTCAAAGCTGATATGCCTAACCCTTGGCCTGTACTGCCCTTTTGTCCTTGACAGTGAGCTAGTGACAGCTGTAAGAAGATGCACAGCAGAGCTACACACTAAAAGTAAGCAAAGATGAAAACTTGTCATTTCAGAGAGTTCTAAAGGACTCATGCTTCTAATACGATGATTTAGAGGAAAAGCACTGAAAGTAGGAATAGTAAAGTCTTGTTTGAAATACTCAGCACCATAAGCCTACAACAGTTACTTATGCCAAATTGTATATGAAGAAATGCATGATCAAAACAAAATCATGAAATTTATCCATTGAACTAAAATAATATAACCACATAATGAATTTCCATGAGATTGGCTGAAGTTGTAGAATTGAAGATGCTAAAAGAACTGTGTTTGATGTCTCATTCCTTCCCCTCCCTGCTTCTCTCAGGTCTGAAAATGTTAACAGCATGCTAGAAGAGATAGAAACTAAAAAATAGGAATATCATGTTCATTGGGAAAGTAGGTGAAATTCTGTGCTTCAAAATATTTTTAAATGTCTTATGTCTGATTCAAACATGCAACAGATGCAATTGGGTAGGCAATATAGCCCATTATTTTAGCATTTGAAGAAACTTTATGAAAACTTATTATCAGAAATTAAATATGACTGAGAAAATTTGAGACTGTTTTCTTCTAGTAATGAAATAACACGGATTTATGTGAACTGAAAAAGGAAACTGAAATGTCAGTGGAACAATTTAAAAATGCACTATGAACAGTAGAGTTACCGTGTTTCCCCAAAAATAAGACCTAGCTGTACCATCAGCTCTAATGCGTCTTTTGTAGCAAAAATTAATACAAGACCCGGTCTTATTTTAATATAATATAAGACCGGGTCTAATATAATACAATATAATATAATATGATATAACATAACATAACATAACATAACATAACATAACATAACATAACATAACATAACATAACATAACATAACATAACATAACACCAGGTATAATATAATATAATATAATATAATATAATATAATATAATATAATATAATATAATACCGGGTCTTATATTAATTTTTGCTCCAAAAGACACATTAGAGATGATGTTCTGGCTAGGTCTTATTTTCGAGGAAACACAGTAATGTTAATAGTAAGTTATTGTAAATTATCTAGTTTCTAACTAATGTAAGGTCTCTTCTTATCATGGAAAAAATTGCTGGATTAAAGAACAATAGAGGGAAATTCAAAGTTGTTTCAGAGACCATCTAAAAATATGATGAGTTGACTTATCTGAAAAGAATATATCTATTTTCATTATCATCTAGAGTAGATGCTCAGTAAAAGATTGATCCCTGTCACAGCTAAAGAGAGAGAGATATCCTCCCATTTAAGTTGGGGTCTTTTTCTTCCATGGTGTGATTATTGTTCTCCAACCTTAGTTAAACCCCTACTATGACTTAATTGCTTTTTCATCTTATAAGGGCCTGTGATATTTCATAGAATATTTTCTGCTTGAGTTCCCAAGCCATACACTTACCATTCCTTTATTAGGTACCCTTTACATTGCTGGAGGACCATCACTTGTGAACTGTACTAGTTTTTGTCTAATACTTTAAAAAATGACCATTGATCTTTTCTTTCCTTGAATCTTTGCCCAGGGCAATTCTTCCACCCATGGTTCAGCTCTCATCCCCTTCTGCCTCCTCTTTGATCTTGCTTACGTCTTCAATCTGTCCTTGTTTCACTAGCTGTTTTGCTTCTATATGCATCCCAACTAAAATTTCCACGTGCCAGCAAAATTTTTTTTCCACTATTACTTCCACCTGAGTGGTCTCTCTTCCCTGATGTTTTTTTTAATCACTTTACTTGCAAAATCCAGTTGCCTGAATTCTTTCACTGACAGTCTTTTTATAATTATTTTTTAAAATAATTTTCTGCACAATGTGGCTTCTGCCTTTTCAATATTTTATTGAAACTGTTCTCGTCTAATGGATACATGGAATGACGTCCATGATGTGCCTGTAATGTTTAGCTGTATTGACCAGGTCCCTTGTTCCCACCTATAACTCTCTCCTCCCTCAGCTTCCGTGACATAATTCTACCTTGGTTATCTTCCTAGTGCCCAAACTGGCTGGTTCCATTACCTTCTCCTCTGTACCAAGTGTATGAAGACGCTCTTGAAGGTTTTGTCATCAAATCTCTTCTCACATTTATTTATTGACTTAAAATTAAATCCAACCTCCTTACTATGGACCCCAGCAGTCTGCATGATCTGGGCCTGGCTTACTTTCTGACCTCAATATTCATATTTCTCTTCGCTGTCATCAGTCACTCCGGCCTTCTCTCAGGTCCAAGAACCACATGTGATCTTTCCTCCTCGTGTGCTTAGTAAGTGTTCTACCTGGCTCTTCACATGGCTGTTTCTTCAGGTATCAGTTTAAATGACTACCTTGGACCAACTAGGTCTGCTCTCTTGCTGCCCAGTGAAACTGGCTGTGAAATGAGCTTGTATTAGATATCCTCTAGAGTTCGTTCTGGACCTTTAATTCTGTGATAGACCTAAATAACCTAAGATGATAGAGTGGAAAGGCCACTATAATGGCCATCAAGCACAACAAGTATCCCCTTCATCCACTCTGTATCCCCAGCAGCTAGAATATAGTTGATGCATGGTAGATGCTAAATGAATAAACCAGTTGTCACTGTGTGACTTAAGATAAGTCACTTCTTTTTGTACTTCATCTTTGATAGTTATGTTTTAGTTTTGCTTCTTTCTTTAATTTACGGGGTGGAGTTATGTAGAGAGTCTACTCTTTTCAGGACTAAAGGTAGGAAGCGTTAAAGAGGACACATTAACTCAGCTAACTGGGCACCATTTTCTTGCATCCCTGATTTAATGGACTGCAGTAGTTCTCTTTTTACACTTACTTTCAAGGAATTACTTTAGGCAATAAGGAAAACAAATGAAAGGCTTTGACTACAAAAAACACAGAACTGTATAAATTCCAGTTATTTACCTGAAATATGTCATTTGAAAGATTTTCTTATGACTCTCGTATAAAATAAAATACATTTCTGAATTTCATTCTCCAAACTGAAGAATAAATATTTGAATTTTCTATCAATGATTTTCCTACAGGAACATGCCTCTAAAATGAGTCCTTTGTATTAAAAAAATACACATAAGCAAAAAGAAATTTCACCTCTCTTTTTAAATGCAGATTTAACTGTAATTTGTTATGCTACAGCTGCTTTGTAACCACAAACAAATTAATTCCATTTGTTAGATACTATAATTGTAATAAATTGTGCTTGAAAGAACAGTTCAAAATTCTTATAATGTTTTCTCATACAGTAAGAACATTTGCCAGTATATTTTAGTTTTAACACATTAGCAACAATAAACCCTAACTTCTTTTTTTCTAAAGAATGATTTAATTCCTTTTTTAAGAAAAAGATCCAAGCTCAACAATAAAATAAAAAGATAAGCAACATAGAAGCATTCAAGAATAATAATTAAAAAGTTATTCAAGTGTAACCATTCAGAAAGTATTATTACCAAAATTATGCAGATAACATTCTAGTCATCTTTTTATATATGACTCCTTAACTTCATTTTAAACCATGAACATAAACTCCTATTTACCAATTGATTCTTGTCTGCTGTCTGTCTGTATGTGTGTGTGTGTATATATATATATATATATATATATATATATATATATATATATACACATATATATGTATATATATATATACACACACATATATATATTTATGTGTATGTATGAATGGGTGTACTATATATACACACACATAAACTTTCTATCTGTGTTTATATGAATGCATAAATACATGTGCACATATTATTAATGTTTATATATAAATATTAGAGAAATGGGCATAATATTTACTAATTAAAAATCAGTAAAAATATTTTCTCTAACTGGTATGTGATCTATAAAGGGGACTATTGATTCTTAATATTTCTGTGATCCCCTTTATATACACTGATTCATTTAGATTTGGTATGATATCTTTATGTCCAATTAATGATGGTTCATAATGCAGCTAACAGAACCTGAAAAAACTATGGCTTAACCAAATTAAGGTTTTTGTTTTTGTGTTTTTCATGTGAAAGGGTCTACATGGAGACAGCCTAGGAATGTTATTGAGACCCTATTGTGTCCCCAAAAGCCAGACTCCTCGCTTCTCAGCCTCTCAGAGTAAGATACTTCTCATTCCTGTAAATTGGCCTTTAGAGTTCAGCCACCAGGTTTTCATTTCAAGGTGTAAGAGGAAGACAGAGGGCAATGTGGGACATACTGTTGAGTTGGTGCCTTTCTTTTGAGGAGCTTTTTAAAAACTCCTTCCAATAATTTTCATTTCCATGCCATGGGCTTGAAATATGTCATGAGGCCATTCCTAGTTGCTTCTCTTAGTAAAGACGTGAAAAAAGATATTGAGTACGCAAATAGTGGACTCTGCCACAGTATTTGCCTAATAGGTTAAGGCAAACAAAAACTGACTTTTTTCCTTAGATGTTAATCAAATTATTCTTTGTTTCTTTAGAAGTTTCATATTATGAGCAGATCCATGAAAAAGTTGATGAGGATTTTTCAGATTTTTGTGACCTAATTTCTAGGATAAACAAAGTTGCACATATCTGTTTAAACCTGAAGCATTTAAAAACCCTCCCTGTAGTTATTCAAGCATACACTGTAACTGGATCACACAGTGGCACTTGACCTCTCCCATCTCTCTTTCCTGTCTTTTCTGTAGAGTCTGGAAAGCTGAACACTGCTTTTCCCCACCTTTCTTGCTGATAGGGTTTGAAAGCCCCCACGGTTCTGGCTACTAGACATAGGAGGAAGTCTACTAGGAATGTGCCCAGGAAAGCTTTGCTTTCTCAGTAAAAGGGGAAAACCAGGGGTGACCTTACCGCTTTTTCCTTGTTTTTGCCATAAGCACAATTATGATGTCTGAAACCTGAGCAGCCATCTTGAGAACCATGCATGATGGAAAAGCCTAGATAATCACAGACTTAAGCCTTTATAATATTGAGTTACTGGACCAAGGCCTATGTCAGAACCTAAATGCCTTGTTAACGTCAGAAAATGTTTGTCACTGTAAAATTTTCCATTATTTTTAGGCAAACTCCTGCCCAATTGATTAGTATCCATTGCGTCCCTGGATCAAACTGAGACTTTGGCCTGGTTTAGAACTGTAATTAAAAATCCCTAGAATGAATGCTTCATCTGTCTATACCATGCATGCAATTGCAAAAAGGTGTGTGCTCACGCCACCTGATAATGAGCTCAGTGTGGTTTTATACTGTTAGACAGACTTGAACTTGAATCAGAATTTGATCTTAAGGAAATAAGTTTAAAATAGGAATAATAATGACTGCATTATGGTTTTTTGTGACATTAAATATGATAAAATGGCAATGCATATTGTACAAATATTGGCTTTCTCTTGGAGTACTTGCAAAAAGACCAAAGGATTTATTTTTCCTTTTTGAGTTTTTCTTTCTTTTTTTTGAGACATATTATGATTTTTATGTCGCGATCATGGAATTTGGAAGCTCAAAGAAGACAAGTACTCAAATCCCACTTCGATGATTTGTGAAGTTTGGTTAGTTACTTGATCTTTCTGAACTTCTGTTTCTTTGCCTGCATTGAAGGGCACAGTAGCATGTATTCTCAACTAAATGAAATAAAGCATGTGAAAACTCCTAGTCCTTGCATTGCTATTGGGCAATCAGTAGACATTATTTCTTCTTTTGATTTGAGTTTGCTACGTGATACTTATGTTTTAGAGTGAATGTTCTATATTTTGGAATAAATATTACTTTTGATACTTTCTAATGACATAAGAGAGAGTAAACTAACGACAGTAAACTAAACATACAGAATGGATGCAAAATGTTTTGTTCCTTTGAACTCTATATTCTCATTGACCAAAACAATTCTACATATTATCACATTCAAAGTAATTGGAGAGCAAAAAACAGAATTAATATTGGCATACTAAATATTATTTACTTTTACATTCATAATTCATAATATTCTGACAATTACATCCAGAAACCCCATTGCTCATGAACAGTAGTTTTTAAAAAATGCTCACCTGAACTTTATAAATGGATTTTTAAATAATTGAGTTTAATATTTACGTTAGGTAGATAGGTTTTTTTCATGTATTTCATTCAGAGTAATCTTTAGTAGCTGCTCTGTTTTGAAAATACAGTATAGTTACTAACGTTATTGTTTAATTTTAATTGCCTGTTTTCTTAAATCACCTATTTTTGGCCCTACTGGTGTGTGAATAAATGCTTTAGAAAAATTTTTGACACTAATTTTTCTAAGGATTATGTTATTTGCAAGACCAAGTCTATATTCTTCTTTTATCTTTCTGTATAAGTTTAGGAAATAGCATAACCCTTGTTTTTATCTCTACCATGTCTCCTTTACTAAAAACTGATCCTACATTTGAAGAGCCAGCAAAGCTACAGTTTGCTGTTGTAATGCTCCTAAAAACACCGTACTCATCTAAGGCCACAGAACTGTCCGCACTGCAATCAGTGCTTCTATATGGAGGAACTCTACTGTTGTCACAATGTCGTATCTTTCCCATATTTGGTGGCACAACTGTTTCCAGCAGGAACTGGGATTCAGTGTCAGCACTTTTCCCAACTATGACTTAGCAATGATCAGTATTCTCTCTTTACAGGCTGGGAGGAAAGTGCTTCTTTGTCCTTATCCGTTCTGACAATTTGATATATTTAGGTTTATCTCATGAATATCATTTGGTGATATTTTTGGCATTTAGTAAAAATAGATGTTTTTCAGCTGTACAGAGCTATAGTTTATAATAAACTTTATACTGCAATGTTCAAGGAAGAAATTATGATGAATCGAGACCATTCCCTGTCTATAAGCCAAAGTCTTAGTTTCAGATTTTTTTTTTAATCATCAACATGATAAAAAACAAAAACAAAAAACTATTAAGCATCTTTTTTTGTGGTACTTTATGTAAGTGAATCAGCCTCTAACCTTTAGATGCTCATGAATATTGGCAGGGGAAACCAAGGTGCTTTGGAGCAATTCAGTCTTCTCCAAGTACAACCAAACCATTTAACTAAGGTGTGACTTTGATGTTGTGAGTAATCTGGCTCAATGATAGTTGAACCCACAAGATCAACTTGTGTTCTTGTTTTTCTTTTTCTTTTTTAGGGGGGTATGTGAGGGAGGGTGGATTTAAAAGATACAGTCAACAAATATTTAGTATATATTTAATGCCTTGTTTTTCAGAAGGCCATGTACATCACGACAGGAGGCTGCTGTAATACTTCTGAGACAGGAGAGGGTCGCATGATATACCCACTCAGAGGACCAAATCTCTCCCCTTCCACAAACCTTAATGTCCTTTTTCAGAACCAACTTAAAGTAAGGAAGAGGCTTATTTAAGTTTTAGGGACAGTAAAAACCTATAGGTCCAATTCTATGAGTTAAAGGAATGAGCACTGGTCAAAATAACAATATCTGTGTGGTTTGAGGGAAGGCAAATAGGGCTGCTTGACCAAAAATTTATTCTTAATCCATCTGCTTAAAGTTTCTGAAATTTTCACAGTTGACAGGACTAGAAGAGGCCTCTTTTCAGTTTGTATTGAGGTTTGGCATAGGCCTTGAAATTTAGCCTATACCTACTATTTGGCTGTACCTTCAGGCTCAGGGCTTGGAAGATTGATTTGTTGAATGCCATTTCTGTCTTGTTGGGCAATCTTGAACTTCTGTGGGATTGTTTAGATTACCATCATATGATGGTATATCTAGTCAGTGAACCAGTAATATAGCCAAAGTATAACCTTTGTATTGATTTTGAAAATCTGAATATATTTTTATTTAAAAAAATTAAATTGTAGTAAAATAAACATAAAATAAAATTTATTATCTTAATCATTAAGTGTACAATTCAGTAGTGTGGAGTATACGAGTATACCACATATTCTTTCTCTAATCATCTATTGATGGGCACTTGGGTTGCGTCCATCTCTTCACTATTGTAAATAATGCCACAATGAACATTGGGGTGCATATATATTTTCAAATAAGTGATTTAGATTTCTTCAGATAAATACCCTGAAATGGAATCGGTAGGCCATAAGGAAGCTGTGTTTTTGTATTTTTTGAGGACCCTCCAAACATTTTCCCATAGTGACTGCACCAATTTGCAATCCCATCAACAGTGTACAAGTGTTCCCCTATCTCCGCATTCTCACCAACACTTGTTGTGTTGGTGATTTATTGATGACAGACATCCTGACATGTGTCAGATGATATCGCATTGTGCATTTTAATTTGCATTTCTTTGATGATGAGTAAGGTTGAATATCTTTTCATGTATTTATTGGCCGTCTGTATGTCCTTTTGGAGAAATGTCTATTCAGGTCCTCTGCCTATTTGTTCATTGAATTGTTTGATTTTTGGTATTGAGTTCTTTCTAAATTTTGGATATTAACCTCTTATAAGATGTGTCATTGGTGAATATCATTTCCCATTCATTAAGCTGTCTTTTTGTTTTGTTGACAATTTCCTTTGCTGTCCAAACACTTTTTAGTTTGATGTAGTCCATTTGTTCATTTTTTTCTTTTGTTTCTCTTGACCAAGGAGAAATATCAGAAAAAATATTACTAGGAGCAATATCAGAGAGTTTACTCCCTGTGTTTTCTTAAAGAAGTTTTATGGTTTCTGGTCTTAATGTCTTAATCCATTTTGAGTTTATTATTGTTTATAGTATAAGAAGGTTGTCCAGTTTCATTTTGTTGCATGTATCTGTACAGTTTTTACAACACCATTTATTGAGTGGACTATCTTTACTCCATTGTATATGATCGCTTCCTTTGTCATAGATTAATTTACCATATAAGTGTCAGTTTATTTCTGGGTTTTCTATTCTGTTCCATTGATCTCTGTGTCTTCTTATGCCAGTACCATGCTGTTTTGATTACTATAGCCTTGTAGTATAGTTTGATTTTGCGTAGCACAATATCTCCAATTTTGTTCTTCTTTATCAAGATTTCTGTGCCTATTTGTGGTCTTTTGTGGTTCTGACAGTTCATTAGTGTTTCTAACAGTTCATTATTGGTTCCATATGAATTTTAAGATTATTTGATTTTGTTCTGTGAAAAATGTCATTAGTATTTTCATAAGAATTGCATTGAATCTATATATTGCTTTGGGTAGTATGACATTTTAATGATGCTAATTTTTCCTATCCATGAGTACAGCATATGCTTTCATTTATTTGTATCTTCTTCTATACATCTTCTTCAGTGATGTATAGTTTTCCAAGTACAGGTGTTTTACCTCCTTGGTTAAATTTATTCCTAGGTGATTTTTTGCATGCAATTTTAAATTGGATTCTTTTATTCATTTCTCTTTCTGACAGTTCATTATTGGTGTATAAAAAACAACCAATTTCTGAATATTAATTTTTGTATCCTGCTACTTTACTAAATTCATTTATCAGTTCTAATAGTTTTTTGGTGGAATCTTTAGGGTTCCCTGTTTATAATATCATGTAATCTGCAAATAATGACAGTTTTACTTCTTTCTTTCCAATTTGGATGCCTTTTATTTATTTATTTTTCTTCTCTGATTGCTGTGGCCAGGACTTCAAATGCTATGTTGAATAAAAGTGGTGAAAGTGGGCATCCTTGTCTTGTTCCTGATTGCTTTTGGCTTTTCCCCATTGAGTATGATGTTATCTGTGGGTTTGTCATATATGGCCTTTATTATGTTGAGGTATGTTCTGTCGATTCCCACTTTGCTAAGAGTTTTTGTAATAAATGGATGCTGGATTTTGTCAAAGACTTTTTCTGCATGTTTTGATATGATCATACGATTTTTATCTTTCATTTTATCTATGTGGTGTATCATGTTAATTGATTTGCAGATATTGAGTCAACCTTGCATTGCAGGAATAATACCACTTGATCATGATGTATGATCTTTTTAATGTATTGACGAATTTGATTTGCTAATATTTTGTTGATGATTTTTGCATCTATGTTATCAGGGATATTGGCATATATATATATGTTTTTTTTTTGGTAATGTCTGTCGGTTTTGAAATCAGGATAATGATGGCTTCATAAAAGGAGCTTGGGAGCTTTCCCCCTTCTTGGATTTTTTGGAATAGTTTGAGAGGATCAGTGTTAATTCGTCTTTAAATGATTGGTGAAATTCACTTGTGAAGCCATCCAGTCCAGTACATCTGTTAGTTGGGAGTTTTTGATTATAGGTTTGATTTGGTAAGCAGTAATCGGTCAGTTCAGATTTTCTGTTTCTTCTTGACTCAGTCCTGGACGATTCTAAGTTTCTAGGAATCTATGCATTTCTTCTATATTGTCCAATGCATTGGCATATAATTGTTCATAATAGTTTCTTATAATGCTTTGTATTTTTGTGGAGTCAGTTGTCACTTCTCTTTCTTTTCTGATTTTGTTTATTTGAGTCCTCTCTCTTTTTTCTTTTTTTTTGATGAGTCTGGTTAAAAGTTTATCAATTTTGTTTATCGTTTTAAAGAACCAGCTCTTATTTTCATTGATATTTTCTTTTGTTTTTAGATTCTATTTCATTTATTGCCATTCTAATCTTTATTATTTTCTTCCTTCTATTTGCTTCGGACTTTGTTTGCTGTTTTTTTGTTTGTTTGTTTGTTTGTTTTTTGGTTTTTTATTTTTCCCCTAGTTCCTTCCTGTGTAAGGTTAGATAGTTTATTTGAGATTTGTCTTGTTTCTTGTCATTGGCCTGTATTGCTATGATGAATTTCCCTTTTAGTACTAATTTCACTGTGTCCCATAGATTTTGGATCGTTTGTTTTCATTTGCTTCAAGGTATTTTTTTATTTATTCCTTGATATTGTTGTTGACCTATTCATTATTTAGTAGCATGTTATTTAGCCCCCCTGTGTTTGTGTGTTTTTCAGGTATTTTCTTGTATTTGATTTCTAGTTTCATATCATTTTTGTCAGAGAAGACACAATATGATTTCAATCTTCTTAAATTTATTGCTACTTGTTTTGTGGCCTAACATGTGGTCTATCTTGGAAAATGTTCCATGTGCACTTGGAAGTAATGTATATTCTCCTGTTTTGGGGTGAAACACTCTAAAAATATCATTTGAATCCATCTGGTCTAGTGTGGCATTTAAGGGTACTGTTTCCTTCTTGATTTTCTGTCTGGAAGAGCTGTCCATTGGTGTCAATAGGGTGTTAAAGTTTCCTACTATGATTATATTACTGTTGATCTCTCCATTTCTGTCAGGCAATGTTCACTTTACATATTTCAGTGCTCCTATGTTGGATGCATAAATGTTTACAAGGGTTATATCCTCATGTTGGATTGCTCCCTTTATCATTATGTAATGTCCTTCTTTGTCTCTTATGATAGTCTTTGTTTTAAAGTCTATTTTGTCTGATATGAGTATTGCTACCCCAGATTTTTCTTCATTTCCATTCACATAAAATATCTTTTTCCATTACTTTACTTTCAGCATACGTATGTCTTTCAATTTAAAGTGGTTGTCTAGTATACAGCACATGTACGTGTCTTCTTTAATTATCCATTCGACTTCCTTATGTCTTTTGATTGGAGCATTTAACCTGTTTTCACTTAAAGTGATTATTGATAGATACATAGTTATTGTCATTTAATTATTCATCTTTATGTTCTCCCCCCTCTCTCTCTTCTTCTTTAAGAAGTCCCTTTAACATTTCTATTGATACTGGTTTGGTGTTGATGAACACTTAAGCTTTGTCGTGCTGGGAATCTCTTTATCTCTTCAATTTTAAATGATAGCTTTGCTGGGTGGAGTAGTCTTGGTTATAGGTCTTTGCTTCTCATCACTTTGAATATTTTGTACCAATCTCTTCTTGCCTGCAAAGTTTCTGTTGAGAAATCGGCTGAAAATCATTTTTTTTTAATTAAAATTTATTGGGGTGACAATGGTTAGTAAAATTGCATAGGTTTCAAGTGTACAATTCTGTAATACATCATCTATATATCACATTGTGTGTTCACCACCAGAGTCAGTTCTCCTTCCATCACTATATATTTGACACCATTTACCTTTATCTAATATCTCCCTCCCCCCTTACCCTCTGGTTACCACTGAACTATTGTCTGTGTCTATGAGTTTTTGTTTCTTTATTTGTTTGTCTTTTTCCTTTGTTGCTTTCAGTTTTATATCCCACATATCAGTGAAATTATGTGGTTCTCGACTTCTGTATGATTTTTTTTTCCCTTAGCATAATAATCTCAGGATACAACCATTTTGTCACAAATGGCACTATTTAATCTTTTCTTATGGCAGAATAGTATTCCATTGTGTATATATATCACATCTTTATCCAATTATCTATCAAAGGACACTTTGGTTTTTTCCACGCTTTGGCCATTGTAAATAAAGCTGCAATGAATAGTGGAGCACATATATGTTTACTGACAAATGTTTTCATCAACAAGACAAATAATAATAAGTATTGGAGAGGCTGTGGAGAAAAAGGAACCCTCATACACTATTGGTGGAAATGCAAATTTGTGTAGCCTCTATGGAAAGCAGTGTGGAGATTCCTCAAAAAATTAAGAATAGAATCACCATATTACTCAGCTGAAAATCTTATGGGAGCTTCCTTGTAAGTAAGTAGTTGCCTTTCTCTTGCTGCTTTTAAGACTCTCCCTTTGCCATTTTAATTGTAATGTGTCTTTGTGGGGTCTGTTATCTTGTTTGGGACTCTGTGCACTTCCTGGATTTGTATGTCTATTTCCTTTGCCAGGTTAGGAAATTTTTCAGTCATTATTTCTTCAAATAGTTTTTCAATTCCTTGCTCTTTCTCTTTTCCTTCTGGTACCCCTATGATGCAAATATTGGTACACTTGATGTGGTCCCAGAGGCCCCTTAACCATACTCATTTTTTAAAATTTCTTTTCTTTTTGCTGTTCAGATTGGATGTTTTCTGCAACCTTCTTTTCCAAATCTCTGATTTGATCCTCTGCTTCATCTCTTCTGCTGGGGATTACTTCCAGTGCATTCTTCGTTTCAACTATTGTTTTCTTCATTTCTGACTGGTTCTTTTTTTATGGTTTCTTTGTCCTTTTTTATGGTTACTATCTCTCTGTTGAAGTGCTCACTGAGCTCATCTATTCTTCATGTAAGTTTAGTGAGCATCCTTATAACCATTATTTTGACTCTATCTGGTAGTATGCTTGCCTCCATTTGATTTAGTTCTTTATCTGGAGTTTTCTTCTGTTCTTTAATTTGGGACGTATTTCTTTGTTTCCTCATTTGGCTGTCTCTCTGTTTGTTTCTATATATTAGGTAGGTCTGCTATGCTTCCAAGTCTTGGGTAGGTGTCCTTACATAATAGAGGCCATTTGGGGCCCAGTAGCACAGTCTCCCTGGCCACCTGCATTGGCTGCTCCAGGTGTGTTTCTTGTGTGGGTTGTGTGTGCCCTTCTGTTATAGTTGAGCCTTGATTGCTATTGGCACATCAGTGTGTAGGATTGACCCCGAGGCTAACTATTTGTGGGATTTTGCCATGTTCACAGCTTAGGGGCTGCTGTACAGGGGCTTACTCTGTGGAGAGGGACTCACTCCAGAGGGCTTTAGTGCTTGCTGAGACTGCCCTTTGGGTGTGCCACTTGTTGGGCTAATTGGGTGGTCCTTTGCTGTGGTCTGAAGCCGAACTCCAAGTATATTGGTTTCAAGGTCTCTTGGGAGGTACTCTCTTGCAGGCCCAGGTCAGCCACTAACTGTGACTGAACAGGGATTACCTGGTAGGAGCCACAAAGTGAACTGATTGGTTGCTGCCCATGTTAAACCTGGAGGTGAATGGGAGAGGCTACAGTGCAAACTGAGGACTGCTGCCACCAGTACTGGTACAGAGTTAACTCTGCAAAAAGTCCCAGATACTCTGGGGCCTGTTGCCACCTGATGGCTCCTGTAAGGCTTAACTCCTGATAGGCCATTTATGCTATGTGAGTTAGGTGAGTCACAGTCTTCGAGAACACCGGGGTCGAATGAGTGATGTTCACCACATTAATTTACATTCTGGTTTGGTGCCAGAGCTGAGTCTGGAGCTACTCAGCAAGTCTCAGAGCACACCAGCTGCCACCTGCCTGTTGCCCATGGTCCCCCAAGAGTTGAGGAATAAAGAGTGCAGTGCCAGTACAGCTGGCTGCTGGATGAAAAAGAATCTCCTGCATTGCATGCATTGGATGGGTTTGGGTCCCAGGGAGTCACCAGGGTGGACCTAGCAGAGTTCACCAGGCCACTGAAGATTCAGATTTGGCCATGTATGTAGGGTGGCTCAACACAGGAAAGATGGCTGCCTCCTACCAACTGCATGGGAGGTGGATTCTACACAGAAACAATGGCAACTGTCCCTTCAGTCCTTGCCCTGAGGCCGTACAATTCAGTCTCTCTCAATATGTCTCTGATTCCTCCTGTCTCACTGGACCTCCGCCGGAGCCAAGGGTGAGTGCCTGTGAGCAAGAATCTGTATGCAGGCTCTTTAAGGAGATGTCTGGGTTTCCCAGAGCTTTCTGTCCTACCTGGACAGTCAGAATCCCCAGTGGTTTTCACAGCCAGATGTTGTGGGGACTCCTCTTCCTGGTACCAGTACTCAAGGTTGAGTAGGCCAGTGGAGGACTGGGGTCCCTCGCTTCTCTGGGTGGGTGGGGGACCTCCATGGCTGAGCTATCCCTCCTGATTTGCAATTGTCACATGGAGGTTTGGGGCTGGCACATTCAGTGTCTCTGCCCCTCCTACCAATTTTGAGGTGGCTTCTTCTTTATATTCCGAGTTATAGGCCTTCTGTTCAGCTAGACTTATAGATGGTTCTCCAAGTTGATTTTTGTATAATTTAGTTATAATTTTAATATAGTCACGAGAGGAGGCAAGCATTGCATTTATCGATTTCAGCATCTTGGATCTTTCCAGTAATTGTCTTTTTTTTAATGGTTTATTTCACTTAGCATAAAGTCCTCAAAGTTCATCTATGTTGTAGCCTAAGTCAGAATTCCCTTGTTTTTTTAGGTTGAATGTTGCATTGCATGTATAAACAACATTTTGTTCATCTATGGATAGACACTTGGGTTGCTTCCACATTTTAGCTTTTGTGACTAATGCTGCTGTAAATATGGGTATACCAATATATCTTTGAGACACTGTGCTGTCAATTCTTTTGAATGTACACCCAGAATTAGAATTGCTGGATCATATGGTAATTATAATTTTAATTTTTTTGAGGAAATGCCAATTGTTTTCCATAGCCACTGTATCATTTTATATTTTAATTCATCAGTACATAAGTTTGCATTTCTTCACATCCTTGTCAATACTTGTTATTTTCTGTTTTTTGGCTTTTTTTTATATTAGTCATCATAATGTGTGTGATGTGATATCTTATTGTGGTTTGGATTTGTATTTCCCTAATTATTAGTGATATCGAGCATTTTTTTCTTGTGTTTGCTGACCATTTGTATATCTTCTTTGGAGAAATGTCTATTCAAGTCCTTTGCCCATTTTTAATCAGGTTGTTTTGTTGTTGTTGTTGTTGTTGTTGCTTTTGCATTATAGAAGTTATTTATATATTCTGGATATTAAGCCTTTACCAGGTAGATGCTATGCAAATATCTGTTGTCTTCCCTTCTGTGGGTTGCCCTTTCATTCTGCTGATGTATCCTTTGATTGAGGTACAGAAGTTTTAAATTTTTATGTAGTCCAACTTAGTTTTCTTTTGCTGTCGGTGATTTTGGTGTCATATCAATAAAATCATTGCCAAATCCAAAGTCATGAAGCTTTCCCCCTATGTTTTCTTCTAAGAATTTTATAGTTTAACTCTTACATTTAGGTCTTTGGTTAATTTTTAGTTAATTTTTGTGTATGATGTAAGGTAAGGGTCCAACTTCATTCTTATTTTTTTCATTCTTCATTCATTCTTTTGCATATGGATATTTAGTTTTATTTATTCATTTTTTATTCTTTTGTATATGGATATCCAGCTTTATAAACACTATTTGTTGAAAAGACTATCCTTTCTCCATTGAATAATCTCAGTACATTTGTCCAAAAGAATTTGACCATATGGGTTTATTTCTGGGCTCTCCATTCTAGTCCATTAGTTTATATGTTGGTTTTTATGCCAGTAACACACACTTTGATTACTGTAGTTTTGTAATAAGTCTTGAAATCAGGAAATGTAAGGCCTCCATCTTTCTTCATCTTCAAGTTATTTTGGCTATACAGGGTTCCTTAAGGGTCCATATGAATTTCAAGATGCACTTTTTTTTCCCCTGCAAAAAGTGCCATCAAGATTTTAATAGAGATTGCATTAAATCTGTAGATCACTTTGGGTAGCATTGACATCTCTATATTGTCATCTAATCATTGAGCACATAAAGGTCTTTCCATTTGCTTGCATCTTCTTTAATTACTTTCAACGTTTTATAGTTTTCAGTATATAAGTCTTTTGCCTCTTTGGTTCAATTTATTCCTAAGTATTTTATTCTTTTTGGTCTCATTATAAATGGAGTTGTTTTCTTGATTTCCTTTTCAGATTATTCATTGTTGGTGTGTAGAAATACAATTGATTTTTGAGTATTGATTTACATCATGCAATTTTGCTGAATTTATTATCTGCTCTAAGAATTTTTTTGGTGAATGAATGTTCATTTTTAAAACTAGGTAAACATGTTAGAGGTAACTTAAAGTGAAAAAGAATCATGTGATTTATACACTGGCATGTAACTGTATGTTAATGTGAGTGTAAAATGCTACAATGAAGAATGATTGTGAAGCTTTCTAATTTTAGTAACAAAAAAATTTACTAAATAAATTTGCAAGTACCGTACATTGAAATCTAATCAGTCTATTAAGAGTTACTGCATTAACAACATAGCTTATTTGTGTAACTAGAAGTTAAAGAAATGAAAAACTGAGAAGTGTCCCAAGAAAACACAAGTAATTTAAAGAGTTTAGATGTCTGAATTACCCACAACTTATTCTGTATTTGTAGCTTGGCAATTTCTACTTGTTTAAAAGTTCATATGTTAACCATAACAACATTTATTTATTGCTAGGTATTATGTGAGGGACACAGATTTTTTTCACTTATTTATATTTTTGCTAGATCTACAACCATAGTTTTTTTCTTTATATAAAATCAAATAAACAGAATTCTGATATCGAATCATTCTTTATTAATCTTAGTATTAAAGCTGCCATAAAAACATCTAAAATTCTCTTAATTTTCCTTAGAAATCAGGCTCTCTGAGAACCTGTGAATACTGATTGCCTGGGGTCATTTCTGCTTTTACTTAATTACCATATGCTTTTGAATGTTAATTTGTTTCTAACTAGTAAATTATATTTGGGGATATGAGAAGACAATCCTGCCTATTGTGGTTGCTTTATATAAGGAAATCATTAAAAAGCATAATTTTAAAAGGATTTCACAACAGTATAATTACCAATGTTGAACTGGAAACTAAGAACCTGTCAAAGTCTTAAAACCATTTATTCCATGGATACAAAAGTGTTTGAAACTGTATACCTCTCCTTGAGAACTGCCACAAAGGATGATTTGGGGAATAATTAATTCTCATTTATGGCTTAGTCAAAGTTGTTATCATCATCATTATTATTATTATTATCATCATTTAACTAGCATATTGTAGTGGGATAAATATGATCTTTGAAGTGAGATAAACCAGCTTTAAGTCCAAGATCTAAGTAGTCTGTCTTTATAAAATTTATCTGAGACTTTCTCAACAGCCTCTAGGTCTGCTAAAATATAGGTAAAATTCTTCTTGTCAAGTACCAGAACTCCTCTCCATCTTGATTGTCCTTCCTCCTTTTGTATCACCTTTACATACTTTTTTTGCATCAGTCTACACTTTAAGTTTGGGCCCACCCATCAGTGTATAGTAAAAATCTGTGTTATTATCTAGAAAGTTGTAGGTAATCTAGGTTAACAAATATTGACCATTATCTATGAGACTGGTTTTAAGGATTGCACAAATTCTGCTGAGAAGGTTATAATCTTCACTTACCTTGCCTATGTAGCTATCTAAATTATTTTGTTTTTTCTAAAGAATAGTACTTGGGGAGAGAAAAGACTTAGATATCTTTAGCCAAGCCTGACCTTTCAGTGCAACAAATGGGGTATGGGAAATTTCACAATGTGTAATCCAAGGATTTTATAATAACTTGAAGTATTGACTGGATATCTGAAATGTGAGTGAGAGAGGAAGAAAGCATGAGAGAGAAGAAAATAGGGGCTGAGAGGCTGGAAAAGAAGGAAGGAAGAGAGGCAGGAAAAGTGGGAAGAATGAGATGGGAGAAATATCTGTCCGAGATTGTCTTCCATTTATTTCTCCAACCCATATTTATTACCATATTTAGGTAATAAATCATGTTAGTCCTGGGCATACACTGGTGATTAAATAATAGTTAAAAAGAAAGCTAAACATATATAGTACTTACTATGGGTCAAGTCCTGGAATAAATGCTTTAAAAATATTAAATCATTTATCTTCATAACAACTCTGTGAAATAGGTTATGGTTGTAATGGCCCTCATTTTACAAATGAGGAAATGGAGGAATAAACAGAGTAGATACATATAGTCATAGAGAAACTGGGTGGCAGAGCTGGGACTTGATCCCAGGAAGCCCTGCTCTGGGGTCCTTGCTCTTAACCACAACATTGTACTGACTCTTCTTGAGGGTCTATAGTCCATGAAAACTATAAGTGTAGTGAAGACAAGGGACAATTGATAGGTATTTGTTAAGATGAAGAGTGTGGGAAGATAAAGGAACAGACAGGAAAGACTCCTCTCCCAGGTTTCCAGAGTTAGGAAGGGATTCCAGAAAAGGTGAGATTTATGACTGCTGATAGTTGAGTGGAGGTCAGTCAAGTGAGAAGAGGACGAAGGAAGCCCAAGGAAAGGTGAACGTCATTAGTGACGGTAAAGATTTTCTGTTTACTTTGTATAAAGAAATACTATTTGTAACAGACGCATCATTCTGTATTATTGAATAGAAAAGTTTCTCTCTGTATTTCACACGAGCTGCTAAAGCCTATCATATGGATTTCAAAAGCCGTTGATACAGCTGGGTTTTAATTATAGTTGTGCTGTAATAAAAGATAATGAATTATTTCTCTGTATCAAGCACACAACTTACTCATATAATAGTGTCTCAAGTTTAAAAAAAATAGAAAAGTGTCTCTGAAATGTGATCTGATTTTCAGAAACATAAATTATGACACAAATCTGTCCTTGGAAAGACATCCCATTATTGGCCTTAAGACTTTCCTTTCCAATATAGTGAATTATGTTTATTAATAAGAAACTCACTGGATTTTGATGTGGGGTTATGAGTAAAGTGACTGAAGGAAAAAATACCCCAGATGTCTTTCCATAGAAATGAATAATAAAAAAATGACTAAACAAAATGAATAAACAAAAAATGTTCTCTTTTTATTCTTCTTGGATGCTTTACCTCCCTTTTCTCCCCTTTAAAGTCCACCTGTTTTTGTCATATGAGTCTGCTCTGGTGTAACCTCCTTCATAAAGCTGCCCTGAGCCCTTCTGCTTTAGGCTGATCCTGTCACCTGCTCCCACGCTTGTGACCATAACCTTACTACAGCTTTAGCGTTACCAGTGCATCTGCGTCACGTACCTATAATTCTTAGTATATCTGTTTGTCTTTCTTTTGAACTGTGAGCCCCCGACAGTAGACTGTATTATATTCATTCCAATGGATTGTATGATACATTGTGCTTATTAAAAGACTGAATCACCTAATACCACTAAAGTTTTATCTAGTGGGACATATTGCTATTTAAATTAGAAAAAGCAAATGCATTGCTCTGTTGAAATACAAAGATCATCACCAAATTTCAACAATGTTCTCTTAAAAAAAATCATTTCATGGTTAGGATTGGCCTCAGATCAGCAGAATGTACAATTAAGCTCTGCATAAATTATCTGGGACACACATTGAGCGAATCAGACAGGCTAAATCACAAATAAATTTTTAAAACTGGCCAAAAACTAATCAAAGAATAGGGAAGGGAAGAAAGCAGATTCTTTTGGATAACTGAAAAGTGAGATATACTCATTTCATTTCACTATCATAACAACTTTGGGATGTATATTCTGTTACCCATGTGACAATGTAGATAACTCAGGTAAATCAAGGCTGTAACTCACAGTAATGCTAACTAGACAGAACCACTCTTGACAGTCTGGAATTTGTTTTCAAACATGCTTCTATGGGTAGGTTTCAGGATTGAGATCACAATATATAAGTTGTATTCTGCTTTCTTTACATAGTATTTATTGGGAGCAATCTCCACTGCTCTTAGTAATATCCTTTGAAAATACAAAGGGTGCCAAAAAAATGTATACACATTTTAAGAAAGGAAAAAACTATTAAAATTGTAATAATATATACCGTTAACAAAAGATGACTACAAGTCACGTTTGACTTCTGCAATTACAAGAGGTGCTCAAAGTGGTTACCATCAGCATCCAGACACTTCTGATTACGGCGAACTACTACTTGAGCAATGTTGGCCAAAGTGTCCACTTGTATACATTTTTTTGGCACCCTCGGTATACCTTTAATGTCTGTCTATATTCCATTCACTTATCAGTCCATTCATTCATCAATCACTTATTGAACATTGCTGTGTGCCAAGCAATGTACTGTACTCCAGGTATACAAAAGCCAACAGATAAAGTGCCTGCTCTCATATAATTTATTTCAAAGATATGATTTATGTGGCCAGTCCTGTTGGTTGACTAACTCAGCATTCACTCCCACCTCCTTCTCTCTACTTCTAGGAATTGAAGTTGGAAAACAAATACTTTTTGCACTTCTCTTCCAGCTAGGATTGGCAGTGTAACCCGGTTTGGCCTGTGGAATTTAAGTAGAAGTCCCCTGCTGGATTTCTGGGAAGTTTTTACCCTTTTTGATAAAAAGGATTGATGTATATTGAAATTTTTTACCATTATCTCCTTTTTTCTACCTTGAAAAATGATGTCTGTGCTATGTGTGCTGTAGTTTAATGATGAGAATGTAAGCAACATTTTAAGGATGTCAGAAGAGAAATATAGAAAAATTCTGGGCACCTGGTGGCATTATTGAGCACCTAATGCCATGCCAGCCACTACTTATCATGCCTTATTATGTGAGAACAATGAACTCTTATTTTCTCAATTCTTCATTAGTTATGTTCCCTGTTATTTGCAACTACATGGAGTCCTAATGTTATTTATTATTTAGCCAACCTGATATTTTGGTGTCTTTAGGTAACATTACATTTTTTCCAATTTTAAAATTATGTTAGAATAAATAACTTCATATGCAAAATTTTGAGCACACTCCTACTAATTATTCTGATAAGATAAATGTAAATTTTTAGAGGTATAATTATTAGATATAAGAGTATCACTTTGGATGCATTTTCACCATATTTCTATCTTGAAGATTTGAAATATTTTATAATCTCAGATATGTGAGAGCACCCAATTCAAATGACTGATACTTCTTAACTATGCATTTTCTACTCATATGTCTTTTCAAAGATAGTAAAAGTAGGCTTGAGTTCAGAAAATGACCGTATTAGCTCTCTATGAGAAAGCAGGATTAAGAGAAGTAGTGGAATACTAATGGATGCCCAGGAGCCTTTTGTAAAAAGAGAATTATTTCTTTGGGAAAACCCTGTAGAGAACCCAATCTTGACATCTAAAATGCAGAAACAGAAAGAAATGCAGTGTCAGGAGACACTTATTCTCATCCAACTTGTATTTTCTTCATCATAAAATATCTGGGTAACTTTTAACCCAGAAAATGTGTTGAGAATTCATGTAAATTCCAGGAAAATTCCAGCCAATAAGATGATATGTTAAAAAATAATGGTTATCAACTAAGTTCAGCAAAACTCAAGAGGCTTCACATGTTTAAGTGCTCTAAAATTTTCATCTTCTGCACATAAAGTGTGTAAATCCTGCTAGCAGTTTCCAAAGGTTGTTTCTCTTAAACATACTCTTTTCTGGCTTTGAACTATGGCTCATGAGAGGTCTGACAATTGAGTCCGCAAACAAGTTGCAATGATGTTACTAACCTTTTTTGATATCAGAGGAATTATTCATTATGAATTTGTACCAACTGGATAAACAGTTAACGAAGTTTACTATTTGGAAGTGCTGAAAGGCTGCATGAAAAAGTTAGACGGCCTGAACTTGCATCACAACAATGACCAGCTCACAGGGCACTGTCTGTGAGGGAGTTTTTAGCCAGGAAACAAATAACTGTATTAGAACACCCTCCTTACTCACCTGATCTGGCCCCCAATGAATTGTTTCTTTACCTGAACATGGAAATATTGAAAGGAAGACATTTTGATGACATTCAGGTCATGAAGGGTAATATGATGACAGCTCTGACGACCATTCCAGAAAAAGAGTTCCAAAATTGCTTTGCAGGGTGAACTAGGCACTGGTGTTGGTGCATATCTTCCCAAGGGGCGTACTTCGGAGGTGACCGTAGTGATACTCAGCAATGATGTATTTAGCACTTTTCCTACGATGAGTTCACGAACTTAATTGTCAGATTTCGTATATTGAAATCTTTCATCATGCTCAGGTCTGCTAAAAGAAGGCAAAAACTTTGCTTTGGGAATTGTTTTCTAGAATGCTAAAAATGACCTAATTAGAAGTACAGATACCCTTAAAGGAGCTTAAGTAATCTCCAATCAGTTACAGAAGACTATGCTAAGGTGCTAAGGGAATACTTCTGCCTTTTAATACATTCCTTTTCCAGTGCAGAGTCAGTTAGTGCTCTAACTTTCCCCCATAATTATAAAGGAATGTTTTCATTCTATGGCTTCCTTACACTGGTGTATATTCAGCCACTACGGGAGTCGAGTTACAGGTGTAGAAAACCTGGATGACCAGCTTACACGTAACTTTGCAAAAAAAAAAGGACAGAAGGAACTGAACAGTGTCTATATGGATGACTCACTGAAGTCCAGTCAAGTGTAAAATCAAGTTAGAAGCACCCCAGTCTAGATACTGAAATATGCCAGAACTTGAGATTTCTAGAAAGTGTATTTTCTTAACTGTAATCCTTTCTCAAAATATCATCATTACCCTTCATATTTAATTACAACTCTGGGTGATGTTGCTTTCTATGAGGCAAGTGATTTTAAAAATACTGAGGGGTAAAGATGAGTCCAGTGTTTGTTGCCTCTGCACTTACCTCTTTTACCTTAGTTTACATAACAGCTTTTCTCCTCATAAAACCTGTTCCCAGTCTGGATGCCAAAATCCATATTTATCTTTTTGCTACCGACTAATGCCAAAGTCAAGTGACCTAAAACATAGCTTGTCCTATCTGTATTTGTAGGGGTTCTTCATATACTAAATGAGGACCTCTAGCTAATCTCACTGAAAATTAATTTTGTTATTGGGCATTCTGCTGTTAGTTTAGTGTCACTGAGTTTCAGCAGTCATTGGCTAAATTCCAGAATATGGCTCATTCAGAATCTCATTTGCTTTTTTCGAAAGATATAAACCAGACTGATGAAACTGTGTAAGAAGCTGTGTGTGAGGTCTGTGAAATCCTAGTTTTATCTGTAATCTCAATGATTGCGCATGACTACCCATATCAGAGAATTTCAGCTCAATGCCATCTTGATAAAGCCCCCAAAATATTTTCTGAAGAAAAAAATATATATATTTTTTACCTACTCTGTCAGTTCATGGTTTTCTTTTTTCTTTGATTCCTATCATAGTTTAAGGCAGCAACCTACAGTGATAACTTTAAGGATTGTATAAAATCATCAAAATCTTTGGTAGGGGATGGTTTTTATGTTGTCATTTGCTGTATTTTATACATCCAATAGCTTGAAAAATATTTGAAAGATCATCTGCTTAGGTCATCAAAAGAAACATAACCATCATTTTCCCGTAACCATCTCTGAGATTTTCAGTAATGCCAATTTAGTTAATTGAATAGGTGATGGCATTAGTTCTCATTTCAAGTATGCTGAGGTCTCTCCCCTCCAAAAGTTGAGTATTGAGAAAAAAAATACCTATGCTTTTATTTTACTGCTGTTTAAAATTATTTTTATAAGGTTAGTGATAGTCTGTTCATATACAATTCCTTGTTGTAAACTCATCATACAGTGTAAACATTGCAGTCTGATCTACTAAACCAGATCTAATAATGGAGGATGAATCTCTAAGAATTCGGTTAGTTTTAAGATTGACTGATTGATTCATTTATTTATTCATTAAATGAAGGATTTATTGAGTTCCTTTTGGGTATTAGGCTGGCCTTGTAAAAATAAGCAAAATACTGTATTCTTGGAGATGGTTGTGAAGTAGAGGAGACAGGTATTCGTCAAATTTATCATAAATTTAAGCTGTGGTAAGAGCAACAAAAGAAGAGGTACATGCTATGTGATTGTATAAGTGGGGATTTCACCTAGTCAGGGAGGTCGAGGAGGGCTTCTCTGAGGAATTGATGCTTGAACTGATGTGTGGAGTAGAAGCATGAGTTAACTAGGAGAAGAGGAAATGAAGAAGAAACTGCTGTCCAAAAAGTCTGTAGCAGAAGGGAGCCGAGCAAGTTAGAGGGGCTGAAGAAAGACAGAATAGGTGGAGTGTAGAGAAGAATGTGGTCACTGTGAGGCTGGAGGGGGTAGGTAACAGTCACTCAGGTAGAGTCTTAAACTGTTTTATCTTTATCTTAAGAGCAATAGGAATTCATGAAAAGATTTTTAAGTACGTGATTCAGGGAAAAGAACACATATAACGTGATAAAACTCCTATTCTAAAAAGACGGCCCGTAGGGGGGAAAGAATTGGAGGGAGGGGAGTGTATTCCCATCATCTGGTGAGGGTTTTCTAGAACTTTACAAACGACATGAAGGTAATAAGAGGAAGACTGTGTTGCTTAATCAGGTTTCTAGATATCAATAATGATTGTAAGTCCAATCCTATTTCCATGAATTATGGATACAATATTTTATTATGATGATGATTTTAGTGGGTGAAATAGGCTAATACAGGTGGCCTCACAATCTTCATGTGTAAGCTCGCTGGTTTTGTTTTTGTTTGTTTGCTTGCCTACTTCTTTCAATTATTTTTTTCTAGGCCCACATTCTCAAGAAGTATGATATAAAAATAAAAGTGAAGTATTCCTGCCAGGCCCTTCTCTTTTCACATACACACACCCACAATGAGACATATAAATGTATACATATGGACAGCCTGTATGTAATTTTATATAACTCATGATAGAAGTATAATTTTACAATTTACTTTTAAAACTCAATTTGTAAGCAAGATCTAAACTTGCCAATGAGACATAGCAGCTTTACTTTGATGACTGCATAGTAATCTATTTAAGGAGTGACCAGAATTTATTTAATAATTTCCCCTTTGATGGACATGTGTGTTACTGCCAATTTTCCCTATCATATAAGACTGGAATAAATATCCTTGCACATAAATCTTTTATCTTTAGCTGAATATTTTATTTTGATAAATTTTAGATGAAATTATTGAGTCACTTGGTATACACATTTAAAATTTCAATATATTTATGAATTCTGCCCTCCAAAAAATTCAAAACAATTTAATATTTATTAGTTTTGGAAATAATGCCCATTTTGTTACATCTTTCTGAAGACTGGGTAGATACATTTTATTTAGATTATTATTTTTTGCCTTTTTTGATAGGTTATGGATGATATTTTTTTACTGGTTTCATTTGCTTTTTAAAAAATTGTTGTCATTCTTCTCAACAGCTCTTTTTTGTGTTTTCATTTTTAGGAATTCATTTGAAATCATTAAATATTCTTAAAATATTTCAGTGCTTAATATAATCTCTTTTCTTTGTAGAGTTTGGAGTCATCTTTTGTATTTGCGGACAGTATAAATTTTTTGCTGGAACCATATGCAATTAACATTATAAAAGTTTCCTCAATGCTGTTATGCAAAGCCCTATTTTTCTCAAAACTAAACGGTTCACAGATGTTTCTTTCTAATTGTAAAAAAAAAATAGACTTATTTTTCAGAAAGTTACAGGTTTATAGAACAATTGTACAGAAAATGCAGAGTTCCCATATGCCCACCATCCTCCCTGTGGTTTCACCTATTATTAATAATACCTTGCGTTAGTGGCACATTTCTTACGATTGATGAATTAGTATTGATACATTATTAACTATGCTTCACAGTTTACACTAAGATTCATTCTATGTGGTTTTGGTAAAATGTATAATGTTTATCTACCATAACAATTTCATATGGAATAGTTTTACTGCCCCCAAAAATCCCATGTTCCGCTTGTTCATCTCTCTCCTCCCTTCCCTCTCTCCTTGCCCAAACCTCTGGAAGCCATTAACATTTCTACTGTCTTTATTGTTTGTTCTTTTCCAGAATGTCATATAGCTAGAGCCATATAGCAGACAGCCTTTTCAGATGGGCATCTTCACTTAGCAATATGGATTTAAGGTCCCTCCCTGTTTTTTATGTCTTGATAGCTTGTTTTTTTCTTATTACTGAATAATAATCCAAACCAGAGTTTGTTTATCCAGTCATTCATTAAATGACATCTTGGTTGCTTCCATATTTTTGGAAATTATGAACAAAGTTGCTATAAACATTTGCGTGCAGGTTTTGTGTGGACATAAGTTTTCAACTAATTTGGATAAAGTGCTATTGCTGGATCATATGGTAAGGCTATGTTTAGCTTTGTAAGACGCTGTCAGACTGTCTTCCAAAGTTGCTGTATCATCTTATTTTCCCACAACCAATAAAGGAGAGTTCCTTGCCCGTGTCCTCCACATTCTTGCCAATATTTGGTTTTGTACATGATTTGGATTTTAACCTTTCTAATAGGTGTGTAGTGCTATCATATTGTTTTAATTTGCAATTATTGCTAATGACATATGTTAAGCACATTTTCATCTGCTTGTTTGTTATCTTCTTGTTTGTATCTTGTTTGGTGTGGTGTATATTAAAATATTTTTACCAATTTTTGACTTAGTTGCTTGCTTTCTTATCATTGAGTTTTAAGAGTTCTTTGTATCATTTGAAACCAGTCTTTTATCAGATACGTGTTTTGAAAATATTTGCCGTGGCTTGTCTTTTCATCTTTTCAACAGTGTCTTTCACTGAGCAGAAGTTTTCAATTTTAATGAAGTTGAATTTATCAAAGTTTTCTTTCATGGATAGTGCTTTTGGAGTTGTACCTAAAAAGTCATTGCCAAGGTCATTTAAATTTTCTCCTGTTTTATCTTTTAGGAATTATATAGTTTTGCTTTTACATTTATATCCATGATTCATTTTGAGTTGATTTTTGTGAAAGTTGTAAGAGCTGTGTTTATATCCACTTTTTGCATGTGAATGTTCGGTTGTTCACAAAAAAACCATAAATGTTTTTTGTCCATGCTTGGAACCCTCAAACATTCCTGTGTTATTGATACTAATGTATAAATATGGCTATCAATTTAGATGTAGATCTGAATATTTTGCTATTTTTCGGTAGTCTGCTTGAAAGCCAATAGTGACTAGTATTTATTCTAAGTGTCTTTAAGTCCAGATGTGGTCACTGGCAAGAACAGTTCCATAATATTCAATTTTAATAGAACTGGTATGTTGTTTAAGGCTACACAAAGGACTCTTCAAAAGTTAGTGCAACATCTTCTTTATCCAATCATCTATTGAAGGACACTTAGGTTGTTTCTCTGTCTTGGCTACTGTAAATAATGCTACATTGAACATAGGGGTAAATAAGTATAGCACACCTAAAAGAGTATACAGATGTCATAATTATAAAGTTGTACCCCTGAAATTTATATAGTGCCATTAAGAAATATTACCCCAATAAATTTAATAAGATGCCATCTAACAAATCTTCACATCTGAAAAAATGGAAAAAAATTGGTGCAAAATTATAAGTGTGCCTAGAAGAGAAATTATGTTTCTACATCTCCCTTCTTTGTCCTGGTCCTTCTTGCAGCTTCTCATTTTGCTCAAGTCTGTGATGTTTGCATTTGCTGGCTTGCAGTGAACTCCATTCACTGATGTTGGAAGCAGAGAATTTTCAGTTAGATGCTCTAGCCCCTGATCCATACCCTCGGAGACTAGCGGTAGTCTCAGTATTAAAATGTGCAGAAATACATCAAAGATACTTTTTTTTTAATGTCCTCCTTTAACCTTAGAATAAATAACTTGTAGATATGTCTCTTAGTTCTTAAGCTTTGATATGACTTACAATGGGGATAAAAAGACATAGGAGTTTTATTTTCTTAATGCTTCTCTTCTAACAGTTCTGTGATTTGATACCATGGTGATAGGCGTCAATGAAATACTTAGAA
Source organism: Rhinolophus sinicus (assembly GCF_057876585.1). Classification (NCBI taxonomy): domain Eukaryota; kingdom Metazoa; phylum Chordata; class Mammalia; order Chiroptera; family Rhinolophidae; genus Rhinolophus; species Rhinolophus sinicus. The sequence goes on from NC_142501.1 coordinate 138,412,241, forward strand.
TTAATGATGCTTTCAGTTGATTTGAAAAAAAAAATTTTTTAATTCCTCTAGCTTTTTGGTTAAATTACCATCTTGCTTACCAATTCCTTTCCAGCATAAATGGATTGAACATATCAATTTCAAGAATTATCGAAATGCTTATTTTTGCCTAATTTTGCCAGGTTATTTTAACCCAAATTATAGAAACATAAAAAAGAGTAAAGCAGAAAAATTAAATATTACAAATACACCCTTTAACACTTTTGGTATTTAGAGAATTATGCTTGGAATTGCTGAGCTATTTCTTAGTATTAAATAACTGCTATTTATTTATTTATGTTTATCTATCTATCTATCTATCTATCTATCTATCTATCTATCTATCTATCTATCTATCTATCTAAATAAGGTTAAAGTTTTAAAGAACTTTTTTTCACCCCAACACAAAAAGAAATAGCCAATTGAAGTTATCCTGGTATTCCCTTTATAATTCAGTAAAAAAGATGTGTAGATTCTTTGCAGTGTTTGAGACATTTATTTCCATTACTTTTCCACTGCAATCATTGCAGATTTCCATTTCATCTCATCTGAACTGTTTTTTTTTTTTTTTATAACTTCATGATGTCCCTGACTTCCATCTTTTCCTTCACTGTTTTGCCCCACACTCTACACAGTATTTTATCTTCCACAAACACTGTACTGCTCATATTATTGTAGTAACTGTTTTGCATTGTGGTGTAGAAAACAGTATGGGTTTTAGAATAAATACCACTTTCTATCCCTGTAATTTTGAACATACTCTTTAACATCTCTAAGGTTCAGTGTCCTTAGCTATCAAATGCAGTATAATTAGAAAACTCATAAAAGTTGGGATTATGATTAAATGAAAATAATGCTTTTTCTCTTAATACTTCTTATCTGCCTAAAGAATAAAGTCTAAAAATTTTAATTTGGCATGCAAAATCAATCAAAATTGGGGTCAGACAACTCTACACACTTAAATTAACTCATCTACATGTGGCTAGATTTTAGCCAAAGCCCATTCAGAGCTCCTTCATACTGTGAAGTCATATCTTTAGTCTGTAACTTCCTAGACAAAGGTTAATCCCTACCTTAAGTGAGCCTGTCTATTGTCTTTTTGCATCTAGGATAACATGACGTTGGAATGTCAATAATGTCTTTTTCTGGACCAGAACAGGAAACTATAGAACCCCTCATTATTATTTTTGTCCCCTGATTACCATCGCTATATGCTGTAAAATGTGAACTATTAACTATCCTTTACCCACCTATGTAAATGAAGTACCTGTCTCTCCAATTTATTTTTATCCAATCCCAGAGATTTCCCCGCTTTGCTTTCTCCCACCCCCTTAATCTAATACCAATGGATTTCATATAACCCTTCTCCTTTAATTCTACATATAAAATAAGCTGCAAACCACCATTTTGTGGAGCATTTCCTCAATACATTGAAATTTTGCTTCCCAGTAATTGCCTGTTTGGCTCAAATAAACTTTTATAAGATTTCTCTTAGGCTGGATGATTATCATCGACACTACCCAGTCCTTGGCTTCTCCCTTCCTGTACCTCAACCTCTGTTTATATTTCTGCTGCCTAGAATTTCTTCCCTATTATGGTCACCCTTTAGTGAAATGCTACTAATTCATTGAAGCCAACTGATTGACATCTTCAAATTCCCAATCTGTGATATCGCTAAATCTAACCAAATGTAGCCAGCCTAAAGTGACCTTTTTTCTTCCTGATATTTGTAGGGCACTGATTTTTACTTTTCTATGATACTTAACAGTTACTGCTTTTGTCAACAGAGGCTCACGGGGATGTCCAATAGAGGACTTCACCCAAAGAAGCAGTGACCAGGTTCTTGTTTCCGTGCCAAAAAAAATTCACGGGCAAGACAGATGCAGGAAAGTGAAAGTGATTTATTGAAAATGAAAGTACACACTTGTGAGGAAAGCGCATTTTAACTCAGAGAATGAATCGCACTGAGGAAGTCATGATCATGGGTATTTATCCCTCCCAGGCAGGAATTGGTGATGTCCCATTGATGTGGTTCATTCATCTTCTTCCCCTGGGCAAGACCCTCTGTTTCCCGCTTTTTCTTCCTTATTTGGTTCCTCTGGAACTCTCAAGGTGTCAGATGAGTGATGGGAGGCATAGTAACCACAATGCAAATGACATTATAATTAGCTAACGGTCAGGTCCCTGGTCATAGGGATTAGCCTTGCTGGATGAAACTGGTTCTTGTTTTCCTCCAGCTGCAAGTGCCAGACACAGTCACTTTGTTACTTGTGTAACCAGTGAGGCACCTCACATTGTATCCTGGAGGGGGTTGTCAATTTCCTAGGCTACCTATCCTGCCTCACTTTCAATGATAGTTACCTGTGTAAAGGCCTTTTCTAAGAGATCATAAGATACTCAACAATATGGCCATTGTTATGCTCATGCGTGTTTATGGTTCTTAGAACTATATTAGACTCAAAGAAAGTTTTCAATTACCATTTGGTAAATTAAGGTATCATTTACCTTCTTATCATTCATAATTATCATATTATATCAGAGTTATTTCTCATACAGATAATTTTTTCCTCATTAAACCATTAAAATCTGGTAGAATTGTGTTTTTCCTGTATTGGATCAAGAGGACTTATTTGACCATTTTAATAACACAGACTGCATATGATTATTTGTGTTACTATTACTTATAAAATTAGCTGAAATTGACTAACAACAAAAATGTCCCCTAATGTATCAGAGTTTGACAAATCTATTCCTATTAAGGAAAGATTCTGAGGCATTGTTGGTTAATACTTTATATTTTTAAAATATCTAGGTTGTTTCTGACCCCAAACCATCTGAACACATAAAGCTCTTCTGAATTGCTAAATGAGTGTTTCTGTGCAGAAGAATGTGTTAATGCCCCAAATAATGCATAATATCTCATTATACTTCATCTAAGAAAAGCTTCTGTACTTGTCTAGTGCTTTTCAGGCAAGGTTTACCTAAATCATTTCTGACAGGAAGATAACTCTTCTCTTCTGGTTTTAATTACCCCAAGGGAAGTTGATTTCATAGCCTCCCTCATAAAATAAAGATCTTCACACATGAATGTGGTAAATGAACCCTAGAGCTATTGCAGTGACAGATGAAATGTGTCAGTGAAAAACTAGAAATGAGTAAGATCAAGGAAAAAAGAAATCTCACCTTGCTTGAGATTAGGTAAGCATAAAGCATATATGAAGGCTTTTAATGGTGTCGCTCAGGAAAATTCTCTTCGAGATAGAGAATGAAAAGATAATGAACTGTGATGGAAGGGGAGAGGAAAGAGAAAAGATCATTAGAGAAAACTGAAGGAGAAATATTGGGAATTAAATGGAAAAAAGTCATGTGGAAATAAATACTATATCCACAACTTAATAAAATATAAAAGGTGTAGAAGGGCTGCCCCGAAATAGGAGGCTTTTCTGCATTGCATCTTTAAGAGATGTAATGTCTGTCAATCTGAAGTTTAAAAACCTGTGATCTGTGTGCCTTTATATAGTCTTGTTGATCTTAAAATAAATAAATAAATAAATAAAATATTAAACCTTCAAATACTACATTTTTATGCTTGGTTTACTAAAAGGATCCCTCAAGGATTTCTCTGTTTTCACTTTGGTTAATTTAGAACAAATGAATTAAATGTAAAGCCTGCTCTCCATTCAGCTTTCTTGATACTGGTTGTTTGAAAAAGAACACTCCACTCGTTTAATAAGGAAAACACTTGTTCATTGTTCTACCTCTCCACACTCCCAGCAGATGTAAGGATAATTAAAACCATCTAGTAGTATTGTTGTTGTTTTCCTTCTGGCAGCTTCAATTCTATTTTGCTTTGACTGCATCTAAATTTTCTTGAAGAATTTTATGAAATTGTTCATGAAAGACAACTGCGTGATCCTTGATGGCACTGACAGAAAGTGAGCTATATGCAGTGAGTGTGCAAAGAATAATAGGGTGCTGAGCTTTTGACAGTTTATTTTATTGTTCCTTTGAGGCCAGATATATACACAGAAAGTAAATAAAAATTTTGTAGTTTCTTTGAGAATTTGGTTGGTGTGCACAAAATAATCTGGGTAATCTAGTTTTTCATTACTATTGACATTTATAGTATATGTTCTATATATTCCTTTATAGAATAAAGTATTTTATTAAAATATAAAATAAAACATGGAGGGGTTGGATTGCTGTTAACTTCTATCTACTGAAAATATTCACTGAAACATTCCTAGTCCCCTGTGTCATAATGGTAAACAGTTTTAGCTCCTGAGAAGTGTGTATATGTTTCTGCGTGTATACTGTGTTTCCCCGAAAATAAGGCTGGGACTTATATTAAGGTTTGCTCCAAAAGATACTTCAGGGCTTATGTTCAGGTGATGTCATCCTGAAAAATCATGCTAGTGCTTAGTTTCTGATTAGGTCTTATTTTCTGGGAAACACGGTATGTATCCTCAGTGTAATCGTCAACTCTCCTTTTAATCTTGCTGAAATATTGCATTATTCCTTATTTTTTAAAGACTCATTTGTGTGCATCTATTCACTCTGCAACACTTAAAGGTAGAATAAAAATGTCTGATTTTGTTAAGTGGTAATGCCTCAAAAATATTTAGGAGCGAACTACATGCAATTTTTTAATAATAAATGACTTATCTGGTCTCAGTTTTGCCTTATCTGGTCGCAATCTGATCATTGCTGTATTTATTCAGAACAGTCTTTGGTGTGGGAAATACTGTCTAAAGCTAGAGAAAAGATAACTTTTCTACATGCGTTTAAACTTTGAATTAAGTCTCGCAAACAGCATGACCAAAATAACAGAGTTCCATAATTAAAGAAATCAATGGTGTTTGAATAAACTGAGTTAATTTTGTTGAGTGTTTTGAATTTTATGTTACTTCAGTATGACAGAATGTACATATAGGAGCAGTTCCACTAGTGCTTTCTATATATTTTATGTCCTTTTTGGTCCCTCAGGTGTGCTTACTGTACAGTCTACAAACAACTGATGACTTGGATGATGAATACATTTTGTAAATAATGTATTCAAAACTTAATTCATTTTATTCCTATTACAAACTTTATCTTGCCATTAATTTCAATAATATAGCAACAAGGTAAGAAAGTCATATAACTTGATACGTTAGGGAAAGCCAGTTAGTAGGAACATTGTATTAAAATCTTGCTGAATATATGAATTTACTCAGGAATAGCAAAGCAAAACAAAACATTGCAGTCTATTTTATTAAGATAAATGGGGCTTTAGGATTTTTAAAAATTATTATTAGGAGAATAACATTTCTCATTTTATTTAGTTTGTATTTTGACTTTTTGTTGCTATGACATCTATTCAGAAAAGTTTATAAAGCAAAATTGTACACTTTTTAAACTATTGCAAAGTCAATACCTATGCACCTACAAATAAGACAGATATAAATCTTTGACCTCTCTATCACCATCTGTGCTGTAGCCTCCCCAATTAATTTTTATGCTCATTTTGTTACTTATCTAATGTTACCAACTTTCTTGCTTTCCTTTAGAGTTTTAACTCCTAGAAGTGCATCCGCACCCATGTTTAGTTCATCATTTTTTAAAGAAATGGAATCATGCAAGACGCATCCTTATGTACCTAGCTTCTTTCCCCCAATATGATGCTTGTGATATTTAGCGACCATGTTTATGTAGCTGTCATTTTTTAAAATTTTCATTACTTCATGGTATTTATTGTATAGCTATTTCACAATTTTTAACTCCATTCTACTGCCCATGGGCATTTGAGTTGTTTCTAGGTTTTATCTCTGTGTCTCTTGGGTGTATACTTAGGTGTGGAACTGCTCAGTATGTACATTTTCAGCTTTAGTAGATAATGCTGAACTGTTTCCAAGGTGGTATCACTGTACACTCCTATCTCCCACTTGATATCATTTTCCCATTACCTCACCTCCTTAACAATCTTGGTATTTGTCAGTTTTCAAAATTCTAGCCACTCTGATTGGTGTGTTTTCATATCTTGGTGTACTTTTAATTTGCACATCTGAGTAATGAGGTTGAGTTCCATTTAGCCATTTGTGAAGTATTAATTTAATTCTCTTGCCATATTTTTCTACTGGGTTATCTTTTTTTCCTCTCTAGTGATTTTTAATGATTGACACAGACACACACACACACACACACACACACACACACAAACACATGCACACACAGTATGAAAATCCTGTGTTGGCTGTTTGTTGTAAATATCTTCTTCTAGTGTGTGACTTACCTTTTTATTCTCTTACCGCTATTTGCTAGGAACATAAATAATGAATTTTTATGTGGTCCAATTTATCAATCTTTTTCTTCACAGTTATTGTTTATTGTGTCCTTTTCAATACATATTTCCCTGCCCTATCATAAAGATACTTTGCAATATTATATTCTAGGAGTTTTATTGCTTTGTCTTTTATATTTGGCTCAACTGTTTACCCAGAATTGATTTTTATGTATTTTGCAAGATAGATATCAATTTTCATTTTATTCCATATGGATATTAAATTGTCCTAGAATCATTTATTAAGAGACTATTTTTACCATCTGTATAAAGTGCTAACTTTGTTAAAAAATGTCCTTATACACATGGATCTGGTAATGAATTCTCCATTGTGTTCCATTTGTTCACCACTCTGTCCTTGTGGCAATACCACGTTGTCTTAATAACTGTATTTTTATAATAACTCCTGCTATTGCACAGAACAAGTCTTTTTATCTTGTTCTTCCTCAGTAGTCTCTCAGCTATTCTTGACTCTTTGCAGTTCCTGAGAATTATCTTTTCACCAATGCTACACATAATGGGAAAGAAAGCAGAATATAATTCCTCAAAAGAAAACTGGGTGCTTTTTAGAAGAGGGTTTGAATGTTGGAGAGCAAAAGCAACAAATAGTCACTCCTCCTCAGAGGAAGATAATACCGCGTTTCCCCGAAAATAAGACCTAACTGGAAAACAAGCCCTAGCATGATTTTTCAGGCTGACATCCGCTGAACATAAGCCCTAATGCGTCTTTTGGAGCAAACCTCTATATAAGACCCGGTCTTATTTTCAGGGAAACACGGTAGATGACAGTTTGGCAACTATCTGTCAGTTCTTTGTAAAGCTCAGTAGTAAATGCTTTGCTCAATATAGATATATACTGTGACAGGATTTTGGATCCACTATATTTCTCTCTCTCTCTCTCTCTCTCTTTCTCTCTCTTTCATATTCATTATTTCCCTTATGGATTTAGTGTATCAATACATAATTTATAACAAAAAGATTTAGTGAAACAGAAGATTAGAGAATTAGGAACTCAAATCTTGATATAACTATTTTTAATTTTCCCCATAGATTAATGTGATTAAGTGAACTAAGAAAAATCTACCCTATCACTTAATTTCTCCAGGAGTTAAAATAAGGTGTATAACTTTTGGGTTTTTTTTTTTTTTGACAGAGCAATGAAGTTCAGTTAGGGTTGGTATTTAATCATTTTTCCATTCTCAGGGATGCCTCCAATTTCAACTGTGTTACAAAATGAATAACTTGCTGTGCAGGTGTTTCTAGATGTTTTAGGCTTGTGGAGATGAATTACATTTAGATTAATGTTTGTATATGTGCAGAAATAAAGGTTTGAATGTCATGGTAGTCTATTGTATTTCAAGGAGCCCTCAGAGATCTTTTAGTTCAATCCTTACCTAAAGAAGGAAGTTGGCCTATATATCTCTGGGATCTATTGTATCTATTATAAAGTTCCCTAGGATGAAGAATTATACTCTTTGAGACAACCTTCTCCATTATTAGGCAATAGTAAAGTCACTTTCCTTATCAATTCTCTAAGATTCTACTATTCTACTTACTTTTTATTTATTTAATTTTTTCCTTAAGTGATTATTTTTTAATTCTAAAAAATAATACTTTTTTTTTTTTAATCATACAGGTAGTATTGTGTGAAACATGAAGTGAACGCTTAGAAGTTTCTTATACTGCTAACATCATTCTTCTTCTACGCTAGCTCCACATAGTTGTCTAAGTTCAGCCTTCCGGAGCGAGAGAATGTGTGTCTGTCTTCTTATTCTCCACAGGACAACACAGCAGATGGTTGAACATAGCTGTCATGGCCTCATTAACTGTTTTTTTTTTTTCCTTTTTTATATGCCACGTATTTTCAGTTGTTAAAATAAATGTTTTAAGTATAGACAAGATATCTTAAAGATAAAATGGAATTATTTCATATGCTTTCATAGTAGCATTTGTACAATTTTATTATATTACTAAAATTTAGACAGAACTGAATAGACTGGCTTGACATTCTGAATTATGTTTTAGCTATTACCGAATTTTTACGTGAATCCTCAGTATGAATACCTGTCAGTAGAGTATACATACACACATGCCATTCTTGCTTTAGACACTGATTCAATAGAAAAGAAAATTATTTTGTCATTAAAGATGAGGAAATATTATCTTATGAAAGGTTTCTAAAAATGAAACTGGTCATCATAACCCTCCTTTTGATCAAATAGAAGCCAAAGAAAACATTACTTCAATTTGTAAAATCAATTCACTGAAAGATTTTTTTAAAGGACTTATGTAAGTATGTGCATTACTTTCTTAATGAACTAGAAGTGTCATTTCAAGGTTATATGCATGCAATCTAGTTCTCATGCAAACAGTTAATAACAAATTTTTTCAACTCTTCCATGTAAGAGGGAGGTTTTTATTGAGAAGACTTAATGCAGAAATAGAATGAGGAAAGAAAACCTAAGCCTGTGATTGTGTCACTGAGACACATTAATATTTTCCCTCTAAGTTGTATAATTTATAAGAAAATGATCATAGTATATAACTACTCAGCAATGTGTTTTTTTAAAAAACACTAATGTATGTTTGTATTGGTAGATCTATCATTTAAAAAAAATGACTTCTTATTCCATAGTTTGAGTGTTCTAAAAACTAATTTATCCATTCCCTTTTTAATGAGTATGTAGGTCTTTTGATTATTTATAATAAACAATGCTGCAAAAAAACTTATTTGCAAATGTATGTGATTATTTCTATAATAGATCCCTTGAACTGGAATTCCTGGGTTCAATTTCTGACATATAAAGCCAAATTTTTCTCTGGTGACCCTGTGATTTCCACTCACATCAGGCATGTTGTTTTGGACTCTAGTTTCTTCACATTCTCTTCAACACTGAATAATTGTCATAGTCTTTTATTTGGAGTAAATTGATAGTAAAAAAATGACATCTTGTTTTAATTTCTTTGTTGTTGTTAAGGAGGTTGTAATTTGGAACCATTTGAATATCTTTTTCTGGGAATATCCTTTTCTCAGTTTCAATTGGGTTATTTGTTATTGACTTATTGGAACCCTTTTAAAAGTAGGGATGTTATGCTTTGTCTATTATGCATGATACAAATATCTTATTCCAATGTGGTATTTTTTCTTTAATTCTGTTTATGGAGGTGTCTTCCATAAGATACTTTTTTATTTTCTATTTTTAACCTGTCAATCTTTTATAGTTTATGGTTTTCTGTCATATTTACAGCAGGTTTTTCTACCCCAAGATTATAAACTGTTATTCTCTCTTCTCTTATTGATATTATTTCTGTTTTTAACTGGATAACAAATTAGAAAAAAACAGGATAAAATAATTCGTAATATATATTATGGGATGCTTACTGTGTGGCAGGCAGTTTCCTAAGATCTTTACACACAGTAATCTGTTTAATCTTCAAAACGATCAGGTAAGGTAGGTTATCCCCACTAGGTGGGTAAGGACACTGGAGCACAGACATTAAGAAATTTACCAGAGGTCACTCAGCAGGAAGCTGTTGAGTGAGGATCAACCTTCTGCAGCCTGCCTCTTGCATCTGTTCAGAAAATCATAATTAATTAGTCATTAATACAAATAGGGGTACTTACAAATTACTTTTGTATATCTTTTTGTTTCCAGTACTCTATTGTATTCTGCAGGGAATATAGTAGAAATTTAAGTGCTTCTTTCTTTTACATGAAAGGCAGAACAAAGTAAGTTATGTAGTAACTTGAGAAAGTAAAGCAAAACAAATCAGTAGATGAAGCAATCAGAAAACAAACTGTGTGCTTCAGAAATGAGAAGCTCTTGGTGGTAAAAGTCACAGGTTATATAGCATAAAGGTTTTGGTTTTGCAAGGCCTCCTTACCTCTCTTCAAAACAGCAAAAATATGTTGAGCCAAAGGGAGCTTTGGAGGAGCAGAGGTCACTGTATTTCTGATATTGAAAATAATAATAACCCCTAAATAAGAAAAAAATATAATAATTCAACGTAGTACATCATGGCACCTTAGAGATCATCTCAAATAATCACTTTGACAAAGAAGAAAAAGAGATTCACAGAGAAAAGTGTTGTGCAAATGTCACCTGGTAAAGGTTTTAGGACTACAACTCAGTATATTAGCTCCTATATCAGTATCCATTCTACTACCTCCTGTTTTTCTGCTGCATGTTCTTTATACTGTAATGGTCTTAACTGAAATACTTTGCACTGCTAATTAAGCAGTATGTTTATGCACCTATTAAATTACAAGAAGAGTGTAGCTTCAAGAGAGGAAAAAAAAAGTAAACCCAACCCTGACCTTGTGAAGTCCTTCCTCTATAGATTTGGTGGAAATTTCCATCTCAGTTTCATCTTCTATATTTAGATACTTTAATGGCATTCAAGGTTACCGTAAAAAAAATTTTTTTCTGGCAGTATGTATTTCCCCTCACATGTTTGGGATTTTCTTTTTCTTTTTCTTTTACTATACTGTGAGAAAAAAAAGAAAAAAAGAACAGATGAAATCTAGAACATCTAAGTAAAGAATATTTATGTGTTTAGAGAGAATCTTGATATTCCTTAACTTTCATATTTCTATTTTTGTTGATGATACCAGAGGATTGCATTTATTCAAACAGAAGATTCAATGTACAAAATAAAATACCTACTTCAAAGTATATACAGAAGTTGATCTTTTTTCTCCTTCAATTTTAGGTAAATTACAGAATGGTGACCATTATATACAGTGTTCCCACTCACGTCCTCTGAAGGATATACTCAATTCTGGTGATTATTTTGAGCAGAGTTTCTTATGGACTTTAACTTAATATTATATTTTTGTTCCCTTTTGTTGAAGAATTTTCTTTAGGAGAGGAATCCTCTGCTATTTAACATTGGCAGTCTGAAATATTCTTGTAACATACTTCAGCTATTTGGTCTTTTGCATGGAGAGTTGATGTAGTTATTTTACGGAATTATCTGTGCCTTGGATTAATCTTAATCCAGAGAAGATGGATGCTGCTTTCATTCATTCAAATATTTATTTATCTGTGCTGATAATGATGGAGGAGGGAAGAAAGTAGGAGAAAAGGGTAGATTAATGAAGAAAGGACCAGGGCTGATTCCAATACACAGTCTCTGGAATCAGGCTGTCTCAGTTCCAGCACTAGTTTGTCAAATTATTTAACCTCTTTGTTTCTCAGTTTCTTCATCTTTATAAGGGAGACAAAATGGCATGTTAGAGGGAGAGATATAAATTAATTCATGTAATGTAAATTTTAACTATTTTTATATCTTTGTTTTGAAGATTTTTTTCATTTTAAATGTCTTTTTTGCAATAATTGCCTTTAAATTGAGTGTTGTGAAAATGGCATGACATCTTACAAAGAAAGATTGTCAACACGTTATACATTTTATGCAAATGTATAACATTGTCTACATTTTATATTGTTGAAAGTTTTCAAAATATTGCTCTAAAAATTGAATTATTGAATCTTGTGACAATTTTGTGTCATAGCCATCATGGTCATTAATATATTCATATACACAAAGCCTCTTATTCCAAGTTACACAAACCCCAAGTAGCTAAGACTGAAATGAAATATGCATCACATACATTCTAGTAACTAAAATGCACTTTTCATTTGATACTACTTTGCCCAGGATCTAGGCACGCGATAGGAGGTAGAGAAAATGGGGATTTAAGAACATGTTAAGAGATCTAGAGATAGAAGCAATTACTTACTCTTTTATAATTGTCAACAGTAATGGTTAGCTTTTCTTCTTTATTTTGCCATAAAAGAAGATATGAAGCAAAGAAATGTGAGGAGAGAGACTACATCTGTTATTATTAACTCAGCAAACTGATTGGTATCTTTAGGATCTTAAAAAAAATTAGGTAAAGTAGGTAAAAAATTAAATTTGAGTGAGAGTCAATAAAAAATACTTTTGATGCAGTTAACAATCTTAAGCTACAGTCATAATCTGAAATTATTAAAGTTTCAGAGTAAGTGAGATATATACTACTCAAGCATGTGGGGCAAAGCCAATAAGGGTGAAATGCTTTATCATATAGGGTCGAGTGTATGTGCGTTCATGTGTTTATCTACTTACATTCCAAACTAAGTGATAATCTGCAAATTATTATTGATAATACTCAGATTTTGTATTTCTTTAACTTTTGCTATAAATTGTATCAGTTTCTACACATTTGTCAATTTTCTTTAATGATTATATTTAACTCTTTCAGTAGCTTTGTTCATTTATTGAGCATTTTAAGTAACCATAGTGTGCTATATGGAATGCAAAGATGAATAAGTCACATTCGTAGTTGGAGGTTGATATTATCAAATAGAGAAGAATGCTACCCTGGGTTTCTCAATTGATTGTGTCCATGCCCTCTATATGCAGACCTATAATTTTTACTAAGACACTGGATGCTAATTTATTCTAGTTATATAAATACTCTATTTGTGTAGGAGTCATATTTTGATGACCCTATCAGACAAAACAAATTGACGAAGAGATAAATAGAAACAATTTCTTAATGGAGACATACTGCAAAGTTCATATAGGATTATAATAGGATTAGAACCCCTCATAATGACAAAGAATATGTTTTTAAATTATGTATAAAGTTGTGTTGCCTAATTGATAAATTTGACATCACAAAATATTAACAGCATGGATTAGAGTTACTGAAAGCTGAACCACTGTATCATGGTTACTAATGAGGACAAAATCACAGAAGGCAACATTCCCCTCAAAAAGCAAATGTCTTCATTGATCTTGCTAACTCCTAAAGGCATGATCTTATAACTGTACAGGTTAGTAATCAGTATTTCTAATGACTATATTATTAACAGAAAGGCTAAACTATATTTTGGTATTGCCTGACTTAAAAGACAGAGAAAGCACATGTGTTTCAAGACTTTTCTCAACAATAGTAATTTTTAATGAAATGTTTTATTGAATAAAAGGGTAAACTTTATTTGCCAGCAGAATTTCTGTCATAACTATCAACTATTGAATTTTTCTCAATTAACTCAATTTTCATGAAATTTTCTATTACAACTTTTAGTTTTAGTAAAACAGTTATGCAAAATAAAGTATTGAGGCAACTAAAACTGTTCCGTTAATTATTGCCTACTTCCTAATTCTTATGCATTTATTTATTTCCCCACAATTATATCAACATTTAAAAAAACAATAGCATTTCATGGCCATTATTTTTCACTTTTTCTGCATTCCAGATCATGAATAAAAACGTATTGTATTATATCTGCTCCATGCAAGGTCTGTGATAAATGTTTTGCAAAGCCACTGCCCTTATGAAGTTTATAATATGTCTATGATACTATAAGGATGTGCTAAGTAAAGCAATGCAACATAATGCTTATAAGTATTGTAACATTAGACAACTAATTTAGTATTCCTGTACCTCAGTTTCACCACTTCTTAAGATAGGGCTAATAATATTACTCACCTAGTAGGACTTTATGAAGCCTAAATAAAATAATTTGCATTGAACACTTAGAAAAGTAAGTGGCATGTGCTAAGTGTTCAACAAGTTAATAAAATAAGAGTGTATTATAATGGCTCAGAAGAAGGAGGTCACATCGTCTTTTGGCTTCATGAAAAATACGGTTCTTGAAATTAATCATAAAAATGTGCTTTTGACAAGTGGAGAAGGCAAGGCTCTGGAAAAGGAATCTGATTCAAGTGGAGAGAGCCAATGTTTTGCAGACTTTGTGTGATATTTAAGGAAAAGTCATACAGTTTCATTGGTATGAAAACTAAGCGTGAAAGAATACGATCAAACTAGTAGCTGGAAATGTTATGTTGGGGTCAGGGAGTGGGAGTGTTGCTAGGCCAGTATAAGAAGTTTTTGCTTAATTTAGTAATTACAAAAAACAAAAACAAAAACAAAAAAAAACCAGATATGATTGAACCTGGAAGCTGATCTGATTAAAATTTTATCTTAGAAAATTAATATATTTAAAATGTTGAAGAAAATGCGATTGGAGACAGGATCCAAGATGATGGAGTAGATAAATGTTGTAATTTTAACGTGGTCACAGGAGGAGGATAAAATAAAATAAGTTAAACAACTGTTTTTAAACATTGAGCTATGGGAAATTCAGGACTGTGGTCACAAAGAAAAGAGAAAAAAAAGAGAATATCTCTGTGATCACCTTGGCTTTTTCCTTGAAAATTTTTCCTAACCATGATGCAAAGAGGAGGAGCCAAGACAGAGTCCAGTGGTCTAAGTTAAGAGAGACAGAGTTTGGGGAGGCCCAATTTGCTGGAACTGCAAGGCAACAGGGAGATATGGAGAAAAAGAACTCCAGAACTGTGAATAGTGGTGTCACTGGGTCTGTTGTTCAATACTAAACCAACCTTGTGTAGAGGGAAATTTCTGGTCAGGAATGAGTAGGAAGCTATAATACAATCATTTTTCAGAAAGCACACAAGGCTAGGAGATATTTGAATTCCAACAGACTAAAGTAGGAAGGACTGTTTGAACACCTGAGACATTCATAAAAGACCCCATAAAACTCATGACTTAGAAATAGATTTAAATTTAGTTTTATAATAAAGGCAACACTAGACCTGCTACCTATAACCCCAAAAAAACCACCTAAAACAAGTCTCAAAAGGATCAAGCTGACCTGCCTGTTAAAAGTCTTGATACACTTTTTATTTTAAAAAGTCAACAAAATGCAGTAGCCAATAACATAACATTCACAATGTTCAGAAACAACAAATAAAATTACTAGATATGCAAAGAAATATCTAACAGTAATTTCTTGGGGAAAAAAATCTGATACCAGAAACCAAAAATTATAGAGATGATGAAAATAGCAGAAAATCACTTAAATCGCTTGTTAAATGCTCAAGATTTAAATAAAACCATGAACATCATAACAATAGGTAGAAAAGAGAATTAAATGGAACTTTTATACCTGTAATATAAAAGACCTGAAAAGAAAATTCAATGGACTGGATTAATAGCAGTTTACAGAATGCAGAAAAACAAGCAATGAATTTGAAGAGCTATAAACAGAAACTATCCAAATGGAAGCACAAAAGTAAAAAATACATATTAAAATAAAATTAGGCTCTCTGGAGTCTCTGGGAACTGTGTGACAATATCATGTGATCTACAAAGGAGAGGGGGCAGAAAATTTTTTGAAGAAGTCATGTCAAATTTTCCCAAATTTGATCAAAATTATAACCAATAGCTCCAAAGAAACTTAGAGAACCCAAAGCAGGATCAAAATAAAGAAATCCAAAACAAGGCACATCGTAAGCTACTAGATGAGAACCAGAGCTAAAGAGAACGTCATAAAATGAGTAAGAGAAAGAAAGCATGTCACATTTTGGAGAGGGGCAAGAATCAGAATTATTAGACATTCTATCAGAAATAATACAAGATAAAAGACAGTAGAATGTATTTTTAAGAATGCTGAATAAAAATAACACCTACATTTAGATTTCTATACCTAGTTAAAATTTCCTTCAAAATGAAGGTGAAATAAAGATTTTTTTTTTTTTTTCATAGAAAACAAAAACTAAGAGAACCCATCACCAACAAACCTGCACTCCCAGGAATGTTAAAGGAAAATTCAGGCTAAAGGAATGTACTGCTATATAGAAATATGACTCTAAACAAAGAAATGAGGAGTGCTGGATAACTATGGGGGTGTACAAGCTTAGACAATTAATTTCGTGAACTCATCCTAGAAAAAGTGCTCATTGCTGAATATCACTATGGTCACCTTTAAAGTACTCCCCTTGGGAAGCTATATACTGACACCAGTGCCTAGTCCACCCTTCAAAGCAATTTTGGAATTCTTTCTGGAAAGGCCATCAGAGCTGTCATCATATTACCTTTGATGTCCTGAATATCATCAAAATGACTTCCTTTCAATATTTCCTTTATCTTTGGGTAAAGAAAGAAGTCATTGGGGGGCCAGATCAGGTGAGTAGGGCAGGTGTCCCAATACAGTTACTTATTTACTGGCTAAAAATTCCCTCACAGATAGTGCCTTGTGAGCTGGTGCATTGTCATGATAGATTGTTGGTGAAAAGTTCAGGTCGTCTAACTTTTTCACGTGGCCTTTTCAGCACTTCAAAACAGTAAATTTGGTTAACTGTTTGTCTAGTTGGTACAAATTCATAATGAATAATCCATCTGATATCAAAAAAGTTAGCAACATTGTTGCAACAAGTTCTCAGACTTAATTGTCAGACCTCGTATGTAATGGTGTATTTTTCCATTTTGCAGTTTTTTAAAAAAGATAATTATTTAAAGCAAAATAATAACTATTGTGTGGTATGTAATGCATGTATTAGTCAAAGTTGTGGTGATAACAGCACAATGAACAGATGGGGAAAACTGAGGTATGCCCTTGTCAGATTCTTACATATATAAAGTAATATAATTATTTGAAAGTAGATTATGATATGTGAAAGATGTATTCGCATATTATAAACCATAGAGCAAGCATAAAAATACCCACAGTGCTGTTGTAGACAAATGGTAGTGATAAAATGGAATAATTTTCAATCAGTGAAAAAGATAAAAGAAATAACAAATGAAGCTGATAGAAAATAAGAAGCAAGATGATATTTAAGCCTAAACTATTTATAATTACATTAAATCTAGTAAAAGTCAATATGTAAAAAATGATGCTATTTGTACATAATAGAAACATGAAATACTAAGTATATGCATAACAAAATATATGCAAGATATGTACAATGTAAACTAGAAATCATTGGTAACAGTAATTATATAAAACCTAGCAGAATGGAGAGCTGCACTACGGTATGTTTATTGTTAAGAAGTCTCAGTTGTTAAGATGTTAGTTCTTAATGACATGTTAGGTTCTGTGCAATCTTAATCAAAATTTTGTCAGGCTCTGTTGTAGAAATTGATAAGCTAATTATAAAATTTGTATGGAAATGTAAAGGACCTTGAGTAACCAAATCAATTTTGAAAAGAAGAAAAATTGAAGGATTTAAATCACCTAATTTATTATCAAGTCACAGTACAAGTGGTATTAATATAAATATTAACACAAATGTAATTGAAAGAAAATAAGGAATCCAGAAATAGACCTGCACAAAGTTGCCAAGGCAATTCGATGGAAAAAGATAAAAAATGATGCCGGGAGAAATTGAAAAGCCATATGCCAAAAAATGTATCAAAACCCTTACTTCACACCTCATGTAAAACTTAACTTCAAATGGATCACAGACCTACATTTAACTCCTAGAAAAAAATTTGGAACAATCTTAATGACATTGGATTTGGCAATGATTTCTTATAGAACACACACACAAAAAAGAATTATAAAAAAAAAAAAAATTGAACAAATTTGATTTCATCAAAATTAAAAACTTTGCCCTTCAAACGGCATTTACAAAAATTAAAAGGCCAGCCAAAATGTGGGATAAAATATTAATAAAATATATGTTTTACAAGGGAGTTTACCAAAAAAGATATAGAGGTTTCTCAACTAAATAATGAGACAACCCAATTAACTCGGGCAAAAGACTTTAAAAGATACTAAATTCACACACACATATATATATCACATACACATATATGTATATATATATATATATATATATATATATATATATATATATATATCATATACATACACATAAAATCTGATGTCTTTCTAGTCTCTTTATTAGTGAGTTTCCTGTCCCTGTCAATCAAGAGAGTGGTCCCTTTTCCTAACCATCATCATATATATCACATTAGCCACAAGTCAGCAGTCGGTACTTCAGAGGCAGTGCAGAGCTCAAAGAGGTCATTGATAAATGTGTATGATATCAGTGTAAGCTGAAAAAGTCTTTTCAGTACGGTTAACAGGTTTTCATTTGGGTAAGCTGGCTTCATTTTAATGAATCATGGGCTGCATCCAGGGTGGTGCGATGGTCCAAGGTAAATGAGCAAAAGGGTTCATGGAGTGGGAAGGGAATGCCTATGGCCCTAGTGGTGACCAGGCCAGAAGTTTTCTAGATCTATACCTTCAGGTCCTTTCCCTTCCTTTTAACTATTCATTACAAAAATATACATATATATATATACATATACTATTTCATTTTGTTTCTTTTTAGACTATGCCTGTATAGTCTAATGTGCATTCACAAATTTAATGGAGTTTGAATGTTGACTGAATGAATTGAAACTAAACGTTTAATAAAGAATAAATTACTTTCAGCTCAATTAAATAGCTATAGCTAATGCCATCCCTTCTGCACTCAGCAACGGTCTAGGCAGGGAGAGATAATGTAAAATTACTGACAGGTTGTATTCATGAATTCAAAGATCTTATGATCTCTTTGTCCTATTATAGTATACTGATATTTTACATTAATGATATTTCCTGGATTGTTATGTCATTAAACCTCATTTTTTATAGCACCCCATCTGAAAGATATTGTGTAGGACTTTAATTTATAAAATTAAAGAAAAAAGGCAGGTGGGAGAGGCTGTGAGCCTGAAGCCCTTCAAACTCAGAACTCAGGGTTTTATTCATGTATTCAGAAATCTCCACAGAGACCTAGAATTGTTGCTGAGATCCCGGGATAGACCTCCTTGGAACTTACCGTCCATGAGCACAAAATTTGAAAATCAGTGACAAAATCATTTTGCTGCAATCTACATTATTGTTTCTTTGGGTACTTTTAATGTACGCAAATCTTTTTTTTAATAACTAAAAATTGAACTGATTTCAGTCTTGTGGAGAAAATATCAGATCATCCAACCCATGTTATTCTCAGAGCATCATTTATTCATGTGTGCCACAGTTATTTAATGACAGCCGGGAGCTGTTCTAAGTGCTGAGGATAAAACAGGGAATAAGATGAAGTCTATGTCCTTATTGAACTTCATTCCCAGAAGGAAACAAACAAACAAAAAATAAACAATTTAAAGAGTTGATATGTGAATTATGTGAGATATAAGTATGTGAAGACAAAGCCCAATAAAGGAATAGGGGGAAATTCTATTTTAGAATGGGGTTCCGGGAAGCTGAGGAGCTATATTTGGAGAGAGACCTGAATGAAATTGAGATATTGAGTGAATCAGAATTTGCCCTGTGAGTGTTCCAGGCAGCCAATGTGGAGTTCACTGAGAATGTAACAATGGGTGTAGTCAAGTAGTGGGAATAGAACCTTTTGCAGTAGACAGGAGGATAGCAGGAGAGATGAGGAAGAGAGTAGGTACTGACAGTTCTTTCAAGGACTTTGGCTAAATTAGGGCAGAAATTCAATATTTGTTAAATAAACGATGGAAAGGATGATCTAGTTTTTCTGATTCATTGTAATGCCGTTTACATTGATGACATTTCATCAATTAATAGCTATCAATTTGTTTCTAAACAATTAAAGTTTTTTATTCATTTTGCCAAAGTATATTTTTGTGGGACTGTCAAACACAAGCAGATATCCTTAGGACATCACTAAAGAATCCCATGAAGCTGTTAGCTTGCATATCACCACATGATGTTAGATTGCAATATTTATTGAGGGTCTACAATTGTAGATGCTGTACTAGAAGCCCTAGTGTTTATGTGTACATAATACATACACTGAACTTGATTTATTGATCCACTCAGGATCCACTTATTTTGCAAACAAATTGGTGCAGAAATAGGAAGAACATATGGAGCCTATGAATATACCCCCAGATTGTTTTTTTTTGTTTGTTTGTTTGTTTTCTTTTTGTTTTTGTCTAAATGATGGAGCAACATCTCCAGGGGGTGATCAGAATAAGACTTTGGGTGATGAGTAGGATTTTAATAGGTATTGGGAAAATGGTATGGTGAAGAGAAAGGTTTGTCACAAGGGTTAGAGGTAAAGCATAAGCAGAAAAGTGTGAGATACATCCAAGGCATGGTAAATGATTGGACTAGATACATGCAGAGGAGAAAGAACAGTAAAAAGGAATTAAAATGTGCTTTTAGGCTCTGAAGTGCCTTTTCTATTGCACTTTCCTGTCTTATAGATAAATTAAGAGAGAATAATTAGGCCCAGATTTTGGTGAGCCTTTGATCCTGAGTTAAAGGATTTTAACTTCATTATTAAATAATAAATCACAACTGAACCCTGAACTACATGGCTTAAACTATGGGTGTCCACTTATACATTCTAAATCAATAGACAGTTAGCCCTCCATATCTTCAGGTTTTGTATCATGGATTCAACCAACTGTAGATGAGAAACAGTATTTTCAATCTGTGTATGCAGAGGAATGACTTAAATGATATGCATTTTTTGACTGTGTGAGTGGCCTTAAGCCCCATGTTATTCAAAGGTCAACTGTACATAATAAATAATGATATTAAATAATGTCCAAGGCTTTTGAAAAGGAACTGGTACAATCAGAATTGTGCTTTGGAAAATTAATCGGGTGGCTTGGTCTAGAACTGTTTAGTATGGAGAATTCAGGATAGAACACACCAAGCTTATGTGAAATGCAGTCATGTAAGTGAAAGTAAGGTAATAAGAAGATGGCAGCCATGGAGGTAAGCCACTCGGCTCTCCTTTCCAGAATGAATCTGCTGTTCAGCTGAAAGTTGTACAATTAATAGTCAGATAGCTGTTAGTACTTTTAGGATCCACACTGGTTTTTCCTCCAAGACCATGTTTTTTTCTGGGCAGCTCTTTAGCAATAACTGAGCATGCCAAGGTTTCTAGAGCCTGGCTTTCTGACCAATGTGGGACTCCTGTAATGGGAACTCGTTGTTCCATAGCTTCACCCTGGGTTAGCCAAGACTATCAGATATTTGCTGGGATTTGAGGTGCTCCCTGCTGAATCCTGCTTCTCCCCTCCCTGAAACTCCTTTCCTCAAACACTTTTCAGATCTGCCTCACAGTCTGAAGACTTTCCCTACCCAATCTCCTTTCTTCCCCTTTTATCTGTCATGGACATTATTGCCAATAATTTCCTGTGCTCCTACCATCATCTCAAAAATGTTTGTCCTGGGATAATTAAAGTGTGAAAATCAAAAAGTGAAGACAGATGGTAGAGCTGTTGCTAAATGATGATGATGATGATGATGATGGTAACACTGACGTTAGCATCGCTTAAGTTTTTCTATAGTCTCACCCAGAAAATACAATTTATAAGTGCGCAGTTTCTAGAACAGACATTGTGTCTAAAGATGTGCAGTCTAAGAAAGAGAGAAAATGTTAGAAACGAAGAAGGCTCATGGGTATAAGGAGGACTGTGCCAACAGAGAGAAGAGCGTGTCAGTGAGGGAGAGGGAATCAGTACCATAAAGCTGCAAAGAGGGTGAACACAGCAAAAAGGTCATGTTACTTGTTTTTTGGATTTTGTTTGTTTGTTTCTTTTCCTGAAGTGTGACTTTGTTCTTCATTGTAGCATAAATAGCTGTGAGTAACAAGGACCACAGGAGTCACTAATCTAGAATCTTAGATCTAAAACTTAACGATGTCAAAAACCCTGAGGAAATACCACTTTCCCTCTGAGATAATAGGTATATCTTTTCCTAAAGGTGTTTTTGATAAGGAACTAATATAAGAATCATAAAAAGCTACAGTTAAGAAACACAGATATTCATTATTAGAATGAATGCCATTGATAGTAAGAATAGAGCTGAAGATGCACACACTCATTTAGTTTGTATTTGTCTTTGTGATTCTGGCCACTTTACATTCATTTCCTACTCTAGTTTCCATTTTTTTTCCACCCTGGAAATGGAACTAATATAATATCTTCTTAAGTTGGTTTATATCAATATTTTCTAGAGTGTGACTTTCAGATTGATGTCCTATATGCCATCTGCATTATTGCAGTTATTTAAAACTGCACTAAGAAAGGGGAAATAGAAAAATAGGGCTTTGAATAATCACTTTACTTGTCTAATAGCCCAATTAACTGTCATTTTCTTTGGTGATTTTTTCACAGCTGATCTACAGTCTTTACCATGCAAAGTCATGTATTCTTTTTTCTGTAATACAATTATTTTAATTATGGTCTTAACTCTGTTCTTCTATGTTATTTGAAGCTAGACAAACTCATTAGGAAGGAGTGATATATTTCCAAGTAAAATTGGGCTATAATTCCTATACCTGCTGTGTGTATTCAGAGAACAGTTCTCCAACTGTGATATTAATATTACATTATTTATCATGAAGGAAACTTGCCGACTTATTTTAAATGAAAGGCCAAGATTATGCCTTACAGGGAAAATGGCAATAATGGTAATGGTATTTTTTAATTTTTGGAGGTATAAAAGTATTGATCTGTGTATGTCTTTAATGTTACCAGGAGAAACATTTGTCCACCTCCATTACCATTAGCATGATTCTGGCTTATACATACGACACTGTTGTATTTAAAACTAATTTTAAAATCTTATAGCTGAAAAGTCTTATACAAAATTCTTTTATTGATCATAAATGTCAGAGTGTTGATGCTGATATATTTTTATCTAATATAATTTTCTCATTAATTTTACTAAGGGTATATACAAAAATTATGACATAAAACATCTTACTAATGATTTACTGGGCGTTAGTGCTAACTTAGCATGTTTAGTTGAAAAGTTCACTGAGAAAAAGCTGACTAACTTGCCATCCTCTCACTTTATGCAACCCTTGTTAATGTTAAAGAATTGGCCTGAGCCATCCGTGGTCCAAAGCCTTTGTCCCAACCATGATGGGCATTGGCCTTGACCAGATGAATTTAGATGGGCTTTTCATTCATTATATCTACCTAATGCTGATATTGCCATGTTTAATAAAATCTGATTGAAACTTTGAGATAATGTGAACAATTGTTCACTTCTACTGGTTGGCATGACATTTACATTAAGAAGGGCTAGAATTATATCCTCATTCATAGCATCTGATCAGCAGCCTCCACTTTGATGTCCCCAACCAAGACTTGGCAGGATTTAACATTGTGAGCCTTAGTGTCATTC
Organism: Rhinolophus sinicus; assembly: GCF_057876585.1. NCBI lineage: Eukaryota > Metazoa > Chordata > Mammalia > Chiroptera > Rhinolophidae > Rhinolophus > Rhinolophus sinicus. The sequence continues at coordinate 138,435,551 of NC_142501.1, forward strand.
AAGATATTGTATCCTGGAGAGTCTAAGTCTGAAGAGCCCTAGGAAGCAATTTGGTACACTGGACTAATTTCCCCCTTTCCTGCTGAGCTCGTGAGAGATTCAGTCTGTCTTAGTAACCTTGTTCTTTTCTTCCAAATATATACTTTACTTTAGGGTTTTCAGGCTTATAAAACCAAGGGTACTCCCAATCCCTGCCACGTTTCCCCCAGAATAAGACTGGGTCATATATAAAGTTTTGCTCCAAAAGACCCATTAGATGTTCAGAGGATGTCATCCTGAAAAATCATGCGAGGGCTTATTTTCTGGTTAGGTCTTATTTTTGGGGAAAGACGGTATTACTAAACATGGAGAGGTCTGTTGCTTTCAACTTAAAGGATATGTATTTTGTTAGGAAGAGCTCTGTAAAAGAGTCCTGGTTTATGGTGACTTGGAATGTTATAAGTTTCTCTTTGTGCCACTGCTACACAGTCATCTGTGTTCCAATATCCAGTGTCTTTCATGCAGCCAAGAGGGGTGACAGTTGTATCTGTATACATTTTTGGTTTGACACATTTTCATTCTTTCTCTAGAAGTTGAGATCTGCCACTAAAAATGGCCTCTGGCCACTTATTCATTAATTAGTCCAATCATGTTGTTCTGGGTGATTAACAAGCCATCAGAAGGAAACTAGTAAGATCAATTAGTGGCTAGACTTCAGATGTAGAGAGTCTGTGATTGGTTGAATTTGTCACTTGTACCGTGTTTTCCTGAAAACAAGTCCAGGTCTTATATTAATTTTTGCTCCAAAAGACACATTAGGGCTTATGTTCAGGGGATGTCATCCTGAAAAATCATGCTAGGGCTTATTTTCCGGTTAGGTCTTATTTTCAGGGAAACATGGTATTAGCGCCATAAGGAGGTTTTGAAGTTAGAATATAAAATAACTGCAGAATGTATGGATGTGGGGATATAAAATACGCCAACTCTTACAGTTTGCTTCAAATTCTGTTCAATAAATATCTTTGGAATAGGATCAGAACCTCTGGTTACAGTAATCAACTAAGACTTTGGGCAGAATGATCTTGTAATCCTGAAGTCATTTTGACAAAGCCAAGCTTTTGATGTATCTAAATGTGTAATAATTATTTTAAAAAGAGCTTGAAAATGAATGTAGAATTCTCAAGTGGGTCTGTCAAACAAGAAAGAATGAGACTGCAAAGCAAACCAAGGGTTTATTTGGGATCTTAGGAATTTGAATTCTGGAGACACAGATTTCAGGAGGAACCTGAAATGTGCTCTGAGGTGGCAGGGAGGAGAAAGGCAGAGTTTATAAAGCAGAAGTCACAGATTAGATAAATAGTTTTGAAAGAATTATGACTGGTGTCGCAAAAATAGCTAACATTAGCCTATTTAGGACAGGTTACTACATCGGTTGCTAGATTGGAGTTCAGAGAAATAAGTCTCATTCCATGAATGGTAACAGGATATAGCCATTTGTGGGGAGCACAGTCTAGAAGTCCATGTTTCATCCAGGTGTGGATGAACATAAGACCAACTTCCCCAATAGCCTCCAGCCTCCATTGTAGGTCCCCTTGACTTTAGTGACTCCATTTCAGAAGGTTCTGTTCACAGATCCTATTAATTCTGCTCAGCTATTCAAATGCAGACCTAGCTAATGATCATGCCTTTCCTTTAATAAGGTAGCAACTTGTCAATATTAAAACATAGCCACGTAGGTTATGAACTCCTCAACTAGATAGACATCTCATCTATTAGGATATAAGCATCTTAAATTTTTTTATAGTTCTTTTATTGTCTTTCCCTAGGGTCCCAACATTAAGCCTTTTTGAATCTATTTTTATTTCAAACTTCATTTCTGGTATGCAATTGCTAAAAGTCTGTTTTGTTTCATATATATATATATGTATATGTATATGTATATGTATATGTATATGTATATGTATATGTATATGTATATGTATATATGATATGTATATATACATATATGTACATATATACATATATATGGAACACATGCTGTGTATTCTCCCCAGTGCTTGGCTTTGTGGAGAATCTTGTATTTAAGAATACCGTCTAGTGGAGGCAATAATTAAGAAAAAAAATGAGATACCCAAAAAACAAAAACAAAAACCCAACACTAAAACCAACCAACCAAACAAACAAAAATATGACGCTCTTGTTGACCTTAAAAGGGAAATAAGAAGGTCTTTAGCTAGCCACAATGAGTTTATTTGAGAATAGCAGAGGAATTGCAATTCAGGACAAGCAAACTATGGCAAACCACAGGCAAATCCAGACACAACAGGAAGGTCAACTTTTATTAGGTTATAGAAAGAAATTGGGGAGGTTTTTATTGGCTCCAAGTGGTGGGCAGCTTGTTGTTGCTAGGTCAGAAGGAAATTCTTCCTGGTAGGGTCTGCAAGCTGTGGTGGGTGATATGCGCGAACAGCTCTCCTTTCCTGACTTTCAGACTGCACTTTGACTTAGGTTTCCTTTATTTTCACACCTTTTTGAATAAGGGAGAGTGTACTTATAGTTGGCACATACTAAGAAGGTGTAAACTGATCAGTGTGTACACTAGACATAAAATTTTCAATTCTTATAGTAAACTAAGCTGATGCTGATGATGCTAGGTCTCTATAACACTTAATTTAATATTTTGCGAATACTATATGGTACACTAGGGGTGTGTAAATGGTCATTTAGCTTGCTGGGACCGATGGTATATTTTTTGTTTAAACTATCTATATTGGTGGAATATAGCTCTAAAATTTATCACTTAATGGTCAATTCTCTGTTTTACTTTGTGTAAGTCTATCCAGAAAGTATTTTAAAAACTATTTCCTTAGGGCATTTTTTTCCAAAGTGCAAAGAACCTGTTTGAGAAAAGTTCCAATTTTCTTTAACGTTATCTGATATTTATTCTTCTTGTACATTTATTATTCATGAAAATTGCTTATATTAAAAAATAGGGGATTTTGAATATGTTAAAATAATTTTGATGATAAATTAAAAATTAAAAGCTAATTTATTGTTCTTAGTACTTAATAAACTATTCTCAAACTAAATACTGAATTACTGGAAATGAACAAAATAATGAGTCCTGGGAATACCAAATAAAGAAAGTAGAAACTGTCTAAACTCTTCAGGCTTGAGAAACATGCTGAAGTAGTTCAATTAAAGTATGCCCTAAAAGGTATAAGAAAGACAGTGGAGTTGTCTCTTGGGACTTGATGAAAGAACACAGAAACCAGGAAGAAGAGAATAACATGAGCTGAAGCTGAATCAATAAGACAAGTAATAACAATAGTTGGAGAGTTTGTGGAGAAAAAGAAACCCTCATATACTACTGGTGGGAATATAAATTTGTGCAAACACTATGGAAAACAGTACGGAGGTTCTTAAAAAAATTAAGAATAGAATTATATATGACCTAACAATCCTTCTCTGGGTATCTACCCCCCAAATATGAAAACATTTATCCATAAAGATATATGTACCCTTATGTTCATCACAGCAGTATGGTGGCCAAGACATGGAAACAACCAAAGTGTCCTTCGATAGATGATTGGATAAAGAAGGTGTGGTATATACATACACAACGGAATACAACTGGGCCCTAAGAAAAGATGAAATTGCAACAACATGGATGGATTGTGAGTTTATCATGCGAAGTGAAATAAGTCAGACAGAAAAAATCAAGAACCATATGACTTCGCTCGTATGTGGGACATAAAATTCAAAGCAACAAATGAACAAGACAAACAAACAAAAACTCACAGACAACATTAGTGATTACCAGAGGGGAAGAGGGCAGGGAAGTGGTAGAAGAGGGAAAAGGGGGTCAAATGTATGGTGATGGACAGAGAACTGACTCTGGGTGGTAAACACATAATGCATTATATAGATGATGTATTATAGAAATGTACACTTGAAACCTATGTAGTTTTACTACCAATGTCACTTCAATAAATTTAATAAAAATTAAAAAAAAAGAACAGTGAGGAGGAGGAGACACATTAGACTACTTTCTTCCTTCCTATCTAGAGAAATGTACAGTGCTAGTAGAAATGTAAGTTAATAGCACTGTTTCTCAAACTGCAGCCCAAAGAGCACCCTCCTTTCACATATTTGTGGGGATTCCTTAAAATTAAAGTTCTGTTTTTAATTCAGTGATAGTCTTTGGAAAATTACTCTACATATATTCTCAATGCATGCTTGATCATTACGTCAGAATGCCAGATTCCATGCCTATATTTGCATTTGTTTTTAAGTCTGTATTGTAGTGACGCTTTGTAAATTTTGTAGTCAATAACAAAGCAGAAGGACACTTAGGGTGGAAAGGATGCATGTGTAATGTCATGGGATTCTGTGCAACTGAAGATTCCATATTAGTTTGAATAGAGAAAAATAGAACTAGTTGAGTAGTTGGCACATAGGGAAACTGAGTTTTAAAGACTGTATGATGTGGTGGCCAGTTCAACATCCAGGTGGTAAATACTGATTTAGTTCAGCATAACAATGTTATCTGTTTCTTTATATTAATGTGAATATTAACATATTTTTTACTTTATAATATAAACTATATTTATGTTTTGTATGTTTTGATTTTATAGTTGCTAAAGACCTAAAACTTAATAGGTTTATACCTCATTATATGTTGCAGATTTTGAATTTTATTTTATTAAGATATTCACATACAGTTAAATTCATATATAGTATATATATACAATTTAATGGGTTCTGACAAATATATATCTTTGTGTAATATACATCCCTCTTAAAATATGGAACATATCACCCCAGAAAATTCCATCCAGCCTTTTCCTGTCCGTCTTCACCGTCATTCCATCTCCAAGGCAAGCACTCTTCTGATTTTTATCACCACAGATTAGTTTTGCCTGTTTTGGGACTTCTTATAATGGGATAAGGATATGAGCTTGTGTATTGATTTTGTTTTGCTCAGCATATTCATCCATGCTGTTGCATTCTCAGTTCAGTTCTTTTATTTTTAAAATAAACTTATTTTTTTAGAGCAGTTTTAGGTTTACAGCAAAATTGAGGGGGAAGATACAGAGATTTCCCATATACCTCCTGCCCCCATACATGCACAAGCTCCCACTTATCAACATTCCTCACCAGAGCGATATATATGTTACAATTAATGAACCTATGTTGACACATCATTATCACCCAAAACTCAAAATTTACATTAGGGTTCACTCTTGGTGTTGTACATTCTGTGGGTTTGGACAAATGTACAATGACATGTATCCATTACTAGGTTATCATGCAGAGTGTTTTCACTGCCCTAAATATCCTCTGTCATCTGCCAGTACATCTCTCCTCACCAGCCTCCAACTCCTGGCAACCAGTGATGTTTTTACTGTCTCCATAGTTTTGCCTTTTCTAGAATGTCATATAGTTGAAATCATACAGTATGCAGGCTTTTCAGACTGGCTTCTTTCAATTAGTCATATGCATTTAAGGTGCCTCTATGTCTTTTCATGGCTTGACAGCTCATTTCTTTTAGCGCTGATAATATTCCATTATCTGGAGGTACCAGTTTATCAATTTATCTACTAAAGGGCCTCTTGGTTGTTTTCAAGTTTTTGGCAATTATGAATAAAGCTGCAATAAATGTGTAGGCTTTTGTATGGAACATAAGTTTTCAGCTCCTTTAGGTAAATACCAAAGAGTACAATTACTGGATTTTAAAGTAAGAGTATGTTTCCTTTTGTAAGAAACTAACAAACTGTCATCCAAAATGACTGTACCACTTTTCATTTCCATCATCAATGAATGAGACTTCCTGTTTCTTCACATCCTCACCAGTATTTGGGCAATTTTGCCAACTACATCAATGGATGATACATTAAAAGCTACCATCATGTTAAAATCTATTCTTTATATTCTGTCCTAATTTCTATCTTAATTGGCATTAAATGAGTAGCAAAATCTACAGTTATATTTTGTTCGATCTCATATTTCTAATTGTCTTTGCACCATACAGTTTGATAACATTTTTAGTGCATAAATGATTATGACTATTATATTTTTATGAGTATTAATTTTTAAATATATAAAATGGTTTAACCTATTTTCCTTAATTTCTTTGGCAACTAATAATGTAGCCATAACTCCTTTTTACATTTGGATTCGCCTTATGATTTTGCATTTCATTTTTAAACCTCTTCTGTCAAAAGGATATCCCTCTTCTTATCCTCAGTCTCATTAACTTCAGTACATCACCTCCTTACCTCAACTGCTGTATCATCCTATTTTTGCCTTCTAATCACTTCCCTATTACCAGATAAAATGATCACTTCATAAATGTGTGAAGAAATGAATGAGTTACAGGGTCCGTTATGAGCAGTCATCAGGACATTCCTTGAAGAATTGTCAGTTATGACCTGTTCCTAGGTAATCACAGAAGACTTGTCCTTAGTTACATCTATCCAGCTTGTGCTCAGCTCTGCCCTTGCATTATTGTGCATTACCTGAAGTATGTGGGAAAAGCACAGTATTTGAGTAGTACTGAGTTATGTCTTTAGTTTAAGACAGTAGCCCAGATTTTTATTGAAACCATGTCTGAAAGAAGTCTTACTTGGTTTGCTGGTGACTTATTCAAGCACATAATATTTTCTGTATAGTCTGCTATCGTATGTAATTTGTGACACTCGTATTGATTACAGGCCTCACATCTCTCCTGATCTCTGTATTAGATTTTCTATCGTTATCTTCAACATCAGTAAAGAGATACAGTGTTTTTCAAAGTCTAACAAAGTACCTGTATATTCTAAGAGGTAGTCATTCCACTCTCTCCTTATGATTAAAATGAGAAGGCTCCAGTAGATTCTTTGGTTATTTGGGCCATTTAAAAACAAACAAATCAAAAAAGAATGGCATCACTCTCTATTTATCTGAACAATTGTTCAAATAGTTGTAATCTAGCAGACATATTGAAATGAAATTTGTCACTGAATTTGGTCTCAGGGTTTCTCTGTCAAGTGGTTCTCAACTGGGGATAATTTTGCCCCTCTAGGGACATTGGACAATGTCTGAAGACAATTTTGGTTGTCACAACTGGGGAAATACAAAAAGAATGTATGGGGTAAAAGCCAGGGACGCTGGTAAACATCCTATAGTTTACAGTACAGCATTCCACAACTAAGAATTATCCAAACTCAAATGTCAATAGTGCCAAGGGTGAGAATCCCAGGTCTGTCATATAAAATGAAAGGCATTTCTGAAAGAGTGATATGAATATGGAACATGTGTGATATGTGGTGCTATAAAAAAAGAATCATTCATGATGGAATTAGTATAATGGATTCTTTTCCTGACTATTGAGATTTCTTTTTTAAAAGAAAACCTAATCCAGTGAGAAAAGCCTACTCCTCTTTCATTTATACTTACCTTGCTTACTTCGTTAATGGCAAAAGAAGCGAGATAATGAGAAACTGTGTGCAAGTGCTTTGTAAGAAGTAGTATAGTGCGTAAGTATAAGGGAGAACAGCAAATGAAGGCATTCAAGACAATAATCATTTATTGAGCACTTCTATGCTGTACAATTCTACTGAGAATAAAAATATTGAATAATGTTCCATTCTGTATTGAAAGACTGAAATTTGTAGATTTGGGATTAATAATTTAGAAGTGGAGAGCCTTGATTTGAAACAATGTTGAAGCTATTTGTATAACAACCGTATGCAGCAGATGGGGTGCTGAGCCATGTTTCTCTCATCTTCATTGCAGCAGAGCAGATCCACTGCTTCTGCAGTAGAGCAGAAACACATTGAAATTCTGTATAAAATGGGATAAAGAAAGAGGAGTCAACTGCTAAAAAGACCAGTTGGAAAAATACTGGCTGATGTAGTTCAATTCCTTCTATGACAATTAAGAATACTGAAATTTAGGGGATGGGGGCTTACTCCAGATTCTATAACTAGAAAATAATTGAACAATTCTTGAAAGTTAGGGCTTCTGACTCCTTAGAATGTTTTTTAAGCATATTGTATTAGACATTATGTTGGTTAAACCTTGATGATCTTAGACAAATTTTGTCTATATATTAATTGAGAGTAGATATTAGTTTCTGTGGAGTAACTATGTAACACTTTCTTATTATTTGTACTTTATTTCAAGTTTTTGAAAATTGGTTTTAGAATGATAGTTATTTGCATGGATTCTTACAGGGGATTGCTCTCACTTTCTCTCTCTTTCTGTCTCTCTATATATGTATAAATACATACATATGTATAGTTGCATATCGTTACATACTTATATGTATAGGTGATTATATATATATATATAAGTGATATATATATGTGTATGTGTATGTATGTGGGTGTATATATGTATATATGTATATATATATACACACACATATATTTAGGACTATATATATATGACATACAACTTCTGTAAATTGCTATCATTTCCAAAATCAAAGAAAGTTAACAGTATATTTTCTGCTCAGAAATGGCAATGAGTTTTGTTTACATATTGATTTGAATTTACATTCTGTCACATTCATTTTATAAAGAACAATATGATTATTCCATCGTTAACAGCCTATCTATTATCTGTTCCTTTACTGAATCCAAATCCTTTTTTCAGTGCTTTATAATAGAATAAAGAATATTATATTGAGTGAACATATTTTTCTAAAAGAAAATAATTTTACAGCACTGTGGTTGTTAAACTATGTAGAAGCTAATTTTATTCTTGTCGTTATTTAATTAAAATATCCTTAGTTCTGGGTGTGTCTGGATGTAATTAATATTCTGGTCCTCATTGTTTCTTGGCATTATTGGAGGATATAAAAATTAAGAATATGTATTTAAGTCCTGACTATCAGAGCTATTCTTTTCATCAAAAATCTTTTGCCAAACTGAGAAGAAACAGAGAGCTACAAAATGTAAATTTTTTTTCAATTTTAATTTTTCCTGGACATTCTTTAGATGTCATGTGAAGTTATCATGCCTTCTCAGTTTATAGTGTTCCTGACATCTACAGCAATTTCTCTATTGATGACAATGTTTAACATATGTAATCATGAAAACTGAAAGTTATCCTATCTTATCATAAAGCATCTGTTCTGCCTTAATGACATGTGCTGAGGATGAGTTGGAGCGCCAGTGCCACAAGCAGGATGCTTCCTCTCTGCTTTAGGACAATATATTTGTGCCAAAGACCTCCTTTCTCTGGCTCAAAGAGAAAAGTGATGGAAGCTCTGAATCACCATAATTGCCACATTGTCTTTGTCATTGAGGCCATCATCATCATCACCACCAACCCACGTATGAAACTGAGTACCTGCGTTTACTATGTACCGTATGCCTTGCATATATTGCATCATTTAATTTTCATAGCAACCTTTTTGCTGGCTGTTTTTCATGTATAACATGTAGACATATTCACTGGGGCTCAGAGAGATTAGGTAATTTCACTCTAGTTCACACTTCTGGTAACTGTCAGACTGATTTATATACAGGTCTCTATGAATTTGGATTCTAATTTTTTTCTCCATAGTGCATACCACAATTAACTACTTAGTGTTTTCTGTTTGTTTGTTTGTTTATATCATAAAAGGTATTACAAAGGTGGGCTGGAGCCCCACAAAAATAGATAAGTTCTTGGACAACACCTATGAATAACAAAGCACTAATGAAAACTGAAGTGTGAAACTAAATTCCAGACGTACAAACTTTTCTAAAAATTCGCAAAGTAAGAGAAATTGATGTATTTGAGAAGGGCAGGCCTAAATAAAACACCAGAATGATCTAGTAGCAGTGTTATAAAAAAGTAAGGACAGCATTAGCCTGAGGTTTCAAGCTAATAGTCAGTGTGAGTATAATTGTTGTAAATGAAATATCCACCTCAGGTGTGACCCACATTTGTAAATCTCACAGGGAATTGTAACAGCATATTACTGATGGCTGGAAGACTAACCAAACGATCCACCTACATGCTGTGATTCAGACATATCTAATCTGAAACAGGAGGCTTTTAGTTATACTGAAAAATAGAATGACAATCGGAAAAGCTGTCAGGCTTCTGCACATTTTTTTTCTTGAACTGTTGGGGCTTTTCTATATAGAACATAAAGTGTAGGGAACAGTCAGGTTGTGAGGTATTTGAGACATGAGATTTCACAATATATTTCTCATGGTACTCCTGGGAAATTCCAACAGTATTGACTCACTATTAGGCTCACTGTTGTCTCCTGTTATCTAAAATTTAAATTTTATATGGACAAGCTTATTCCAAGATATATAGAAGGTGATTTCTTTGAACAATTAAAAATGATTTCCAGATTTAGTGCATGCTATGTGAATGTTTCCCTATATGTCTTGTACAAGACACAGTAGTGATTTTAATTACATTTTAATATCTACCTTTCTTCTCCACTGACTGTCACCACCTACCCATGTGGGCTACATGACATTGAGAAACTAAAACTAGTGATTTGAGTCCTTTGTTACTGAAGAAAATTATGCTGATAGCCTGTTACTAATATTACATTTAGAACAGGGGCTCTACATTCTCAGCTCACTTTTGTTTTTCATTAAATAAATTTATATTAATTGCTATAATTTAGTACAAAGGTTTGTGTTGAGTGCTTGTGTTATAATCTGCACAGAGCAAGCTAAGTGTTAATTGTATCTCTGATTAGAATGCAGAGTATGAGAATAATGGGTGTGTTACATATCTATAGAGCTTTACAGTTTACAAACTACTGTCATAGTCATCAAACTTCATCCTTTGAACACTTTTCAATTTAATGGGCATAGGAATCACTTGAGGATTTTGTTGAAGTGTCAGTTCTGATTCAGCAAGTCGGGCTGGGGCCTGAGAGTCTGCCTTGCTTGCAAGGTCCTGGTTGATAACGGTGTTGCTGGTTCCCTTCCAGGAGTGAGACACTTTCCCACTTGTTCGTATTTCACTGCAGGTGCAGCAGCTGAGGCTAGACAGGTTGAAGGACACACTCAGTCACGTGTTCAGACCCGACCAAGCCAGGGGCAGTCCATGAGGGACTTGGTTCAGGTCCATGCCCAATCTGCCTCACCTTGATGTTATTGAAAGCTGTGCTTACAGAGAGAACCTCTAAAAAGAATCAGGAGAGAAAGTAATGCAAAGCTATTAAAAAATGTGTAAAATGAGAGAAGAGCCTTTTTCATTTTCTTAAAGTTTTCACAATACTAAAAGACAATTTTTGCCAGAAATGCCCTTGATTTGTGAATAATCATTTTTTTTTCAAATCTTAACAAGTTTTAAATAGAACAGGTTTTAAAAGGAAAAGAATAGATTATTTTCTAGCCTACAAAAAGTAGAACATTTGTTAATAATATTGAAACCCATTAACTAGTTCAAGACGCTAAGGTGATATCTACTTCTGATATAATGTTCCAAAAGGGACACTGTTACTGCTGTCACTTGTGGTACCTAACCATAACCCCCAAATTCAGCAAGACCATAAGACAGATGTTTTGTGTCACTGTGGAGATGAAAAAATAAAAATCCCGGGAGGATACAACCCTGGCACAGCACGTCAGCTAAGTAAGGACAGAAAGGGGACCAGAACTCAATTCTCTTTTCTCTCTGTTCTTCCCCTTAGCTCCGAAGGAGTGACAGGCAAACTCGGTCTCTACTGACAGTCAATAATGAAGTAAATCTCACAGCTCTCAAAAGATTAATGGATTTTCCAAAGTAATGTGTGGGTGGTAGTTAAGATTTGACTCAATAAAAGCTGGGACCATTTCCCTTAGCTTAGTTCATCCACATCTATCATTTGGTGAAGCTTCAAAACAATTCTATGGATGGCGCTGATTATTTAGCAGCTTGACTCGCGTGGTCTTTGCTAGTGCAGAATAGTTAAGAGTTTTGTGTTCCTAATGCAAAATTAGCTAAAATTATTTGTACTGAGCATTTAACTGTGTGCAATAATCTCTGTACATTTGGCAGATGCATGTGGAGAGTGAAAATTTCTGTAAGTGAAAAGAAGATACGTGGAGTAGAGGCCAAATCACTGGGATTGCTTACGAGTTGTATTAACAAAGTGGTCGTGCAAATCTCTGTTGTGCCAAGATGTCTTCCTAGTTCAACTGAATTTGCTGAAGTCAGAAACACACATTTTGTTGGTGGTAGGAAAGATCCTTTAAAAATAAGTCAATTACAACTTGGTTGCCCATGCTATCCACAAATGTAGAAGCTGTGTGGTTTATTTTTATGTTGATGTTTCATACAAACTGCCTTCTACAAGTGATAATTCTAATTATTACGTGTTTGTATTTGAAAATGAATACAAGGTCAGTTAACTTCTAGTAAAACATAAAATTAGTACTTGATGTGAGGTAGCGACATTGCTTTCTTTTAAAAGAAGTACCCCTGAAGGAGTGCCAAATTCCCAGTGTGCTTTGAAAATTAATACTTTAAAACTTTTCCTTTTTGTATTATAAATTGCTTAAAACAGTGACAGTCACAAAGCAAGTGCTCCGTAAATGACGGCTCTTTGTAGTGATTCATTGAATCTTCACAACAGCTCTATGGTTAGGAACACCTTTATTTTATCCCCCACCCCACCCCACCCCTAGTTGAAAAGAGGAGACATAAATATATTGACTGATGTGGCCAAGATCACACAGCTAGGTAGTGGTGAAGCTAGGATGTGAACACAGAAAGTTTATCTCCAGAGACTGAGAATTCTTAATCCCCACCTTCTGTAAATATTGAAATAAAACAATAATCATAGTAATAATATTAATGATAATACGTAACTTTATCTCAGACTGCCGTGTTCTATCTGAGCCTTGATTATTTTCTGGTATCTTTAGGGTTTGCTCTCAGTTCCAATATTTATAAACTCTTGAAACCAGAGCTACTGTGGAGAACATTATGCAAACATTCTTAATTACCCCATGTATGAATTAAGAAATATTTTATTTGCCAGAAAATGTAAAACAGAGACCTATAATTACACGGAAATAGAGATGATGAGGCTAAAGTTAAGGTGGTTAATACTTGGGGAAAAAAATTTGGCTGCTGAGACTAATATGCATGAAAAACTGACATATCAAAACATCTTTTAAGGTGTTTTCAGATGAATTGTCCAAACTGTTAGAGGTAAATCACAGCAAAAAATGTGTTTGCAATTTCACTTCATATGGAGTTTGAACTTCCTTGCTATAAAAATAAGAGTCTTTTGACCCGTGACTTTTTACACTTCACTTGTTCGAACTGCATTTTTATTTTCTCACAAATTAAAAACCATATCTTTTGGCAAAAAGCCCCATTAGAGGAACAAATCTTTCCTGAAAACGTTCTGAAGCAGGCTTCATTTTCATCCTTGTGTAATTTTATTTCCAAACTGAGAGCCAACTGGAGCATGTCAGAAATAGCTGATGAGAAGATGAAGTAATGGATTCTTACATAACAAGATTAGTTTTCTCATTTGGAAGAATAAAGGGACAAAGAATACAAGATGGTTAATTTCACTGTCACAATACCTGTTACTCGTGCATGGGAATCTTTCTGGAAAACAGCCTGCTTTCAAATGTTCAGATACTAGAAAGACAGAAGTATCAGTCATGGCCGCACATAGTAAATAACAAGGAGGGAGAAAGATAACTGGACAAACAACTAGGGCATAAAGCAGAGGAAGAAAGACACAACCTGTTTATACACACACACACACACAAAGATGATTTAAAATTTGAAAAATAAAAGTATGCTTAAGCTTTAAACTGTTTAAAGAAATGCAATGGACAGTGGAGGCAATTATAATATCTTGGTAGTTCAGGCCCCAAACCCTGTGAGTAAGTAAAATATATGCAAATAGACCTGCAATTTTTTTGTATACTGATGGCTCTAAGCAATCCTGTTCACCAAGTCAAGCTACTTTACTCATAATTCTAAGTCCATAGGGATTCAAAGCATATAGCAAAAAATAGAATCTTGTTTCTTAGAAAAAAATCAATCTAGACTGTGTAGACAGCTACCAAAATACACATGCACACACTCATTCACACACACACACACACACACACACACACACACTCACAATCATGTGATTGGTGCTACGGTGTTTCCCCGAAATTAAGACCTAGTCGCTCAATCAGCTCTAATGCATCTTTTGGAGCAAAAATTAATATAAGACCCAGTCTTATTTTACTATAATATAAGACCGGGTCTTATATTAGTTTTTGCTCCAAAACACGCATTAGAACTGATTGTCCATCTAGGTTTTATTTTCGGGGAAACAGGGTATGCTATTATTCATGAAGGAAACAATGACCCAAAATATCAGGTGGTGTATGTTAAAAGTTCGCAAAAGGCTCATCACACTTAGAAGATGCTTATTTAACAAGTAAAACAAACAAAAGACTAAATCAATACAAACTTGTGAACATAAGAGAAGAAGCAATGGTCTACCGGGGATAAGCGTTTCATATAAGTACTGCGCGCTAACCGATTGTGCCACTGGAGCTCCAAGAGATAAGCATTTCAAACTGAATGTTTCAGAGCACATCTTGAATCTGGCCATTTGCACAATGCTCCCTTCTTTACTTTTGTTTTCCCTTTATATTCAAAGATTCCATTTTGAGAAGTACACACTGATTCTGGATTTTCCTCCCCTCACCACTCTTTGAAAGAGATGAAAGGCGTATCTTGTATCTGCACAATTTTCTTCCTGCCCGGTTTTGAATTTCTTGTGCCATATATGTTGATTATGTCTCCTATGAATTAAGGATATGAAGATACACACCCTTCTGTAGGGCTGTATATATATTTTTTCAAAGTATGGAGAGAAAATAAGACTAAACAAGCCTGCCACTGACATTTGCAGGCCTGGGGCAAGAATATATACTATATATGTATGAATATTTAAAGTTGTATATCAAATTAACAAATTATTAAATAAAATAGGTTTTATCTTCATACATTGGTCAACATATTTTCATAAAAACATGGAAAGCCAGGTTTAAATGTAGAATTTTTGGATGCCTCAGAGTTCTGTTTTAGAACATGGCAGTGCCAGGAGAACTGGTCCTCAAACCCCAACCTGCAGTCTTTACCCACTCTCTTCACTTTGGATTCCTCTTGTTTTTTCAAGGATCACACACACACACACACACACACACACACACACAGACACACACACACACACACACACACACACACACACCCTGAGGTATCCCAGCTTAAACATCCAAATTCTCCGCCACCCTCTAGAGAAGCTGTGACTAGATATCAGCATTGGATATATTCAAACAGACAATTGTATTTATCGTTCTTTGGCCCCGAATTTTGGAAATTTAGAGGTAAACAACACTTAGAAATGCTTTCCTTTACCAAGATTATTTTATCCACCTTACTTATACTCATGCCTATACAATCTGATTTTTCAAACAATGGTGTATGATAGGCTTGGCAGATACATCACTAGCTGAAGAAAATGAAGTTTGGGGCTGCCAAATGCGTCGTCTAAAATCACAGTTAGTAAATGTAAAGTCCACCGAAATTGGAACATTTGGATTCCAAATCCTTACTCTTAGAAAGAGAATAAATTGGTGATATGTTAGTGAATGTTAAGCAATCAAACATTCAGAAATTTTAGAAATCTTAAGTTAAAAAAATAATACTTTTACCAAAAGCTCCAGGGGAAATCCAGTATCAATACTGGGACTTTTGCAGAAGAAATTTTGTCCCTAAAATACTATTAGGAATAATTATTTAGCCAAAGAGCAACGGAAGGAAAAGTTAAACTTTGAAAGATATTTTATGGTGAATATTTATTAGTCAATTTTAGATTGCAAACTAGGTATAACCTATAACGTACATTCTTTGTCAATATTTTATTATTATGCTGAAATATCTCAAGAGAACTTAGAAAAAAATGGAAATTCAATTGCTTTCTGAGAGTTAAACTGTGAAGTCAGCACATAATGTATCAGATCAGAGATATGCAAAGTTGCCTTAGAGAGAAAGATTAGCTTCCTGAATTGCAAGACTAAACTTAATCTAATTGAATATATTAAAATATCAAACGAAAGAATATGCCCATCAGAAAAAAGTTAGTCAGAAAATCAGGTATAGAAAAGAGAGGGTCCCAGCATTAAGAATTGACTCTTTCAATCTAATATGGTCTAAGCAAGTATACCTTTTGAGCAAACTGAATATTCCTATCTCCTTGGAAAGGCCGTTCCGATAGGGGGTCCATACACATCAGGCTGCCTTATCCTACCATTAAATGTTTATTTTATTAAGGTCTCTCTCTTTGTTCTAAGTCAGTATTCTCCAGGCCTTCTTCTAATAAATATTTTCTTTCCTGTGTAGAACAGTCTACTTGGCTGATGACAATGGATTTTTTGTTTTGTTTTTAGCAATTAAGAAACATTTAAGTGTGTACATGAGACTTAATTCTCCGCCCACACTTATTTCTTATTAACAGAACCCTGATATTTTAATATTCCCAGCTTAAGTAAATAAACAAAAACTACATTTTCCAGCTTCTCTTGTAAGATGCTCAGGCTGGGAAAACAGAAAAATCAAAAGATCCCAGGACAGTGTTAATGCAAAGCTGTTACAACTTTCCTGAACTACTTGCTCTGAACATTTTGTTACATGGGAAAACAAAACAAACAAAACAACCCCTTTGGATAAGCCACTGTAGAGTTCCGGTTGCCTAATACAGTCCTAAGTGGCACAGTAAATCTTACCAGCAGCATTTGGAAGACTGGTCCTAAACCTGAGGATGGCAAATTAATTAAGTCAACAAAAGATGATAAGTGCATACTGTGTGTAAGGCCCTTGTGGACAGTTATACATAAAACAACATTATTTCTGATCTAATTGCTCATACGGTAAACATGGAGGTTAAAGAGAAGACATAGTAAGAATAAGCGAGTACAATTAAAACTGGTATTATGATAAATGCTGTGAAGAAAATAAGCAGAGTGAAGTGATTGGCTAAAAAGGTAGGAAGTATTTATCTAAAGTGGCTGGTAAAAGCTGCCACAAATGGCACTTTTGCAACACAAATGGAACAAATGAAGCAAGAGCTTGCGTGGAACAGATTCTAGAAATGTAGGACTTTCCCCCTGGTAAAGCCTTTTTGTGAGGCCTCCTAGTTTCACTGTCAGGTTCTCCTGTCACTCTACTCTTGTCCTTTTGCTCGCCTTCTTGAAATATCTTAAGGCAACCAAAGTGCATTAGCAAAGAGGAGGTATTGATAGGTTTTTAAAATTTTTTTTTAGCACTAGGAGTGAACAGTGTATTTTATTTCATTTCCTTCTCAAGTGTTTTTCCAGTAACAGTTGCTCAAGGATTTGTAGATTCATTAACACTGTCTCCATTGTCTCCAACACAACCACTGCTTTACTGTTGCGTACCCCAGTCTTTCAATTTCCAAACTTTTCCTGAAAATGAATTCTGGCAGAGACTTACTTCTAAGTCTGTAATTGTGCTTCCAAAATAAAAAATGATTTATTGGGTGAGGTCTATTTTTCAGTGAATCTCGCTATACCACCAAAATATATGAAACCTTATCTCACAATATTTACAGGGAGAACATATCAATGACTAGGTATAGCTGTATATCTGAATCATGACATGTATTCTTGTAATTTAAGGCACTACCAGAAACTAAAGTGAGATTTCTTTTCAAGAAAATTCTGAAAACTCCTTTTCTAAGTGCACTCGAAAGAAATTAGTTGCAAATAAAAAATTTCCTCCACATCAGGGTTTCCAGACTTTTCCACAAAGTGGTCATTTTCTTTGCGTGAAATTGTGTCTGAAAGGATGGGTAGAAAGTATAGGAGGGGATAATAGTAACTTCCTCCAGGATTTGACACTTGATGGGAATAGGGCATAGAACTGTTATTCTCTATTGAACAGTAATT
Source organism: Rhinolophus sinicus (assembly GCF_057876585.1). Lineage (NCBI taxonomy): Eukaryota > Metazoa > Chordata > Mammalia > Chiroptera > Rhinolophidae > Rhinolophus > Rhinolophus sinicus. Next base: position 138,453,457 of record NC_142501.1, read on the forward strand.
CTTCAACTTGATGTGAGAATTTAATTAGAAAATTCATCTCCACAACTACACAAGGGGTGTATTGTGACATAGAAGTGCTTACTTCTATTATTTTAAATTGAAACATTTTGCTCTCTAATCATAGCTTCTTTACCTACAACTCTTGCACTCCGTGTTTTACACTATCTTGCATTTTGACCACAAAAGTACACAGTCCCTAACGCCTCTACATTTTCTCTCTGTCAGTTACCTCCTATTTTTTACTTCCTTCATATTCTTCTTAAGCATCATAGTCAAATTTCAGTTAATCTCTTCAGTTAATCTCCTAGTTTCTTACTGGGTAAAACCCCAAGTCTAGATAAATACAACTGTATGATTTTTCTGCACCTTTACTTTGACTGTGGAAAGCTGTTATAGAAATTTTCAAACTGAAGCTTGTCTCACTACAAAAGAATGATACCCACCCTTAGTTGGATCCTTAATACTTCCCCAATATTTCAGTGTTATCCAAATTATCTCTCTCTTTCATTATCTATGGCAGCTATTCCAACCCTCTCTGAATTTCCTAATTAAGTTAGCTAACACCTAACGTACATTGACACTTGGTACCTCACATAGAAAATAAAAGTGATAGGATGATTTTTTTATGACGAACTGCTATAATATCAATCTCTAGATTGTATCCACACCCGTTCTTTCCTCCTCTCCTGTCTACCATCTTACCTAAAGTAAATTCTGTCATTTGTGCCCAGGATATTCTTTTCTGCCTCTTCAAGAATACATTTCCTGATTCTCTCTCCCTCGCTCTCCCTTTCTTCAACTAAAATATCTCTGTCTCTAAATTTTTTTCACTGGATTTTAAGTTTGATGTATTCATTTCTGTCTTAAAAAGGAAAAGCAACACAGCAATAGACAAGCAAACAAAGGTTCACAATTTAATCACACATTTCCAACCAGCCTATCTATTTCTTTCTTGTCCTTCACAAACACTAGAAAGTTGTATATGTTCACTGTAGCTCTTCCTTCAAATCTCAGTCATTCCCCAAGCTACTGCTCTCTGCCCTCTTCCCCCACTATTCCACTTAATGTACTGTCTCCAAGGTAACCAATGACTTCCTTGTTTCTATATCTAGAGCCACTTTTCCACCCACATCTCACTTGAAGTCTCTGCGGTATTTAGCAATATTGATTATTCCTGCTTGTAAAACTTTTTCTTCTTTTGGAGTTTTATGTATTAGATGATAGCTTGAGCATAAGAGTCTAGCTCACTTGTTTCCAAAGATTTTATGGGTCTATCAGAAATTTCATGAAAAAATAGAACATACAATGATAATGATAATAAAATAAGGAATAATTTATGCCAATAGTGAATCGGATATTTTATGAAAGTTGGGATATAGAAAGCAGATAGCATTTCACTGATATGGAATATACTGCAGACATCAGAGATAAGCAGGGACTTCCCAAGGAAGTCCAGTGATGCTCCAGGTACAGAGTCAACAAATGCAAAGACCACTGACAATTAACCAGGTAATTTATTAAGCAAACACTTTTATAATACCTGAGATAGGTGCCTTTCTTCCCTCCTCCTGTTATAAACCAAGTATCTAGCAATTGGAGTTTTTGATGTCAAGATAATACTGAGAATTCTTCCCTAAGTACAGCAAGTGACCTACCTGAGCACAGATACTAGTGAGAGTATTAGAGGATGAGAAAGAATTATCACAGAGCTTAAGGGTGCTCTGGACAAGGGGTTGGCAAACTTTTTAGATAGAGGACCACATCACAAATATTTTAGGTTTTGCAGGCTATATAGTCTTGTGTTGCAATTACTCAACTCTGTCATTCTAGTGTGAAAGTAGCAATATGTGAATAAAGGAGCATGGCTTGTTCTGATAAGTTTTTGTTATGTTTGTCAACTCCTGCCTTAGATCCACAAAACAAAACACAACAAAACAGCAAAACAAAAAAGAACCCCAAACAAAAAAACAAGGAGAGAAATAAATATATTTTCATGTTTATTTCTCTGTTTGTTTTCATTTTCAATAAACATAGTTTCATCCAATAGTAAGAGGAAGTCTCCACTTCCAAACTACTTACTCCTCACTCTTGCAAGTGTAGGTGTCTGACTTCCTGTTTCTTATCCATGCAACCTATAGAAATATTACCTTTTGGCATACTCAAGTATGTATATAAAAATTGAAGTTGGTCTTCCAATTCAAGAGAGATCACTTAGAAGAGACATACACAACTGGCGAGAAAACAAACCTTACACACACATACTGGCTAGCATAGTACTTCATTTATTTTTATGAATGGACAACAGCAGGCTATGTGTCATCTTAAAAAAAATCAGTATCATCAAAGAGAAGAATCAAGGAAAAAAACTAAAAGAAAAACCAACCCTGGGGGATTAGAGATAACTCAGAGAAAAAAAGAAAACTTAAGGTAATTATAATGGTCCTTATAAAGATTTAGGTGCAAATTGCTTTATTGGAAAAAATAATTTAAAATTTTTAAATGAGTATGGAAATAAAAAGGACAGTTGAAGTCTCAATGGTAAAAAGGGACATAATTAAGTTTACAGATAGAATTAGACAAGAACAGCAAGTCATCTGAAAGAAGGAAATCTGAGACTTTAGACAAAAAAGAAACAGAGATGAAAATTATGAGGACAATTAAATGACAAGAATACAAAATCAGAAAAGTGTGGTGTGTCTTAAAGGAGTTTTAGAGGGAGAATGGAGAGGCATTGATTTACCTTATCTGACTGTTACCTGCTTCTATAGGCCACATGACCATTATATTCACTGCTTTAAAATCCCCTTTGTTGGTGGGCTCAGTGAAATGCTTTTGACATGCCCAAAGTAGTGGTACTCACCTCAGATTTGATGCCACTGATGTAGAGTTTGGGGGGCACACACTAGTAAAGTGTCACCTTGCTCTTGCTGAAACTCATGGGGCAATCACAGATAAAAGTCCCCAGTTTTCTTGGAATTCTGCAGAGAGCATGCTTGGGCTTGGCACAGCTAGGCACACTGTAGGGCTATGTTACAAGAAAGTGACCCATGACCCTGGTGCTCTCATTATATGTGAGAAAGATGTGAAAGTGACCTCAAAAATGGCAGAAAACAATCTGAGTTTGGAAAAATAATCTGATTCAGGATATCAGCTAGTAATGGAGTATGGGCAATGCTAGTTGCTTGCCAGCTTCAGACTTTGGGGAAAATTAAGCTCTTTTTTTTTTTTTTTTTAATTTTATTTTACTAAATTTATTGGGGTGACAATTGTTAGTAAAATTACATAGATTTCAGGTGTACAATTCTGTATTACATCATCTATAAATCCCATTGTGTGTTCATCACCCAGAGTCAGTTCTCCTTCCATCACCATATATTCGATCCCCCTTACCCTCATCTCCCACCCCCACCCCCCACCCCCCTTACCCTCTGGCAACCACTAAACTATTGTCTGTGTCTATGAGTTTCTGTTTCTCATTTGTTTGTCTTGTTCTTTTGTTGTTTTTGGTTTATATACCACATATCAGTGAAATCACATGGTTCTCTGCTTTTTCTGTCTGACTTATTTCGCTCAGCATTACTCTCTCAAGATCCATCCATGTTGTCACAAATGTTCCTATATCATCTTTTCTTACTGCCGAATAGTATTCCATTGTGTATATATACCACAACTTCTTTACCCATTCATCTATCGAAGGACATTTTGGTTGTTTCCATGTCTTGGCCACAGTAAACAAAGCTGCAATGAACATTGGAGCACACGTGTCTTTATCTCTAAATGTTTTCAGATTTTTTGGGTAGATACCCAAAATTAAGCTCTTACATAGCACTCCTTGGTGGGAGAGAAAGAAAACCCTGGTCCCAGCTAGTTCATTGCCAGGCAATTTCAAGAAAGTACCTAGATCATTCATTGAACAAACCCTTTTGTCTTCCCACACACAGTATTTAATATACAAAATGCCAACAACAAATAAAAGAATCAAATAATCAGTCAACAATGCATGTGTATGAAAACACATATATTTATCCATCAAGAAAAGCATTGAGGGATGCATATCAAACTTCAATCTTAAAGGCTACAGAGAGTGGGGTAAAAGTAATGCTTTCTTTATACATCTACATAAAATGTAAACTTTACTTTCTAGGTGCATCAAGTGCATTTAGAAGTTCGTTCTGTATTCATGTAGTAGTTATGTCTTCTCTATTGCTTTTTGTTTGTTTGTTTAAGTTTTATGCCTTGGTGTTTACTGTTGTATTGAACAGTGAGTGAATGATTGAAAGGAGAAAACAAAAAGATCAGTATTAATCATATGTCTTTATTGCAACCTAAAATGATAACAGATTGTTGATCCCAGTAATTCAAGTTCTCAATTGAAAGACCTTTCTGTTTGCAGATGCAATTAGGAAGTCTATTCACTTTTATTTAATAGTTCATTCAGGTGAGTTACCTGGCTTAGAAACCCCACTTGTTGAGCACTTACATGTGTACTGAGAAACAAAGATAGTTAAAACACTCACTCCTTTTCCCGAAAGCAGCCTGAAGTGACCTTTGAAAATGGTTTGCTATTCACTTGACCCAGAGAACCCCACAAAATCATGTAAATCAAGAGGTTCAAATCTTTGTGGGTTCACTTTAAGAACACTCGTGAAACTGCCCAGGCCATAAAGGACATGCATATCCGAAAAGCCACCAAGTACCTAAAGGATGTCACGTTACAGAAGCAGTGTGTGCCATTCCATCGTTACAGTGGTGGAATTGGTAGGTAAGCCCAGGCCAAACAGTGGGGCGGGACGCAGGGTCAGTGGCCCAAAACGAGAGCAGAATTTTTGCTGCACATTCTTAAAAATGCAGAGAGGAATGCTGCACTTAAGGGTTTAGATGTAGGCCCTCTGTTCACTGAAAACATCCAGGTGACCAAAGCTCCCAGGATGCAGCGCAGAACTTACGGAGCTCACGGGCGGATTAACCCATAGGTGAGCTCTCCCTGCCACACTGACATGATCCTGAAAAAGAGCAGATTGTTCCTAAACCAGAAGAGAATGTTGCGCAGAAGAAAAAGATCTCCCAGAAGAGACTGAAGAAACAAAATCTTATGGCCTGAGAGTAACTTCAGCATCAAATAAATGCTAATAAAAGTAAAACAAACAAACAAACAAACCAAAAAAAACAACAACAGCAGTCCCTCCACTCTTAAGGAGCTCCCAAGGATCTATAGAGTTCATTTGAAAAATCTTTGGAGAACGTTTTCATTTTCCAAGATTTAACTCCTTCAAAATCTGAAGATATACTCCTTCCACGCTCAAACTTTATCTAACTTTTTAAAAATCATACATCAAGACACCTAAAATTCAAAAGAGAATGTGGGTTTTAGAAATGAGAGAGGGAGGTGACTCATATAGAAAAATTATGATCCTTTATTTGTAATAGGTGTTTACAAATTGAGTGAGCAGTCTGACTATGACTACAGGTCTCCTTCAGTCCTTCAGTTATTCAGTCCGATTGTGTATCCTCTTTGATAATGACATGGGATTAGATAATGACAATGAGGAAACCAAGGGAAATGAAAATACAGCATTCAGCTTTTATAATACAATTTAGGGGTTTAGAGTGGGAAATAAATTAATTTGGCCTTTTGTTTTGCAGATCTTGAATTATTTGCATCTCAGCTTCATACTCTAAAGCACTTTTGTTTATTATCCCCTCCTCCCTTTGGATTGGTTTAGAAATGCTATGTTTTGCTGAATGTTAAATACTGTATGTGTTCACTTGGGTCCCACGATTGTAACCACAGGCTCTCTATCTGATTGGCAAAAGGAATGGGTGTTCCTACATTGCCAAGAAAATACCATGGTATCTGATGTTGACCCTTGTATTTCAAAATATAACTTTTTATAATAAAGTTAAAGTGGATAGCATTATTTGCTATATATAAATATTTGGAGTTGAGTGAGCAATTTTCATTTTCATCTGACTGATTTGGATATAATAGAATGATTATCTACTTTTCTGGTGAAAAAAGCTTCTCTTATTACCACGGAAAAAGATTTGAAGATTAAAGCAACACTATGTACAATAGGAGAGTAATGGAGATAGAGAACTTATTGCAGATATTGTCTTTATTGCCATTTAAACTGTAGGTATAAAATAGTTTTGAAAATTTTGGAAGAGGAAAATGATGGGAGAAAGAGGATATTAGAACTAAAGGCTGTTCATGTCTCTGATTTTAAGACATTGGTTAGAATATTATCTATGGCAGAATTTGAGGGCCTAACTGCGTCTTTAAAGGAGAGATCTTAGACAGTTATTTACCTCAAGCGATGTCACCAAGTTGGGAATTCAGACCTCTATTAAAATAACACAAAGGAGTGAGAAATGGGGGTGGGGTATAGAAGTGTGTGAAAGGTGATATAGAACAATGCTGCTATGGAGAACTAGTGGTGTGACCTATACTTAACATTCCAGTCGGTGGGAAGGGTTTATCAGGGTTAATCTTTTCTACTGAATCCAGAAAAATAGTTGACTTATATATCATTGCACGTGCTCACACACACACATGCAAAAATAAATTTCTTACAGCATTGAGATGGATCAAATCAAAAGATTTCTAGACATTAAAGTAGGATTTATAATTGAAATATGTTCATCACATCTATAGTGTCTCTGCACATTGATGGTAACTAATTATGTGGAGCTCCTCTCGTTTACTCATGAATCTGATCACTGTATCTTATAGGGCAGTTATGTTTCCAAGACTGGTAAATGAAACATTTCAGAGTTAAAACTTTTATATTATAGTAAGATAAAGAGCCTATAGAGTGAAGTAGTGTGTTTTTTCTTCAGAAAGTGATTAACCAGCAATATGAGTGGTTTAGATCTTATTAGAGGCTGATACACCTTAGTTTGCCAAATGTGTAAAAATTTTGTATTTTCATTCTCATTTATAATATTTTGATTATTTCATAAACACTCTGTTGTCTTTTTTACTATAACACTAAAAATAGTCCAATTCAACAACACTTCATTACACTTAGTGTTTCTTGGTTTAGAATTATGTACTAAGACTGTTTCTATATTCAAAACTAGATTATTCACAAAGTCTCCATTATATAAGAACCATCTATACTATCAATCCATTTGTTTCATTGGGCTACAGATAATTAAGTTTCAAATTGATGTCTACAATGTCAAGTAAACGTTTCCAAGTGATACATATAAACAAAACAGATTATGTTTCTTCTCAACTGGTTCTAATTTACTAACGCTATACCCTATGCTTTTAAAGAATATACAATCCTTTTGTTTTGTTCTGTTTTTTTCTTATTAAAGGGTCTCTCCAAGGAGTTAGAAGTCTCAAAATGGTATAAATCCTATGATCAGATTGCCATCAGAGTCAATACTCTGTTAGACAACTGTTCTTCACATTATTATTATTATTATTATTATTATTGGATGCAATTATTGGATAAGTATATTTAAAAATCAAATATTGAGAATAGGGAAGATTATGGGAATAGTATAATGCAACTTATTATCTAACTTTTTGAAAATCATAATTAGCTCCATTTTATCTCAGCTATACAATTCTAATAGAATGAGTTGCTGAATATTTAATGAGTAAGAGAATTGAATATAGCCAACAGATTTTACTGGATTTCCAGATGGTCGATACTCAGAACAATACAATTTGTAAGGCACATAACTTCCAAAAAGACTTTAAATTCTGTAAAATATTATTTTTAAGTTATTGCAACTAACTTTTGAAATTGAAATTCATTTCATTCAAATACCTTCTTTTAAATGTTAGATTTAAATTCTTCAGTCTGGTTTGTCCAAGATGAATCAAGGAAATGTACATAATTTGTCTGACCTGTATTCACTTATGGTCATTATTCAATACGATTATATCCTCTAGGTCCTGTATATCAATCACTGCTGCTCAGACTAGGATTAATGTGGTGTTTCGGGGCAAACTCCTAGAGTTTCTAATTTATAACTCTACTGTGAAACATACATGCCAGCCATTCAACATTTATTCATATTTCATTAAATGTTTTTGAGTGTCTTAGTGAAGTTTTTTGTTAGTCTGCACTTTTTGTTATTGATTAGTGTATTACTTTATTTTCAAATTGCAATCTGAGTTTGATTTTTATCTTTAAAAGTACTTGGTAAGGGAGAGGCCATAAATATTACATAAGATGTGTGCATAGATATAAGCATATTTGATCTCATTTGATAGTATGTCTCTCCCTTTAACCATTACAACTGTCGTGCAGGGAGGCCTGCTCGCTGTGCCATTTGTCATGCAAGGCGTCCGGCGGGGTCTCTGCTCCCGCTCCCCATACAAGAACGCAGGATATGGTGAGGCCAAAAAGGAACACCCACGGAGCCATAGGTAGGGGAGTCATACCACTATATTCTCTCTGGCGGCACTATACTCTCACTGGAGGCTGGATTCACACTGTCTGCAAACCGCCATCCACACTTGCCAGCCCAGCCACCATCTTCTTGCTAGCCCCCATTCTTTCTTCTCTTCTCTCTCTCTCCCTCTGCTAGCGTAGCCACAGCAGTTATATTAGTGGCCAATGGCTCACTGGTTACAGCTGACGGTCAACTAGCCACAGCTGATGGCCATGCAATCACAGTTGGCCATTTACTACCTGAGCCAGCACCTGTCTATGTGAGGCCGAGAGCCTGGAAACTTCTTTCTGGGGCTCTGCCCCCACAACAACCTTATAAAAAAAATGTAACCATATAATCAAACTAAAATACATACAGAATGAAATATTGTGATACTACATCATATAGATCTTGAACATAGAATGGGTCAAATTCTACATTTTTTTTTCTTACTTCCTCCTTTCCTATTTACATATGACTCGTTCTACCTTCTTATGACCAGTATACATTCTATTAAACCATTAGAATGAGATTTAGATAATCTTCTTAATGAACTGTTTGAATATGGAACAGGTTCTGCTTTTCTAGAGGGAAAGAAGATGTTTTTTAAAATGTAATCTTTACTGTGGGCATCGATTTAGTGTTTAACAAGTACTTGTTGATTGATTATATTACTTTAATACATCAGTTTGAAAGTTTTGTTGTCATATCCAGCTTTGAGACATCACATGCACTTAAATGGTCTTTTTTCATCTTGACCCATGGAAGGTTTTATTTAACTTATGAATGTTAATCACGACTTATATATAACAGAGCACCTTCATTGAATGGGGAAATGTTGCATCTAAATATAATAGTAATTAGGTATATGAAAAACAGACAAGGAATATATTTCTGTATATGGAAATTAGCAATAGTGACTGTTACAGTGGCTGTATCTCCATGTTTGTAAAGAAATGATATTAACTTTTTTTGAAATTAATGAATCTGTCTTTGGTCTGAGTCTCGTTAACATATCATGCACTGAACTTCTACACTATTTTAAGTTTATGGATTTTTGAATAGAAATTTTATTTAGGTATATAGACTTATTATGGGCTATAAGACTATGCATTAAAAAATTATATACATACTGTGGCCTATTTCGTGAGAATTTCTACTTTGCTCATCATGTTAGTTGATATAATGAAAGCCATGGGCTGATGTGTACCGTGAATCAGAATGTTTTCTCTTGGGGTTTGAAATTTAATTATGCAATTAATTGGAAAATAAATTACAATGCAGGTAATCTTGTGATAAACCCAGAGGTCTATTATTATTGTTATTTTTTAAAAGTTCACATTGTGTTTGTAATCTGACATCACAATGACAGTATATTAAACTTCAATAAATATATTTATCTTATTTGGCAAAACTTACTGAAAATGTGCATTTGGTGCTGTACTATTTTCTAAAAATGATATTCCTCTTGAAAATAATGATGCATAAACAAGTATACTTCACAATGTCAGAGTGTTTAGGCATTTCCCATAATATAATAGACTCGTTTTAGACAATACATACGGATGAGTTAACTTAATTCTATCTCTGTACATTTGATTAATTCTGAGCATGATATACAAAGAAAGTATGTGGTCATCATTACCAGAACCAGAATGTGGGCTTGGAAGACCTCTTCTTTCTCCTAATCTGATCTCCCACTTAGACAACCAGCCCATCTACAATATCCCCAACAAACATTCCCCCTGACTGTAATGAAATTCTTCAGGGATGGGGGACTTCTTCACTGACTTTGCCAGTTTTTCTATTGTATAACTCTTAGTAAAATATCCTTTCTTATATTCAGCCCAATTCAGTCTTTTTATAACCCTTAATTATTGTTCTTGTTTATGACTGCTATGGTTAAATAATTTACCGTGTCTTTGAAGATAGCTATCAAGTCACTCTCTCAAGTAGAAATGTCCCCGGTACCTTTAACCATTCTTTGTATGCTTTGTTTTTTTCAGATCCCTGAAAAATCGTTCTGGTGCTTGCCTTCTACTAAAGATGATCTAATTTGTTAATTAGAGGCTTCTTGTTCTGCTTTTCTTTCTTCTCCTTTATTAATGATCTGTAGCAGAGAGCGCTAGTTGCCCATTAAAATCCATTTTCTTCTTTACTAACAGAAGGCAAGTTTTATTGGAAACAAATGCAATAAAATACACATTTCTTAGCTCCCTGAGATAGCTGTTGACTAGCTCACTTATGGCCAGTCACATTAAGCAGAAAATGTTGGATATATTTTACATGAAAACGCCTTTACACAGGGATTGACTCGCATTAATGGACCTTTTCCTTTTACCCTTCTCCTCCTTACTGGCTGTAATTCAGAAGCAAGAGGTAGGTAGAGCAGACATCTCGTGTTAATGAGCCAACAAACACTTGTTAAGAATGGCTGAGCGGAAAGATGGAAAGACAGTAGCTCCTCTATGACACTGTGGAACTGGCATACCATCTTTAAATTGCCTATCTCTAAATTGCTCTTGATATGAGAGAAAAAGAATTCACCAAACTTGTTTGAGGTTTTTTGTTAGGGTTTCCATTACATATACCCAAACTCAATATCTAAGGCACCTTTTTAAAACATAGCTGAAGATACGGTTTGGTTTGGTGATCCTGCCAACATATGGGCATGGTATTTCTAAGGGTGCATGTGTAATTTTAAGTGTTACATTGCACTGTTTACTTAGATTAAATTTATTGCCTATTACAATTCTCAGGCCTTTTTTACATGAATTACCATTCAGCTTAGTATTCTTACAGATGGATATGATTTTTAAAATCTAAAATACAAGGTACATCGTGAAGAGAACACAGGGCTTTTAGAGTCAAACAGGATGGAATTTTAGGCCCATTTTGCTTAAATTTTTTGCCTCTCACTTTTTTTACCTGTAAAATAGGGTTAGTGCAATGCATTTGCTGCATTGGCTTATTGTGACAGAAAAAAAAACAAAAAAAAACACAACACACAAAAAAACCACCTAGCATTGTGAACAGCACATAGTAGTCAATTTAACAAAAAGTTTGCATTTATTGGTGTTGAGCCAGGTTTTGGATGACCCAGATCTTTGAGAATCTTGATTCCATTTTCTAATAAATTAATTTCTTCCAACACTGTGCCCTGATCATGTTAGTATTCCACATAATTCTTCATATAGATATAATAGAAGATGAAAATGGATTCTACATACCAATGTTCTTGAACTTTGACATGCCTATGAGTTACCTGGTCATCTTGTTAAAATGCAGTTTCTGACGTATAGGTTCAGGGTGAGCAGGAGACTGCATTTTTAGCAATCTTCCAGGTAATGGCAGTCTATAGATTATACTTTGAGTCATAGGGGTATGGAGAACTGTACGTATTCAGCCTCCATATTCGAACTTGTGAAAACATTTGTTTTAAATTACTTTGACTACATGGTCTTTGCAACTGGCAAAGCATGAACTAAAGAGACAAATTCAAATGATACCATTTTTGATAATAACATGTGAAGATGTTTAAAGTATATTAGAAAAAGCCACAGGCTTTGGATCTGGGAGTCATGTAGAAATTTAGAGTAGAGTCTAGAAGTTCTTGTAAATGTGGAAGTCACGGTTAACCATCTTTACCTTTATTAACTATTATTAACCACCATTTCAAAGGGGAAGCAAAATAAAGAGAAGTCACTTTACGAGTTTAAGTCTGATCTAGGACCCAACACGTGAATTTCTCTATCCTTTCAGACAAATCTCCCATTCACTGAGACTGCTTTCAAATAGTTGTTGATTTTTATTAAACTTATTGTCAGTTTTTCTTACTTATTATCATCGAGCTAGGAATAATCAATGACGTTGTATTTGGAGTTTGCAATAAAGGAGTTTATTGACCCAAATGATGCTTCAAGTGGTCGAAAGTTTAGAGAAAACATTTTTAAAATGCAGGCCTTCTACTTCTCCTCACGAATACTATTGATTGATTACATGATTTTTCACTCAATCAATAGATATTTATTAAGCTTGTTCTGTGTTTCAGACATCTCAATCCTATGTCACCTACAGTGATCTGTATATCACTCATCCACCTTTCCTTATGTTTTGTTTTATACTTGGGCTTAATAAAACCAAAAAGGCTTTAATGGGCGGAAATGGATTCTTATAGAACTGGGAATGTAGGTGGTCACTTGGTGATATTTATAGGTAAAGTCAAAATTCAGGTGCCTCAAATTTGATAGAGTTCTTAGTACACAGGACAGTGTTGGAGGCTGGACTGATTACATACTCTCTGTGACAGCTAGGTGTTATGTGAAGTTTTATCAATGTGACTCCATACATGTTGTTTTATTGATTTGAAACTTGAATTTGTATTTGTCTTGCAAGTATGATTTTGAAGCTCTATATACTTTTCCCACTAAAAATATTGCTAATTTAAAGAACTTTTGATGTCTTCTGGCCTTTTCAAGAAAATTAATAAAATTTTAGGAGTCCTTGTTGATAATGTTACAAGCATAGGATTAGTTTAAATTGAGCATTTTAAAAAACATACAATTTAGATAAGATAAATGACTTTTTCAAAAGGTCATTTAATAATGTTTTTGTGTGTTTTATTACATATGACAGTATTTTCCCTTGTTGCAATCAGATTGCAAAGTTGATTATTTTCTGCATCACTTAATAGAATATTTCAAATAAATTTTCATTTAAAAAGAGTTGGCAATATAGAGTATAATTGTCTCATAAAAAATGTTAATACAATCTTTTTTGTTCTGATAGTGTGATTAGAATTAAATTCATTTTGGAAGGTGCTTTACATTTATTATTATCGTATAATACTAGCAATAAAAATCATGATTAAAAAAACTGAAACAGAAACTATGTCTCTAATAAATACCAGACTTTTGGAGGACTATAATCTCTTCCAATTTACCCATAAATGGGAAGACTTAATTATAATGCAAAGCAATGTGACTCTACATCTCTATAGATCATTTTAGACAACTCTGAATTTCCATTATGTATTAAAAGTAGGTAAGAGTCAGTTATTAAAAAAAAATTGCCCACTGATTTTGCTGCCTCACTTTGACCTTTTATTGGAAATATCCTGCAGTTTCATTATGTGAGAACGCTGCCACATGAAACAAGACTTGGTGGGCAGCAAAACATGATGACATACCCACTCTTTAAAGAGAAGTAAGGAAGAGTTTTTTTCAAAATGAGACTGAGAAGACCCTTACAAATATCTGTTCCAGTGTTAGCTAAGGATTTTAGCAGTGCTTATCTTTAGATGATGCAGTTCTTAGTAGTATTATATCCTTTTTCAGACTTTTCTGTTTTTTCATAAATTTCACAAGCATATGTTCAGTTCTAAAATGGGGAAAATGATACCTAACGAATGTACGTTAAAATAAATTTTAGCAATGTTTACGTTTCTAACCTAGCTGCATGGCAATTTTCAAAGAACCTTAGAATACTAAATAAATTAGTTACATTTTGTTTTTAAATTAAAGTTTATTGGGGTGACAATGGTTAGTAAAGTTACATAGGTTTCAAGTGTACACTTCTGTAATACATCATTTATATATAACATTACAAACTTGGAATTAAATTTTTTACAATTGTATGTTTTTTACCATGATTTCACTTTTATAGGCCGTCCATTTATGAATACATGAGGTAAATGACTTTTTCAAAAGTTAATTTCCTTATTACTTTGTTTGCTGTTATTTAATAAATATGTGCTTCATGTCTAACCTCTCTGCGGTGTTCTGTTTTTCTCGATCCAATGAGAATTATTTAGACAAGAAATGTTTTCATCTGTCTTTAAGAAGGTAGCATTTTATCACTTGGATCCAGTGGGTGTGAACTCTAAACTGATAGTTATTCTCAATACTTAAAAAAAAACCACACAGAAAAACCACAAAAAAACAAAAAACAAAAGTTCTGTCGGTTGGGGGAGTTTGTTTCACATTGGGACTGTCAAGATGACAATCAGGAAGCACATTTTAGGTAAGTTCTACAGGAAGCTACTTCCTGTTGTTTCTGCAGGGCTGTCAGCTCCTCCTTTGAGGTGACTTTAATCATACCAGGGTTGTCAAAAATATATATACCAGTGGACACTTTGGTCAGTGTTGCTCAAGCAGTAGTTCACCGTAATCAGAAGTGTCTGAACGCTGATGGTAACCACTTTGAGCACCTCTTGTAATTGCAGAAGTCAAATGTGACTTGTATTCATCTTTTGTTATTAGTGTTATTGAGCATTACAATTTTAATACAGTTTTTTTTTTCTTTATTAAAACGTGTATAAACTTTTTTGGCACCCTCAGTACCTACACCTTATTGTTGCTAAAGCCAGTGGTAGTGGTGATGTTCTCCCCCTTTTCCCCCCTAATTCATTTTACTTAATTTTATTTTGTAAAAAATAAAAGGGAGGGCAGGTCATTCGTGTGAGGGAGTTGTGTGAGGAAACATAGAGTCTTTGCCACCTCCCTTCAGGAATCTAGATACTTTTCAGGTGATTATATTTAACTGAAACTTATCATCTTCTAATTCCAAAAATGAAGAATCACTGGGAGACTGTGGGGAATAAAGGGGTCTTTAGCTTCAGTGGACTTAGAAGGGCACTTTAAATCCCCATGTAAGCGTAGAGAAAGAGCACCTTTGAACCAGTGCCCTTTTATTATTCCTGCATCATCTTCATGTGTATTGCCTGAATGTGCATCTTCTGGTGCATATTGTCCATTGTAACTCTCGTTCCACAGGTGTCTTGTTGAACACTGACATACCCTGTACCAGACACTGTGCTCCTTGTGAAGGGAAAGAAATAATGAAGATGGTCCTTGACCACCACAAGTTCAGTCGAATGGCAGGCTCAGATATGGATACATCAATTACAATATGTGCAATAAAAGGAATTTATTGTATGAGGTCTGACAAGTTAGCGAACTTCTTGCAATGGTGTTGCTAACCGTTTTTGATATCAGAGGGACTATTCATTATGAATTTGTACCAACTGAACAAACAGTTAACCAAGTTTACTATTTGGAAGTGCTGAAAAGCTGTGTGGAAAAAGTTAGACAACCTGAACTTTTCACCAATAATTCATGGCTCTTGCATCACGACAATGCACCAGCTCACAAGGCACTGTCTGTAAGGGCGTTTTTAGCCAGTGTACAAATAACTGTATTGGAACACCCTCCCTACTCACCTGATCTGGCCCCCAATGACTTTTTTCTTTACGTGAAGATAAAGGAAGTATTGAAAGGAAGACATTCTGATGACATTCAGGATATCCGGGGTGATACAACAGCTCTGATGGGTATTCCAGAAAAAGAGTTCCAAAACTTTCTTTGAAGGGTAGACTGGGCTCTGGCGTCAGTGCATAGCTTCCCAAGGGAAGTACTTTGAAGGTGACCATAGTGATATTCAGCAATGAGGTATGTAGCACTTTTTCTAGGATGAGTTCGTGAACTTAATTGTCCAACTTCGTATGCTAATTACCAGTGGTTAAAAAAAAAAACAACAAAAAAAAACCTTGAAGAATCATAGATTTTTGCCATGTGGAATCACTCAGATGTAGTAGAAAAGCATTGCAGGAGTGCTGTATTCCGTGGAATTCCCACATGCACCGTGGAGAATGGGACTTTCCTCATGTTTTCAAGTATAAAATAAACATATTCCCTGAATAATAAAGAGTCTAAGACATACCATAGTCCTGTTTAGGACCTTGGAAAGCTTTGTCCAGGGAAAAGCAGGTATAGTGTTCTATGTATCCATTATTAATAAATACAGTCTTTATTTAACATGTTTCTATGATAGCCATATAGGAGGGGCATTATTATTTTTTAATTAAAAATTTATGTTTTTAGAGCAGTTTCAGGTTCATCAAAATTGAGAGGAGGGTACAGAGATTTTGTATGGACCTCCGGCACCCACTCGTGCACAGCCTCCCCGATTCAAGATCTCCCACCAGAGTGGTACATTTGTTGCAGTTAAACCCACACTGGCACATCATAATCACTCAAAATCCATAGTTTATAGTTCACTTTTGGTGTCGTACATTCTTTGGGTTTGGAAAACTGTGTAATGTCATGTATCCTCATACAGAGTAGTTTCACTGCCCTAAAAATCCTCTGTGCTCTGCCTGTTCATCCTTTCCCCCGCACAAATCCCTGGCAACCACTGATTCTTTTTACTGTCTCCATGGTTTTGCTTTTTTCAGAATGACATATAGTTGGAATCATACAGTCTATAGCTTTTACAGACTGGCTTCTTTTAGTTAGTAATAGGCACTTACGGTTCCACCATGTGTTTTCACAGCTTGATGGCTCTTTTCATTTCAGTGCTAAATAATATATTTCATTATTGGGATATACCACCGTTTATTTATACATTCACCTAATGAGGGATATCTTGCTTGCTTCCAAGTTTTAGCAATTATGAGTAAAGCTTCTATAAATATCTGTGTGCGGGTTTTTTGAGTGAACATAATTCTTTACCTCCTCTGGGTAAATATGAAGGAATGTGATTGTGGGATCATATAGTATATTTAGTTTTATAAAGAACTGCCAGACTGTCTTCTAAAGTGGCTGTGCCATTTTGCGTTCCCACCAGAAATGAATGAATGTTCCTGTTGTTCCACATCCTCACCAGTATTTAGTGTTTAGTGTTATCAGTGTTCCAAATTTTGGCCATTCTAAAAGGGACATTAGTTTTCAAAGATGTGTTAAAGTACAAGGAAATTGTAAACTAGTGTTTACCCTAAAAATAAAACCCAAAACATAAATATGTACTATATTTTACTAACCCTCAGGTGGTATGTAATTAACAGTTTACCACAGGATAAAAGATATAATAATACTATAATAAATGCAGATATCTATTTAAATGAAAAAAAAAATGCATCTTAGAAATACGGAACCATGGTATGTAAAAAAATATCCATTTTTTCATGAGAACAATAAAAAATGTGATTTAATTTGCAAAGTTAATTGAAATTTTACATGGCTAGTCTAGTTTTAAAAGTTTGTTATAAATACCGCTATTTAGGCAATTTTAATCTAATTTGTTCTGTTTACTGAATAGACCTATTTGTGGAATGCTTTTGTTTTTCCTATACTATTTTAAAATTAGTCTTTAATTTATTACTTTGCATTTATAGCATGCTTTAATTGTGTTAGTGTCTTAATTGAATTATTGAATGTGTTATTTGGGTTTTTATGATAGCAACCCAGTGCTTGTATGCCAAGTATTTTTGTGAAAGTACACTGCTTCTGTAGCATTAAATATACTCTTTAAAATATAGAGTGTTAATTTTGTAAACCTAAAGTAATATGCCTTACTGATATAAAAGAAAATGAAAAGGGGCCATTTCGCATTATAATGGAGTATTTCAGATTATGATTCACGTAACGTGGTTTGTGTGACCTGGAGGATAGAATAATCACCGGGCTCTCATTGTTGAATATTTTTTGAGAAGCAATTTTTTGTCCTTTGAATTTAAGTTATCACTATGGGAAATAATCAAAATAATTTTTCAGAAAAATCACAGAAACTGAGAAAAAGTACCCAGATTTCTGGTGCCTTTATGACAATTCAGGGAAAATATATTAGTGGAGCCTAAGTGATACCATTCATCACTATGTTATCAGAGGAATCAAGTAATCTTGTGAACTTGTTAAAGGATAACAAAATAGTCTACAGATTATATTGGTGTCTGAGAGATTCTTGTTTGTTTCTTACAAATAGAACTGATTTTTAAACTATAATCTTCCATAATTCATTAACATATCACTTTGAAACATAATAGCATTATAAATGATTGTTGGAGCCCCAATTCTGTTCACAAATGTCTAATTTATCCCTGTGGCACTTTTATGGAACTGTTTAAACTAATACCATTTATCTCATTAATTCTATGGGAAACTAATTTGCAAAGTCAAATACACATCTTCTGTTAGGGGAGACAAAGATTTCCCATAGCCTTTTCTTCTGCTAGCTTTTGTGGCTACAAAGGGATTCGGTGTGGTTAGGATGGAACACAAGGCAGAGAAACTGGCTTAATCACAAAATGAGAAAATGAAGGAAGACTTACTTCTTGCTTTTGCAACAAAGGAAAATTTAAATTATTTCATGTAATATGTGTCTAGATTTTTAAAATGCATTTATACTCTCTATTTGCACTATGCAGCCATTTAAATAACAGAATCTTTACACTCCTTGTTCTGCTGCAAAATTGCTTTAAATAACAAATATGATAGGATAATAATTGCATATATTTAAACCAAGGAAAACCATTATTGATGTCCAGCCAATTAAGGGAGAATAGGGATTTACAATTCTAAAGTTATCTACCAAATGGCCAGGCTATTTTACCAAATGAAAAACTATTAAAATTGAATTAATATTTAGTAGCTCACCAATATTAATAATTGTATATCAAAATAAATGTAATATTTCTATGAAAATTAAAAGAATATTATATACTGGGGATGCCAAAAATGTGTATACAAGTGGACACTTTGGTCATTGTTGCTCAAGTAGTAGTTTGCCATACTCCAAAGTGTCTGGAAACTGAAGGTAACCACTTTGAGCACCTCTTGTAATTGCAGAAGTCAAGCGTGACTTGTATTCATCTTTTGTTATTAGTATTACAGAGTATTACAATTTTAATACAGTTTTCCTTTCTTAAAAATATGTTTATGTTTTTTGGCACCCTCTGTATATTGTATATTATATACACAAAAATGAGGTCGGACAATTAAGTTTGTGAACTCATCCTAGAAAAAGTGTTACATGTACCTCATTGCTGAATATTACTATGGTCACCTTCAAATTACTCCACTTAGAAAGCTATGCACTGATGTGAGTGCCTAGTCCACCCTTCAAAGCAATTTTGATCAGAGCTGTCATCGTATTACCCTTGATGTCATAAATGTCATCAAAATATCTTCCTTTCAATATTTACTTCATCTTCAGGTAAAGAAACAAGTCATTGGGGGCCAGATCAGATGAGTAGTGAGAGTGTTCCAATGAAGTTATTTGTTTACTAGCTACGAACTCCCTCACAGACACTGCCATGTGAGCTGGTGCATTGTCATGATGCAAAAGCCATGAATTGTTGGTAAAAAGTTCAGGTCCTTTTTGTCTTTTTCACACAGCACTTCCAAATAGTAAACTTGGTTAACTGTCCAGTTGGTGCTAATTCATGATGAATAATCCCTCTGATATCAAAAAAGGGTAGCAACATCGTTGCAACAAGTTCACTAAGTTAATTGTCATACCTCATATATATAATATATTATATATAAAAAATATACAGAGGGTACCATAAAAATGTATACATGTTTTAAGAAAGGAAAACTGTATTAAAATTGTTATACTCAATATGTACCTATAACAAAAAATGAATACCAAGACATGTTTGACTTCTGCAATTACAAGAGGTGCTCAAAGTGGTTGCCATCAGTGTCCAGACATTTCTTATTATGGTGAACTACTGCTTGAGCAACGCTGACAAAAGGGTCCACTTGTATACATTTTTATGGCACCCCCGGTATATATATTTGTATATCATCTGCACCATTTAAAAATTTTAAGTTTTTTCTTTGCTTTCCTTCCCTTCCCCAGAAATTGTTAGTTAAATGAACAGGTGACATCAAAGCACCCGAAAGGAAGTCTTTCCTGGGCCTCACATTTTACTCCCAGGGGCAAATCTAGATTACCAACATCTTAGTTCTACAAGGCCCCATAAAAGGACATGTGTTTCTCTGTCTCCATAAGCTTTTTATCTCCTTTTGTCCTAGAACAATTTGTCTTACCTTTTCCCTAGTTCTGTGGTGTTCTCACTGAGTTGTCTTTGAACTTAAGATACAGTGGATAAACCTCAGAAATTTACCAGCAAAAGGAGAAAAATGGGACCTTAACCATGAAGGGTGCTGGTTTCTCACTCTGCTTTCAACAAATCAGCTCCACTATTATCTCTTCTGTATATTGGGTTCTGCAAGTACTCCTTTTAAAAATACAAGTTTGAAAACACATGCACAAATTGATGTATTGGATGTTATGCAGAATCAGCGTTCTTCAGTTCTATTGATGATGGTGTTTCATAGCAACACAAGTGAAACCTTAGGGGACAAGTTGTCAAGAAAATCAAGCACATCAGGAAATTTTTTTTCAGTATTCATGAACAAGTGCTCTATGCCACATTGGACTGATGCTTTTATTAATCAAAACCAGGTAATCTCACCAGTTGCTATGGTGCTGGAGGTGATAAGGAAATGGATTTGAATTAAATGTCATGAGAAAAGAATAGATTTTCTGCTAAGAAAATATTTTCTCTCATTACAATGAGAAACATCTGGTTTTGATTTATAAAAGCTTTAATAAGAATGTGCTCCTATATCCTGATCTTGTGAGTGCTTTGATGGCTCCTCAGGTACCAGTAGGCAAGTGAGGCTTATACAATCTACTAAGTCTCTAAAAGTCAGACAGGCTTCTATTTTTCCTACATTACCACAGGACTCTTGGGACACAGATATACGAAGAGGAGAGATATCCAGAAAGAAGTAGTGCAATTGTTCATTTTCCCTCTTATACAGTTATATGGAACTTACATGTGTCCAATCATTTCTATGACTTAAATCCACAACACGGTATCAGTTACATCATAATTTTTGAATGTCAATTTCACTAAGACCTTGCCAACCATAAACATCATCATTTGTCAAATTTTAAGCAAGAATGTGTGGTATTGAATTAACTTAAATTTTAATTATTAGTTATGTTAAATTTTTATGTTGATAATTAAGATAATAAAATATTCATAAAGATTATTGGACATATGAATAAGTGGACTTAACTCTGAATGCAATAGTTCTTTTTATAACATTTCTGATAAGGAATTCTTCTTTTTGGTTGGTTTTCCACAGGCTGTTTGACAATGTTTTCATGCTAGAGCCTGTTCTCTAACTCCAAATGCTGAAAGAATTTTCAAGTAGCTATGTGTACTCCAATTTTTTAAGTTTGTTCTGTTTTTGACCTGTGTTAAAAAGGTTCTTGGTTTTTTTTTCTTTCTGTGTTGTCATCAAACTATTGATTAAAATAGTATCGACCAATCAAATACATCAGATTCCCCCATCCAAAAAAGAAAAAAAAGCCCGGAAATCTAGCATATGAAGAAATAACTGTCATTTGCTTTTCCCTGACGTTTTCTTACGCAAATCGGATTTCTTTATCCTCTGTGTGCTGCTTCAAGCAATTACATCTTTGCAATTTCCATACTTGAATCTATAGCTACTTATAGTTGTTTGTCCAGATCAAACATCAATTGAGATGCAGAACTGAGTTCAAAATCTTTGCTGTAGTTAAGGTTAATATTCTCCAGAAAGTATGGGGATAAATTAATATGGCTTTAAATTTGGGCATGCTGAATATTACTTTTAGAAATACATTGAGCTCAGTAATTTGGTAGATTATTTAATAACTCAACTAGATGGGGAATAGTCATCCAGTAAGAAGAAAAGAAACCTCTTAAAATAGCTTTCAAAAGAAAATTACATTATATGCTAAGAAATCAAATTAGAAAAACAGAAGTGTTAATTTCCATAACAATCCTGTGCTTAGGTAAGGTTCCTATCTGTTCAGATTCTGGTTATTTTTTAACTAGCTGAAAATTTATTATATTTTCTTTGCAATATTTTATCAAAATCTCTTAATGATCTATAATGATGATCTATAGTGTCTTAACAATTAGAGATTTGTTTCCAAAGAAGCGTGAAAAGGACTTCAACTATCAGAGATATAGAACAATATTTCTCTTAGTCCCTATGTTAACATATAGCAGAAATCAGCTGAACCACTTCATGATTAAAAATTATAATTTAAACATACCTGGTATTTCTGAGATAAGTGACTGGTATTTCTGAGATAAAAATTTAATCCTATAGAAAATTCTGTAATAATTTGGAAAATGTAGGCCCTTTCAGGTTGAAAAGCTATTCATGAAGACTAAATCTTACTTGATACATCTTGGATTTTCTTCCCCAATATACCTAATTAAGGTAACTAGTCCCTACAGAAAAATATACATCACCAGCTAATTGTATTTGAACGATGGTAAGTAGTATTAATGTTGTCCTATTGAAGAGCAATTATACCACCTTTGTATTTTGAATTGTATTTAATTTTCCTTATACTTCGGTCTGTTATTACTTATGCCAGGATTATGTTAATATATTGTGAGAAATCACTGCTACTGAAGTGTAGTGTCCCATATATTGAAAATAGTTTTATTAATATAATATTAATTCATAATATGTAACTACATTAATATACAATATGACTTTATATATAACACATAATATTATACATAATATTATATATTACATCACATGATGTGTATATATGTATGTATGAATATGAAACACAACAATTTAGAGAGCATTTTATGTATATCAATTTGTTTAAAGGTCACAACAATCTGTGAGAAGTATCCCCATTTCATAGATGGAATTCTGAAGACACTCAGATAACAATAAATAAGACCAAAATTAAACTATAGATGTTTAAACCACATCCTTTTTTATGTTACTTACTTTATTATTATTACAAAAAATTATATAAAAGAAATTCAAATAAGACTCAAAATCTGACTTTCCATCATTATCCATCTTCTCTGAATATATGCCACATCTATATCTCTCAATATATGAGCAGAAAGGAAACAAAAACGTGAGATAGCTAGTCAGAAAGAAATGAATTTTGAAAATGGAATGAGGCAATACATTTTCATATACAGATAGAAAACATTTATGTAATGTTTACTTCAATGTAACCAAAGATAAAGGAAACAGAAATAAAACAAAGGAATTATTGAAATTGAATGTTTGTTTATTAAAACATGTTACCTCTAGATTTAAGAAAAGTGGCCATGACCATTGGTGCTTAGCATCAATGTTTTTGACTGTTACAACTATTCAAAGTGTCCTCTGATTCCCTACTAGAAAAGAAGACAAAAGCTTTACTTTATAAAACCCAGAGGTGCTTAATTTCCATATTGAAATAGATTCAGTACTCACCATTAAATATTTTCGATTTATCACTATTTTCCATTATTGAGCTTTTCTGATTAATTTCTTGGTTGGCTAGATTTCATTGTCAATTCGTATGTTTATATATTTTTTTAAAAAAGGCTTCCATGGACAAAATTACCTAATCTCTTGCATAGCTGCCAGTGTCTCTTTCTTGATTATAGATGAAGAAACACTTGGCTGAGTATACAATTCTTTTTTTTAAATATTATTTTTCAATTACAGTTGACATACAATATTATATTAGTTTTGGGTGTACAACACAGTGATTAGATATTTATATAACTTATGAAGTGATCACCTCAATAAATCCAGTACCCATCTGACACTATACAGTTATTACAACACTACTGACTATATTCACCATGCTGTATTCTACATCCCCATAACTATTTTGTAACTACAAATTTGAGCCTCTTAATCCCCTTCCTCTTCACCCATTACCCCAATCCCTTCCCAATCCAGCAACCTTTAAAATACTCTCTGTATCTACGAGGTTGTTTTTTTTTTTCTTTTCTTTTCTTTTTTCTTTTCTTTTCTTTTCTTTTCTTTTCTTTTCTTTTCTTTTCTTTTCTTTTCTTTTTAATTAAATTTATTGTGGTAACAATGTTTATTAAAATTGCATAGATTTCAAG
Source organism: Rhinolophus sinicus (assembly GCF_057876585.1). Taxonomy (NCBI): domain Eukaryota; kingdom Metazoa; phylum Chordata; class Mammalia; order Chiroptera; family Rhinolophidae; genus Rhinolophus; species Rhinolophus sinicus. The sequence goes on from NC_142501.1 coordinate 138,477,590, forward strand.
AGTACATTCCTATAAATCATCATCTATATATCACACTGTGTGCTTACCACCCAGAGTCAGTTCTCCTTCCATCATGATATATTTGATCCTCTTTACCCTCTTCTACCATCCCCCTCTCCCTTTAACCTCTGGTAACCACTAAACTGTTGTCTGTGTCTATGAGTTTTTTGTTTCTTTGTTTGTCTTCTTCCTTTGTTGCTTTCCGTTTTATATCCCACATATGAGTGAAGCCATATGATTCTTGTTTCTGTTTTGATTGTTCGTTTATCTTGTTCTCTAGATTCCACATATAAGTGAAATCATATGACGTTTGTCTTTCTTTGTCTGACTTACTTCACTCAGCACAATACCCTCTAGTTCCATTCATGTTATTGCAATATGGTAAGATTTATTCTTTTTTATGGCTGAGCAATATTCCATTGTATTACATGTACCACCTCTTCTTTATCCATTCATCCATTGGCGGACACACAGCTTGCCTCCATATCTTCACTATTGTAAATAATGCTGCAATGAGCATATGGATTCTACTTTGAAGTACTGTTTTGGGTTTCTTTGGATAAGGAAGTGTAATTATTGCCTCCTTCTTTGTCTCTTGTTATATAGCCGTTGTTTTATAGTCTGTTTTGTCTATATAAAATTCTTGATTTATACTTTCACATTAGAACTCTGTAGTCATTTCTCAACTGTCTAATTTCTAATGTCAATTACGTGTAAATCATAAATGCCTTTCAGTTAGAAATTCTTTCCTAATATTCATTAACACTTTCTTTTAGCACATGAATTTTAAAATACTATGGGCATGAAGCCTGGAGAAAGAAAACAAGGATATAGAATATCTATCTAAATAAAGGGTCGTTAGCAAGGAAACAACTCTTTCTTCTACTGTTTAATCCAGGCCAGCAACCCTTTTCTCTGCTTTCATAGTGTTCTGTGCTTCCTCTTATATAGTATTTATGAGGTTGTTTTATAATCATCTACATACATATCTAGACTGTGAATTCCTTGAGTGCAGAAACATAATAAGTACTCAATACATGTTTTTTTGTTTGTTTGTTTGTTTGTTTTTTAATTTGGAGGGTTTATCTTCTATTGATTTGTAGTGGCTTCCAAGCATACTGTGTTGAGAGTGACTCTGAGGTCACTGCTAGCTCAGCAAGAATGGGTACATTGATCAATTAGTAATGTCTGCTCTGAGCCAAAGAATTAAAGTGTTGCCAACAGTGACAAATATTGTTCATCCTAGATTAGATGCTACTTACTTACCACAGATGGCAGAATCAGGACTATTAGATAAATACTCCAGGAGGTAGATTTTGGCTCAATAGATGGAAAAGTGATTTAATGATTAGCTAAGTTTAAAAATTTAGTTCAGGGCTAGAGTCCCTGGGGTAGATAATTTTCCTTTCCCTAGAATTTTTAGCACATACGTTAGCCAAATATTTGGGAAATAGTAAACAGTATAGACACTTTCCACTCTATGATTCCAAGCTTGTAGGAAGTAGTTTATTAATATGACCAAGACATCATTAGCAATTAATTTTAAAGCAAAGAACTGTTATTGGGCATATGAAATAATATTTTAAATCTCAATTTTTATTGAAATTTTGCAAGTTGATATGGTTTAAATCTATAGAATATTTAAATAAGAATAAATAGTCTTTGGCTTATATGTTTGAAGATTCCACAAAATTGTAGTAAATGAATATTCCTTAACTTAGTGAAAATAATTTTACTATCTACCAGGTTTCTTAAGCTAAGAGCCCAGTATTTATATTATATCCAACAACAAGCCCTGTGGTCTCTTCCCCAATCCTGAATTTGCCTTTCTATATCCACTATGATCATCATCTCTCCCTGGTCTACTGAAATGCCTCCTATCTGACATTTTGTTTTTACCCTTCCTCCTATACTATTGATCCTTCATTCAGGAGCAGTAACCTTTCTTAAAACACAGGTCAGATCATGTCACTTTCCTACAAAAAATATTTGAAGTTTCTCATCATAGTAGCATAAAATTTACCCAAGCTTCTTATCTTTACCTAAAAAGCTCCACAGGAATCGGTCTCTTACCTTTCTCTCTGATATTCTCTCTGTCCCTTCACCCACATGCCTGGCCACACTGGACTGTTTATTAGGTAGGAGACTACTGCATTATTAAATGTGAGAAACAAGGGTAGTTGTATTGGAGATGATAAGTATTCAATTATGAATGCATTTTGAAAGTAGAACCAACAGCAATTACTGGCAGATATATTGGGACAGAAAGAGGGCTCTAGGATGACCCCAAGGTTGTTTTTTCCTGAGCAACTGGTAGCATAGAGTTGTCATCAATTAAAATGGAAGAGGCAAAGATTTGGAATATATTTGGAAGAGAAGATCAGGAGTTTAGTTTCAGAGACAATGAATTTGCGATGTCTAAGAGTTGGGTCTATGAGCCTGGAGTTGGGAAGAGAGGTCTGGGCTGAGATAAAGTTCTGTGAGTTGTTGGAATGTACTTGGCATTTAAAGTCATAAGACTTCCTATGCTTACCAAAAGAGTGAATATGGATGAAAATGAGAAGAGGCCAAGAACTGAGATAGAGAATACTAGAATATTAAGAGTTTTAAGGAAAATAGAAGGAATCTTTATGGGATTCTGAGAAGGAGTGACCAGTGAGGTTAGGAGGAAAATCAGGAGTGTGGTGTTCAAAATGTCTAGTGAAGATCATGAAACAAGAAATGGGAAAGATTAACCATGTCAATGGTGCTATAACTGGTCAAGTAAGATAGGACTGAAAATTGACCATTGAATTTGGCAAATATCTTTTTCAAGGAATTTTGCTGCACAGGTAAAGAAATAAAAGGTTATGGGTTATGGCTGAGAGCAGGAAATGGAGTCATTCAATGTTTTGTTTTTATAGATGGAAGAAATTACATCATGATTGTATTGTTTTTGTGTTGATGGAACTGTAAATATAGAAAGAAAAAAGATGATATGGAAGAGAGATGACAAATGTTTGAGCAAGGTATATGAATTACTGAGAGAGAACAGGATTTACTATACAGGTAGAGAGAATGGCTTTAGACAGGGCATGTGTGGCTCATTCACAGGCAGGCAGAGAAAGTGGGTGCAGTTACTCATAGGTGGGGAGATGTGGAATGGTGTGAAATTCTTCCATATTTTTGTTTTCATTTTATTCAGAGAAATAGAAAGCAAAGCCATTTGCTGACAGGAAGTCTCAATTTTCTCTTCTGTAAAATGAAAGGCATTCAGGCAGGATTGAAGGAAAAATAATAGGAGAAATTGTCTTGCAAACTCAAGTCCACTATATAGCTATACATAACGATTACCTCTCTGGTCATAGATTTGAAATGGAAATATTGAAGTACTGTGATTGTTTTCATTGGTATAAAATGAACAAGTGTCAGAATACCTTAAATTATAAAATTTAAGTGTTCAAGTGATTCACAGTGGAAAACATTGCTTTCCACAACAGGTTCTATAACATACTCTCACAATAGAAATATCCTTCATTCTTGAAATTAAAAAAATCTAAAAAGTACACTGAAACTCTTGTTTCTAACTACCTGGCATTATTGCCTTGCTAGAGATAGAGAGTGATCACTCCTATCTATAATAAAGATTTTAAAATTGATTTGTGTCTTGGTATATATGTGAAGTTTAGTTTAGTCAAAAATAGTTTTACTTTTTCCTTGTTTCCACAGTTTTTTTTTTTTTTTCAAGTTTGTTCAGTTTGTTTAAAGAAAAAGAATTGTTGTTAATCACTTTGATTTCTTAGGTTGTCTGAATCAGTATTCATATAATTTAAAAACTGAAAACACTTTAGTTCCATGTGCTGTGAAAAAAAATATTTTTCACCTCATTTTAGATATGTGGCTTGTGTATTCTTATATTTGAATTCATCATGATTGACTTTCTGATTTGTTAAAATCAAACTGAAAACATTATGATGAATCTGGTATTGAAAATTGGTTTGTGTATGTGCATTCACACTCCTGAGAAGCAGAGATGTGATTGATACACTACATCATTTTGATTTGTGCGATATCCAATGGTTCTCTCTGACTTTTCACTTTATTGAAGAGATAACTAAAGAACATCAAGGCAAAATCATGTTTTATTTTAAGAACTCAACAAATTTGACTGCTAGATAAAAAACAAATCCTGTCTTATTTGCTTGAAAATACTCTTTTCTTAGAGGTATCTTCTCTTACATAGACAGTTGAAAAACTCTAAAAACCATAATTTATTAAGTTTCTTAAAAAATGCTATGACTCAAAATCATTATGCATTTCTAAAGCATACAAAAGTATCTGTTTCATTTAGTGTGGCTTCAGTATTTGGTAATTTATTGCACTTTGATTCTTTAAATATTGTTACCCCTCATTTATTTGTAATAGCACATCCGTCCTGAGCTGTTACTATAATTTTTCAACCATTCCAGATGAGTTCATATTTGCATTATGAAATGAAGAACAATTCCAAATATGCTTGATATTTTTTAAAGGATTAGATATTGTGCTGGATGCTTGGGGACTTAGTTGAATTAAGCTATGTTATGATGAGCCATATGTACTTAAGCAAGCCAGGCTTTACTTCATTGTTTTGTAATTACTTCTCATTTATTTTGGAATATTTGTCAGCATACTATTCATCCTCAGGGCCACTCGCTTTGATGATATCCTTCGGAGGATGACTATTTCAAATGCACTGGACCAGCCTCTTCATTATACAAATAGGGAGTGCAGGCCCCGAAAAAGCTAAGGACGTCAACTTTCACCTCTTTTGTGGTAAAGAATTACTCCTATTATTGATAGTGTTTAATACCAATGCTGTGCTATTAAAGTTGTCCAGTCTTGGTGCAAAGTTCTTTATAGCTGCTCCCAATCTTTTCTCTGCTGGCACATTTTTTAAGATTAATTTTACTCAGGTTCTGGGCTAATTAAATGGTAGTGGAAAAGCATTTTCCACCATTACCGTTGGAGCAGGAACAGTAAATCACCACAGGTACAAATTGGGAACTCAGTTTTAATATCATTAGACAGAAGAAAACTCACGGAAAATTCTTATCAGTCAAATCCAGTATTTAATGAATGTATACAGCAATTTGTTCAGAGTAGTGCCGAGAAAAAGTTGCTAGAAGCAAGTAGTCCTGCAGCACGAGCTATTTACAGTTTAACATGTGGAAGAGAGCAGGATACATATTTCTTCTAACTCCAAATAGTAAAGGATATACTTTTTATGAAATAAAGACTATTGAGTCTATATGAAAGAACAACCCATAAGTTTAACTCTGTTACAATCAATAAATGCTCAAATTGGAATGTGATCAGCATCCATTATTTTGGGTGCGGATAACTGGAGGCAGTTTCACAGATTGACAGGTTAGCAGAATTTTGAAGGGGGTGGGGCATGTTGAATAGTGAAAGTAACGTCAGATTCTCCCCTTCTTGTGCAAATCCTTGCTAGTCTTGAATAAGCTGTGCCACTTTAGGCAAATTACTTAACTTCTCTTAGGCTCAATTTACTCTTATTTTACTTGACATTGAATAGTATTTTATATTAATTTCAGTTGTACAGTATAGTGGTTACACATTTGTATAATTTAACAAGTGATCCCCCTGATTAGTCTAGTACCCACCTGGCACTACACGTAATCATTACCATATTATAGCCTATATTCCCTATGCTTTATTTTACATCCCATGACTATTTTGTAGCTACCAGTTTGTATTTCTTAATTCCATCTCGTTTTTCATCCATCCCCCCAAACTCCCTTTCATCTGGCAAATGTCAAAATGTTTTCTGTATCTATCAGTTTGTATATGTTTGTTTGTTTATTTTGTACTTTTGATTCCACATATAAGAGAAATCACATTGCATTTGCCTTTCTCTGTCTGACATACTCCACTCAGCCCAACACCCTCCAGGTCCATCCATGCTGCTGGAGATGGCTAGAACCCCTTCCCTTCCATGACCGAGCAATATTCCGTTGTATATATGTACCACCTCCTCTTTATCCATTCATCCATCAAGGGACACCCAGGCTGCCTCCATATCTTGGCGGTTATAAACAATGCTGCAATGAACATATGGATACACATGTCCCCATGAACTATCACTTTGGGTTTCTTTGTACAAATACCCAGAGTGGGATTACTGGGTGTTTCTCTGTCTCTTTTTATCCCCTTTGTTTTAAAGTCTATTTTGTCTGGTAAAAGTATTGCTACTCCAGCTTTTTTTTTTTTTTTTTCAATTTCATGAAATATCTTTTTCCATCACTTTCGTTTCAGTTGTGTTTGTCTTTCGATCTGAAGTGATTCTCTTGCAAGCAGCATATCTAAGGGACTTGTTTTCTTATTCATCCAGCCACCCTATCTTTTGATTGGAGCATTTAATCCATTTACAGTTAAAGTATTTATTGATAGATATGTTGTTATTGCCATTTCATTATTCATATTTTTTATCTTTTTTCTTTTTCACCTTAAAGAAGTTCAACATTCCTTGTAATACTGGTTGGGTGTTAATGGACTCCTTTAGTTTTTTCTTGTCTCGGAGGCTCTTTATCTGTCTTTCGATTCTCAATGACAGCTTTGCTGGGTAGAATGATCTTGGGTGTGGTCCTTGCTTTTTATCACTTTGAATATTTCATGCCAATCTCGTCTGCCTGCAAAGTTTCTGTTGAAAAATCCACTTATAGTCTTACAGGAGCTCCCTTGTAGATAAGTAACTTCTTTTCTCTCTTGCTGCTTTTAAGATGCTTTATTTGTCTGTAACCTTTGGCGGTTTAATTATCATGTGTCTTAGAGTAGGCCTCTTTGGGTTCATCTTGTTTGGGTCTCTCTGTTCTTCCTGGGCTTGTATGTCTATTTCCTTCACCGTGTTAAGGAAGTTTTCCGTCATTATTTCTTCAAATAGGTTTTCAATTCCTTGGTCTCTCTCTTCTCCTTCTGGTACCCCTATGATGCAAATGTTGGTATGTGTGATATTGTCCCAGAGGACCTTTAAATTTTCCTCGTTGTTTTGTACTTTTTTTCTTTTTGTTGTTCTGATTGGGTGTTATTTGCTACCATATCTTCCAAATTGTTAATTTCATCATCTGCTTCATCTAATCTACTGTTGATTCCCTGTAATGTATTCTTCATTTCAGTTATTGTATTCTTTATTTCTGGTTGGTTCTTTTTCATGTTTTCTATCTCCATTTTTATGTTTCCTATCTCTTTGTTGAAGTTTCCCTTGAGATCCTTGAGCATCCTTATAACCAGTGTTCTGAACTCTGCAATGGGTAGATTAGTTGTATCCATTTTGTTTAGTTTGTTTTCTGGAGCTTTGTTCTGTTGTTTTATTTGGGACATATTTCTTTGTCTCCCCATTTTGATTGTGTCCACTATTTGTTTCTCTGTGTCAGATAGGGCTGTTCTATCTCCTGGTTTTCATAGAGTGGCCTTATGTAGTAGGTGTCCTGTGGGGCCCAATGGCATATTCTCCCTGGTTACCTGAGCCAGGTTCTCCAGGTGTGTTCCTTTTGTGTGTGCCCTCATGTTGTAGTTAAGCCTTGGTTGTTCTTTGTACATCAATGGGAGGGATTGACCTTTGGACTAATTGGTTGTGAAGAATGGCTGTTGTGCAAGGGCTGATACTATGGAGCAGGATTCATTTCAGAAGGGTTCTGGTACCTACCCAGTCTGCCCTTGGGTGTGTCATGCGTGGTGGCAGCCGGGTGATGCTCTGTCTCAGTCTGAAGCTGGCCACTGGGTGTGCCATCCCTAGGGCCTTCTGGGAGGGCACCACTGCCAAGTTCAGCAGCAGCCTGTGCCCTGCCTGGAGCCACCCGGCATGAGCCACAAAGAAATCCACACATGGCCACTAGCTACAGTGGACTTGGAGATGCTTGGGAGAGGATAAGCCTCAAATCGAGGCCAGGGCATGCTGAGGCTAGATGCTACTTGTTTGGGGTTTGTGAACCTTTTAGAGATATGAGCCAAGACACACTGCTTGTATGGAAAACCCACTGAAAGCTGCTTGGGCAGACCTACAAGTCAGGTGGGGTGCGGTCTTAAGGAATCACAAGGGCAGGGCAATTGCTGTTAACCTGGTTGATGGAGACTCAGATATGGTGCCCACCTGTGTCTGCATGCAGGGTTGCAGGAGGGCTCAACAAAGGAATGGTGGCTTCTACTGACCCTTCTGTCTGGGAGATAGCTGTCCTTCCAGCCCTTGTCCTGAAGCCAGACAATTTAGTGCCTTCCTTGATACCTTCCGACCTGCAGCCCCAGCACTGGAGTTCAGAGCAAGTGAGTGCATCAGCAAGTGAGTTTGTGGGTGGGCCCTTTAAGAGGCACTCCTGGGATTCCAGCCATCCTCATCTCACTCAGCCACAGTCCCTGCTGGTTTTCACAGCTAGAATTTGTGGGAACTTCTCTCCCCAGCACTGGAACCCTGGACTGGAAAGCTTGGTAGAGGGCTGGGACCCCTCAGCTCCTCCAGGGGGTAAGCTCTGCAGCCAAGATATCCCTGTTAGCAATCACATGCTGGTTTGGGACCAACCCATTCCCCATCTCTGCCCCTCCTACCAGTCTCAAGGTAGCTTCTTTCTCAGTTGTAGGACTTCAGTTCAGCTAGAGTTCAGGTGATTCTCAACGATGGCTGTTCTGTAGTTTAGTTGTAATTTTGATGTGGTCATAAGAAAGAGGCAAACATAGCACTTACCTACTCTGCCATCTTGACCAGAAATCCTTCAGTTTACTCAATTTTAAAACAACATAGTTGGATTAGGTAATTTTGAATCTCATAGCTCTGAAACTCTATCATCCTTATAGAAATGACAGTTTTCTTGAAGTGATCAGAAAATAGTCATCTATAAGCTACCTATAGAAATATCATCTCACTTTCCATATTACTCCTAATGAAACACTGTGACCACTTTTCCTTTTCCTCCCAACTTAGACTCATGCTGAAACCAAAGGAACCCAAAGATGAAACACACCAAAGGAACCATAAGGAACATAAACCAAAGGTATCCAAGATGAAAACCAAGGGCACCATCTCTGTAGTAGGGAGCAATAATTTTATCTAGATTGGCAGGTGCTATAGGATCATAGTGAAAGGAGTGTATGCAGCACAGAGAAACTTTCAGAGAGTGCAAAAAGAGAATCACCAGTATTATTCTGGCCAGCTGGAAGAGAGGTGTCTGGTAAGAAATATATCTGTCTCCTTCCATAATTTGACTGCCTGTGATAGTCTTCATAGCCCAAAGTAGCTGTAAGGCAAGGCATACAATTGGAGGCTTGGAATCCTTCTTCACCCTGGATATCCCATTTGTTTTCTTGATCCACAGTAGTGAGATTAGCAATTGCCATCATTGATATTTGAGTATGAGAATGGTCCTGAATCTGAGGAGAGAATACTACTCTTAACAGTAATGGAAAAGTTGAGTGTTTAAGGATAACAGAAGATAACCCCAATTGCTTTAAAACCTGAATTAGTCTTCTAAGTGAAAAGATACCACTAGACTGTTGCGTCTTGCCATGTGGCTTCTACCTACTTCAGGAAACTTCTAGGGTTGTCTTATACCATTGCATTGGAGAAGAAAAGCCATGGCTCTCTCTGGTTAACAGAGTCCTAATATAGATGCGCTTTAGCCTCAGCATGTTCTTTGAAATTTCTTAGTTACTCAGAAAGGTAAAATAAATCTGTTTTCCCAGCAGTTCCTCTCCACTAGAAATTCCCTAGGCCAGTTTTATGGTGTCTTGTTCAAGGTGATTGAAAAATCCCTAGTCTTTTATCAGTCCCAGGTTAAAGTAGGAGCTAAGGTTTAGGTAAACACCATTTGATCATGAAAAAACATTACTAATTATTGGTTAATTAATTATTAAGGACAAAACTGATGTCTAATTCCCTTCTAGATTATCAGTAGCTTAGCAGGGTCCTATATTATTTGGTTGTTACTGAGTAAGCGCTTCTTTAATGAATGAATGTATGAAACATTGTCAAACAGTTTGCTCGTCACATGGGCATGCAGAGTGCAACAGCTGCTAACATTTAAATCCAGCTTTTTGCAACATAATACGTAAGAAATAGAAATCTGGTAAGGATGCCATAAAGAGGCTGTTACTTTTATGTTTTAAGACCATAGTCTGAATTTTAGTAGATTCTTGGCTTTGGTTAAACTATATTTCAACTTCTTATAAGTTATACACATAAACTTGAAATGAGCCTCTATCCTCATTTTTGTAGTTTATGGATGACTAAAGATACCATCCTCCTAAAGCTTTGGAAATTACTAAAGACTCTTGATCTCTTCTGCCTTCATGCCTATATGTCTACTGTGGGTGCTTTACACCATCTTTTATTATTATTATTATTATTATTATTATTAAAATTTATTTGGGTTACAATGGTTAGTAAAATTACATAGGTTTCAAGTGTACAATTCTGTAATATATCATCTATATACCACATTGTGTGTTCACCACCCAGAGTCAGTTTTCCTTTCATCATCTCTTTTTTTTATTTTTTATTCTCACATAAAAATTAAGAGGAAAGGGAAGGAAATGGAAAGGGATGATTGGGAAAAGAGAGGCAGACATCGAGAGAGAAGGAATAAGTAAAAACATCTACTCACAGAGATAATTTACCTTATGATTTACCTTATAGTCACACCACACCACATGTAATGTTAAGAATCCATCTTTTGCATTCCTGTTGACCCTAACCACTCTATACTCGGAGTTTGAGATTATCTAGTCTTACCACTTCCAAGTGACCCCTGTCTCATTCCCATGCTCTTTATTTAGGATATGTTTCCCATCTTTCCGTATGCATTAGGCAGGGAGCAATGTGAAGTCTTTTCCTGTCCCATACATAAAGCTTTGTTTGATCAAGACCTTCCAATATTAACTTTTATTCCAAGTTCTAATTGAGACATATTTTCTTATTAAATCACTTCACCTCCTAAAAGCCACTCTGAGTAATAAAAATGACTTTGTGTATATGTAGAACACCTTAATCAGCCCAAATGATAAAAGAACCATTAACAGATGGCAATGGACCACATTCCAATCTCTAAATTGGTTAAACTCTATTTCAAAGACAGAAGAATAGATATGTTTTCTTTAAAGCAAGTTTCCTGGCCAAGGTAATCCTGATTTGAGACTATTGTAGAAAGTATGAGAAAATTACTAGGGATATACTTCTGGGTCCAGATCTTAAACTCTCATTCTGAACGAACAATTAATTTTCAGCCAAACTACTGACCTGGGCCAAGGAATGACTATATAAATATCAACATAATATAATTAAGTTCGAATGCTCAGAGCCAATCCAATTTGATAATGTAATATAATAGAACAGTGTGAAAGGCCAGAAGACTAGCTCACAGAGCTAAGATGTGACCTCAGTATAATCTTATAATGAGCATTTTGTCTGACATGGAGCTTCACAATTTATTGGCTCAGGGAAAAACTGGAAGTCTTTAGGTAGTGATTATGGAGAATCAATTTGAAAATATTAAATTAATTTGAATACCTTTTGGGGGAAAAAAAAGAGAGAGAGAAATGGATTAGATGTCTCTGAAAAACACCTGACATCATTCAAAAGAATGACACTACGTTCTTAGACTTTTCTGAGGCAAGAAGGTGAAGTCTCCTTAAATTACTCCAAGGAGGGACTAAAGTATTTGAACTGATTTATTATGAGCTAGCTTTGTCTAAAACTAGTATTATAAACTTTTTGTTACTATCTCTAAATTTTGCCCAAATGTTCAATTTTATTAAAGCAATCCCTGGAGTAAAATTTAAGGAGTACAGGGAGTTTTGACACTGACGGATAGATGGGGTAGGGTTTTATAATCTTTTCTCAAATTAGAAGAGTAAGCCGAATAAAACTTTCATATTCTGTGATTGCCTATTTACATGACTTCAAACAGAAGACAAATTTATACAAAGAAATAGAAGTTTTTAGATGGCAATAAATCTATATTTTTCTCCTCAGACTTCAGTGTTGTTTTTAATAAATATAACTGGAAAACAATATGATTTCTTAAAAAGTTAAGAATGGAACTATCATATGATCCAGCTACTCCATTTTGGGTATTTTTCTGAAGAATAAGAAAACATTAATTTGAAAAGATATGTGTACTCCTATGTTCATTGTAATATTATTTACCATACATAGCCAAGATATGGAAACCACTTAAGTGTCCATCAGCAAATGAATGGACAAAGATATGAGATATATATACATACACACATATATACAAATACACAATGGAATACTACTCAGCCATAAAAAAGATGAAATCTTGCCCTTTGTGACAACATGGATGCACCTTGAGGGCATTATGCTAAGTGAAATAAGTTAGACAGAGAAAGACAAATACTGTATGATCTCACTCATCTGTGGAATAAAAAACAAACAAATAAACAAAACAAAACACAAACAAACCCATAGAGGCAGACAATAGATTGATGTTTACCAGAAGAGAAAGGGGATGGAGGGAGGGCAAAATGGGTAAAGTGGGGGAGGGGGATCAATGTATGGTGCCGGATGGAAACTGGATTTTTAGTGGTATGCACAGATGTTGATTTATAGTGCTGTACACATGAAACTTATATAATGTTATAAACCAATGTTACCTAACAAAAAAGCAAACAAATACATAAATAGAAAAAAACTGAGAGAATCCAACTTGAAGTCTGTTCATCTTGACAAGATAATTATAAACTATATTATCATTATAGCATTTTTTAATCATTTTGTAAACATCCAGATTATTTAGCTTAACTGATAGTGTTGGGCTAGTCCGTCACATGTCATTTTTGCTTTTAACAATACTGTTTCTTGAAATAACTATTTCCTAAGAGAATTATCCAATTATCAGAGGAAAAAAATAAGAAATGACCATGTGTGAAGTATCCTGGCAATTCAGTTTATAAGCTGAGTTTCTGAGTTCAGGAAAGTTGACTCCTTTTCCCAGAAATCTTCATCTTTTTCCCACATGGTTCAATGATTGGGATAAAAGACATTTTCAACCTTTTATAAGATTTCTAACTCAGATTCCAAACCTCTGCACTCTTTCAATCATGAAAAATTCATTAAGGTTTTACAATGCTAACATTGAAAATGTCTTAGTTGTTTTCTCATAGAAAATATTTATGTAGCAGTCTGTTAAAATATATATGACCAAAGTACACACATGCTTTATTTTGGCTATACATTTGCTACTGGGAAAGTAAGCTTTTAAATCCAAATGGATAGTCAGCACCTTTTCAATGTACATAATTTTTACCTGTTTAATGGCAGCATAGAGAAAATGATGAATTATATAGGCCACAGGGAAAGAATGTTACTTTCTGAATATTTATGAGTATTTAATTTTTTTTAAATTGGGAAACATTGCTTTTTGGAGAAAAGCCATTGAAGAAATGAACTGTCACATAACATTCTGAATTCTTTAAGCAGATTTGTGATTTACCTCTTTTTCTCTTTTCCAGTTTTATTGTTAGCTATCTAACTCTTCAAGTGAAATAAGAAATTCTGTGGTTCTTAATATATTATGCAACTCATAAACAAAGAGGGGTAATGGTTTACATAGTAATCATTTACTCTCGCGTTTTCAGAAATATCAACAACCTTGACGTTACTGAATACTAACAATGAGAAAAGGAAGTTGAATTTTTATATTTGAAGAATTTTTGATACTCTGTTTTGGTGGCATTGCAGTAATAACTAGATTTCAGCAGTTCCAAAGATCTGTGAGTATTTGAGAGTAGACACCCAGCCTGTCTCACTCACCATTGGTTCTCCAGTACCTGGTGCATGATTAACATGAAATCAGATTTGTTAAATTAATGTATGTATTCAAAATGCACAATGCTATAATCTGTGTTACTATTAATACAATCCATATGCACACTCTCTACATATGTATGTGAGCTTATGGTAGCACCAATTCTTTAAAAATGTTTAAAGCATTAAATTAATTTACTGATTATCTAAAATATTGTCTTATATAGATTATTATTTTTTAAAGAACATAAGTACATGGGAATACTCTTTATTCTACACATATTTTATTTTATTATTTTATTTTTTCATTTTATTGTAAAATAACCCTTCTAACAAGAAGGGATCACTTGATTAGCTCATAGACAGAGGCATTTATATGCTAGACAAGCCCAAAGTGTAGCTTAAAAACATCCAGCCTGTTTAATCTTCATTAGACATATTCTAGAAAGAGCTTGACTTTATTTTTCTTAATGGTAATGACAGCTAGCTGTAAGTAGGTGAAATGGAACTGAAAAGACACCATTCATACTTGAGAGCAGTGGTTAGTGGGAGGGAAGGTTGGGCTCTGAAAAGGTACACTCAGCCATTACAGCAAGAGCAGTGAAAAGACCTGAATTTGAATCCTGGTTCTGCCTTTTCTGAGCTGTGCCTCCTCTGCAGTCTTAGGTTCATCAGTGGGGACAATAATTACATCGATCCCATAAGGATATTGCTAGAATTCAATGAGTTAGTGGGTGTAAAAGGCACAAGGCACAATGCCTGGCATATAGAGCACACTTAATAATTATTAACTGTTGTTAGTTCTTAGGATGTTAACAGTAAGTTCTCTCTGTGTTTAGGCCCTAGTGCAAATGCAAGCGAATTACAAAGGCTAAGGCTGGGTCCCAGCCCTCCAGTAGTCAAAACTTGGCGATTTTGCACCCACCATAGGGCGTGTGCATTTGGGTAGGAAAAAACTCCGTAAAGTGTCTCACTCTTCATTTAATCTGAATAATATTACAAGCTCTTCGTCTTCAGATATAAATTACTGATAATGTTAAACAAGCAGTGAAACACAATGCAATATATAGATGATGTTTTATGTAAATGTACACTTGAAACCTATATAATTTTACTAACTAATATCACCCCAATAAATTTAATTAAAAAAACCCAAAAAACTAAGTAAGTCTGCACGTCGCTAATTTCTGGCAACAATCTTCCCAGTCTGCTTTTGTTTTGTTTTGTTTTTTTAAGTCATCTCTGCCCGCATTTCGGTAGATGTGCACCATGCCGTAGAGGAATGTCCAGCACAGGACGTGGGTGAAGAGGCCTCCTGTAAAGAGAGGTGATTTAAAATATTTGTTCCACCTCCTTCCTGCCTTGAGAATAAAGAGCAGGGAGAGCAGGATGGAGGCAGGCGAGTAGAAGATGAAGCCCTATAGGCTGGTGAGGCCCAGGATGCCCGCACAGCTGCCTCTCGGACGAATGGCAGCCCTTCCCGCTTGGCCACCGTTTCACCCGCCGGGCCTCAGCTTCTGCTTCCTTGCGGAACCTTGTGGAGCTGGAACACAGCGACCTACACAGTCACTTGGTGTCCCCACGGACAGCCACTGATAGAGATTTCCGCAGCACCCTTTTGCTTTGAGGGCTGCTCTCTATTCTACACATACTTAAACATCTGAAGATGTACAGTTTTTCAAGTTCAAGTGCCTCATTTTCAATAGTCATTGTACATTACTTTATGAATGAGTGTGAGAGATGGGAAAAATCTGTTATTTCATAATATATCCTAGAAGTAGTTTTTTTTTTTTTTTTTTTTTTTTGCTTTGTTTTGTTTTGTTTTTTAGTTAATGTGTTCATTTGTCTTTCTGAAAAGGTCTATGAGGAAAATGTTCCTGTTGCTAATTTCTGTGGGATTTCTTTTGAAGCTTCTGGAGATTCAATCTGTGTGCGTTTATTAGATTGAGTCATACGAAACTTCAGTATTTGACAGATATTGACAAAAACAGCAGTTACTTTGGCGCAGTCTAACATATTTCATGTTAATAATACTATGAGTATTTATTGATGGGTCACTACTATCTATAGGCCTTCGTGTGTATCTTCTTCTTTCACACTGGCAACAACCCCATATGAGGTATAGGTAATCATGTTATTTTCACTTGATGAGCAATTAAAAGTGTCACACACTCAATAAACTGTGGCATTTGGATTTGAACATTAGACGTTGAAATCCAAATCTGTAGATTCTTAATCATTATGCTTTTCAATCTCCCACAATGAAAAAATTATTAGTAAATTAATTATCTGGTACTCAGTATATTGTTATCATGATTAATTATTACTTATTAGGTTGAATATTCCTTCTAGAGGACTGGAATTCTATGCAAATATTGATTAAGGATGAACTCCAAATAGAAGGGCTTTGACCTGCATTATTTCTTCTGACAGGCAATGATAGTTATGATGAATTCAGATTGTAATTAATAATCTAAGAGTAAACACTTACATAACTTGTTGTTATACTTTATGGATTTTAGCCTCAATTTGGCTAAGTTCATACCTTTATATGCTATGTGGAGAGGGTATACAGTGTGCAATATTCATTATTCTTGCTAACACTTTATTCATAATACGTATAGTTAACAGGTAGGTTAACTATTTTCATACACATAAATTATTAAGAGACAAAGTAGGAATGCAAGAAGAAAATGGTTGGAGGAGGCATACTACCATGTTTCCCCAAAAATAAGACCTAGCTGGACCATCAGCTCTAATGTGTCTTTTGGAGCAAAAATTAATATAAGACCCGGTCTTATATTATATATATATATATATATATATATATATATATATATATATATATGACACAGTATTATATTATATTATATTATATTATATTATATTATATTATATTATATTATATTATACCCTGTCTTATACTATATTTTATTATATAAGACCCTGTCATATTATAGTAAAATAAGATCGGGTCTTATATTAATTTTTGCTCCAAAAGACGCAGTAGAGCTGATTGTCCGACTAGGTCTTATTTTCGGGGAAACACAGTACTGCAAGCAAGTGTGTTCATGGATAAATGATTCTCTTTCCTGTATTGATGACGGATTCAACTTCTTGTGCCATTTGATGGCTGTGGACCAGGGATGCGTTTTAAGACTTTAGTAATCTTCATAGCACTTTTTAATATTTTTAAACCATTTTCCCCAAATTGAGTATAGCGTTCCCTTTCTCTTCCCTTTCTTTTTTTCTGTCTGTCTATTTTTAGTACTCTCTGTTCTTTCAAATATAAAAGTAAAATAAAATAATAAGCTGTATATTAATTTATCTGTAGACAATGAGAATGCATAGTATTAATGTCTGGGTTTTAAAAGCTTGAAGCAACAGCAAACCGTTAAGAAGTAACCATTTTGGGACCCAAAATATCAGTGCATTCACACAGTCAATTCCATTAAATACTGATTTGAGGTCCTGACCACATTAGTGTTGAATTATCTTTGAAATAATTAAGAGATATATTCATGATTTGTGTAAACTGTATTCTTTTAGTTTGCTTCATTTACTTAGATTTTCAACACAGAAGTTCATGTTTGATAGAGGGAAAGAGCAGATTTTCAGCTTACTTGCTATGCCTAAAATGTGACAAAATAAAGATGGTCACATACTATATGGTTTTAGTATAGACCTAAAAAAGAAAACCTACTGTATGCTTTCCATTGCTGCAATGGCAAAATAAAGAAGAACTCATCAGAGTAAAATTTAGAATTGTCATGGGCAGAGTAAAAACAATTTCACAAAAAACTCACATACAGCCAGCAACCCTTTGCCCTAAACAAATCTCTGATCATGCTAATTTAATATATGTACAATTTCGTAATACCAGCTACTCCACTTTTATTAAGTTTTCATACAAACTACAACATCAGAAAGTCTTTTTTTTTAATTAATCACCTTTTTTAATTAAAATTTATTGGGGTGACAATGGTCAACAAAATTACACAGGTTTCAAGTGCATAATTCTATAAAATGTCATCTGTATATTGTGTTATGTGTTCACCACCCAGAGTCAGTTTTCGTTCCATCACCTTATATTTGACCCCCTTTACCTTCTTTAATCACCCACCACCTCCCTTACCCTCTGGTAACCACAAAACTGTTGTCTGTGTCTATGAGGTTTTGTTTCTTTATTTGCTTGTCTTGTTCCTTTTTGCCTTCAGTTTTATATCCCACATATGAATGAAGTCATATGGTTCTCAACTTTTTCTGTCTGACTTATTTCAGTTACCATAATGATGTCAAGATCCATCCATGTTGTTACAAATGGCAGTATTTCATCTTTTCTTATGGCAGAATTTGAAGTTTGAAAGATACCCTTGAGAATATTGAGTATTAATTTTTAACAAGCTGTTATACTTTCAATTGGGAATGGAGTAACAGTCCATGTTTCATCATTCTACTTGTGTGCAACCTTCATCCCACTTAATTAATACTTTTTAAAAGCCCAAGGGGAAAAATGTAACCATTATAGAAGTCATTTTCTTTGGCAGCTACACAAGGTGTTTTAATTGACCATAAGACATTAACAAAAAAGTGATTCAAATAAAATTTAATGTACACTTTCTAGAGTTTTACTCATTAAAAGCAAAATCACAGTCTCTCTTTTGCATTAATTTAAAGAATAAATGCCTTTTTTTAACCTTAAGATATGGGTGACTTACTGTAAGTAGCGCGCGTGTGTGTGTATTTTTTTAAGTAAGCAATGTCTTTATGTCATTAATGTGAATTCTACCCCTTATTGGTTTTTTAGAGATTTTGCTCATACAGTTATTTTCTCTCTCTTCTTTATCGTAAGGCCTCCTCTCCTGGATCACTGATAGGTAGGTTGATGATAGAAGATGATAGATAGATGATAGATAGATAGATAGATGATAGATAGATAGATAGATAGATAGATAGATAGATAGATAGATAGATAGATAGATAGATAATAGAGAGATAGATGATAGATAGACAGACACTGACCTTGATCTTATATTTGATCTTATGTCCCCCTTTGGCATCAATGGGTCCATTTGTTCTGCTTAAGAGAAAAATGCTTTGAAATCTCTACTTCCTCTTCTCCCATTCTCTCTTGAACCCACTGTAACCAAGCTTTCTTTCCCATCACTCCACTTAAAGTCTAGTCAAGATCTTGTTAAAGTCACCAATCACTTCCTCATTGTGAAACTCAGTGGACATTTGTTCACAGCTTATTCTTTCAGAAGCGTTTGACAGAACTGTTCACTTTCTTCTTTTTTAAGTACTTTTCCCCTCTGTTTCTAGGACACTGTACACACCTAGTTCTTCTATCTCGATGCTACTCCTTCTTAGTCTTGTTTCAGGCTTATTTTCTCAATGTTGAGATTTTTCGAGTGCCCTAGGGCTCAGGGCTCTGTTCTGAGACCTTTTCTCTCCTCTGTTTATACCAACTTCTTTTGTGATTCTCATCCATTCTCGTGGTTTTAAATAACATCTATATTCTGATGATGGCTAAATTTTGATTTACAGAACCAAACTTGCTACTGAAATCTAAACTTGTGTGTCAACTTACTGGAATTTTCACTGGGTATCTCATAGGCATTTCAAAAATAACATTTGATTTTTATTCCCAAACAGCTTCCTCCTCCGGTGTTCCCCAGCTGAGTGAACTCCACCATTAGTACACCAGTGCCAAGATTAAATATCTTGGCACCTACCTTGAGTCCTCTGCTCTCTTCCTCTTAAATCTCCTATACAAACCATTCAAAATTCTACTAGCTGTACCTTCAAAATTGATCCCAAATCTTACCACTTCTAAGTCCTAACACAAAGACCGTAGTCTAAACTACTTACATCTCTTATGTACTTTAACTCAATAGGCTCTAACTGGCCTCCCTGTTTCCAGTCATACTTCATTGAAGTCTATCACACAGCAAGCAGAGTAATTCTTTTTAAAAACAGAATGCATGTCATATCAATCACCTGCTCTTAGCCTTCCTAAGTTCCTGACCTATATCTCATGGCCTATATGATCCATCCTATGGGTCTTTCATCGCTCATTTTTCCATCACTCTTCTCTTTACACACTTAGGTCCAGCCACACTGGTCTTTCAGTTGTTCTTTGAAAATGCTAACCAGAATGACAGGAACCCTAAGGCTGTTGTCGCTTGAAGTTCTTGAGGTAGAATACTCTGCAGATTTTTGCATGGCTTAACTCTTGCTTTATTCCACCTTTGCTAAACTGACAGCACAAGAATGTTCCCTGACCGCCCTATCTTAAGCTGTACCTCTCTTAACTCTATCCCCTTAGCCTGTTTTAGTTTTCCTACAAACAGTTTATCAGTGCCTGACATTATGCCTTATATAACTTTGTTTATTATTTTGTTATCAATTTTCCTTCCTGGAAGGTAATTCCCTTGATGGTGAACACTTTCCTGATTTATTCAATGCTGAATCTCCAGGGCCTAGAACATAGTAGGTGCTCAGTTCATGTATGTTGAATAGATTACAATTATCATTTCCATATTGCGCCTACTTTCCTCTCATTCAAGATATTTCTTAATATTATCCTATTTACTTTTCTATTAGCCATTCCTCTTACTTGTTTAATAATTGTTTTTGCATTTTAACATAAAAGATTTATTTCCATTTGATGTTATTTCCTTTTGCTTGCAACCAAGGTAGCCTTTCCAGGGTTTCAAATGCTAGTAATTCATTCTATTCCTCTGGGTGGCTTCCTAATATCTCAACAACTTGTGGAAAGCTGAAGTATATATAGAAACTGAGTCTTCCTGTCAAATGTATACCTAAGACATGGAATTGAGTATATAATCATAAGTCAAAAAGTTTTGTACAACAATTGAAATAAATATTGAAGGATTTTTTTTGGGGGGTGGGTTGAGAAAAACAATGAAAAGCTCAATATATCTCAAAGAACACATCCATAAAGAACAATTTGCCTTTAGACTTTTTTGCTCCTATCAAAATTTTCTAGCATTAATGGCTGCAAACAGTTCACAAAAGTGATGATATAATCCAAGCAGCTTCTGAAAAAAAATTTCATATATAGGGAAAGTACTGGAAATAGAAGTGTGGTCAATATATATATATATTTTTACTCCTGAACTTGCTTTAGAAGGAACTATTTGATTCTATAGATCATAAGAAATTAGAAGAGACTGCCAAAAAGATTAATTTCCATCTCAAGAGATTTGGGAGAATAATATAGTTGAGTGTTACTTTGGGAGATAGCTTAGGTGCTTGGCTGTAAGAGGATAAACTAAATAAATCTTACAATCACTTTCCACTCTGTTGAATTTCTGTTTCTATAATCTTGTGGCTATTTCTACTTGAAAAGGGAAGTAGAAACCCACATTTTAAACTATTTGACTCATATGTCAATATAGGTATCTAAGCATATGCTCATAATCAATTTAAATTAAAGGAAGTGAAGCCAGTATGAAAATGGAGTGAGTTGTTATCCAGGAAAATGTATTAAATATTCCATTTGTGTTTTAAGGAAAACAGTCTCACTCAGGTTACTTAAAGTTTAAGCTGTTTTATAATAACGGTGTATGTGACAGTAAGGGAGTGAAATCATCTCAGTTTGCAAATATACAAAGAGTCAAACAAACAGAAATTATGGATCCTCACAGATACTTCAGTTGAGCTTTAGAAGGATAAAACACAGTTCAGTTTGACCTTCACTTCTGCTCTAGCCATACACATGAATTCATTAATCCTTTCCCTCATGCTCTGTTAAAAAAAAAAAAAAAAAAGTATTTATTGAGATATAATCCACCTATCATAAAACTCACACATTTAAATAATACAAATTAATATATCTTTATTAATTTGGATAGAGCTGTCTAGCCATCACCACAATCTGAGTTTAGAACATTTTCATTATTCCTCAAATAATTTTGTACCTATGGGCAGTCACTCCTCAGCCTCCCCTCTTTCCAGTCCTGGGTAACCACTAGTCTACTTTACATCTCTGTTCATTTGCCTATTCAGAACATTTTATAGAAATGGAATTATCCATTACTGATTCATTTGAGACAGGATCCTTTCACTTAGCATAATGTTTTGAGATTCGTCCATGCTAGGTATAGCATGTTGTACAGTATACTTCATTTCTTTTGTATTGCAGAATAACATTTCAGTGTATGGATATACCACATTTTGTTTATGCATTCATCATTTTATGGACGTTTAGGTTGTTTACATTTGGCAATTATGAATAATGATTCTGTGAACATTTATGTGCAACTTTTTGTGTGGCTATGTTTTCATTGCACTTGGATATATGAGTGTATACCTAGGAATGAAATTGGTAGGTCATATGGTAAATCTATATTTAGCAATTTGAGCAAATGCCAAGCTATTTTTCAAAGTGATTGAACCATTTATATTTCCACCAGCAGTGAATGAGTGTTCCACTTTTTTCCATGTCCTTGCCAACAAGTGTTATTTTCTGACTTTTTGATTAAAGGCATCTTAGTGGGTGTGAAGTGGTATCTCCTTGTCATTTTGATTTCCATTTTCCTAATGACTAATAGTTTTGAGCATGTTTTCGTGTGCTTCTTTATCATTTGTATATTTTCTTGGGAGAAGTGTCTATTCAGATCCTTCACTCATTTTTGAATTGGGTTATTTGTCTTTTTCCTATTGAGTTCTTCATATATTTTGGATACAAGTCCCTTTCAAATATGTGATTTGCAAATATATTTTCCCATTCTGAGAGTGGTACTCTGTTTCTAATGTGAGACAGCCCATCCTTGTTTTACATCTACCACTCCAGCTGTTTTATCCTAAGACTCTTACATCTGTTAATTTTACGCTTACTCACAGCTTTGATTAATAACCTCTTTCTAGTCATATCACTTATGGCTCCTTTTAACTCATAGTCACTACTTTTCTTCCTCTACTTGCTCTTTACTTCTTTTTCTAGTTTCTTGGTCACAGACTTACAAATCCCTTTGAGAGAGTTTCTAAGATTGGCTATTTCTGGTCTAGGTATCCTTTTCTGGACCAATCACCTGTCACTGAAGTGATTTGTTGGCTTATGTGAATGAACTAGCCTCGAATGGCTCCTTGCACAAAGGCTATGGTGGGTAGTTTTCTTAAGGAAGGGTACTGTGGGTAATGCAAATTCCTGAATGCACTACAGTATTGGGTGATAAAGGCAGAACAGAATGCTGGACATAACAATTTTATGTCACGATGTAGTTATAGAGACATTACAAAAGTTTATGTATTGTCTACTTCTAGTTTCATAACTCAAACTGAGAAATTTACCTCAAAGTGAATTGCAGAGAGTAATGGCCTTCGCTGGATTCTGTCATGTTGCATGCAACTCATGACTTGCTTACATTAACATTTAGCATGTAGGATTGCAAGCTTGTTTTAATATAGATGATGTACAATACAATATAGATGATGTACACTGATGATGTGTTATAAGTAAACAGAGCTCATATATTCTGTTATATATATATATATATATATATATATATATATATATGTATCTGTGTGTGTATATATATATATATATATATATCCTGAATTTACTGAATTTTCAGTGTTTCAACTCCAAATTCAAATTATTTTATTGAATATTTCAAATATTCCCTTAAACTTAAAACCTTGAAATGAATTGGAGAAGTACCTTAGTAATATATTTGTGTCCCCGAATCAAGACTTAGCTTTCCTATGCGTATCTGGTTTCTTTGAGGGCATGGACTTTCTAACTCATTTTGTGTTACCCCCTTAGTTTCTTCTACCCAATAGACAACTCAAAATACATTACATTTAACTGAAAGGAACTAGTGAACTGCAAGGAATTTAGGAAGGCAGAATTCAGTAAAATAGCTTTCTTCCTACTGAAAATGAGTTTACTCACGGATATCAACAACCTGTCTAGCTACTTGGATCTTTATAAAAGTGGGAATTCTGATCAGTGAATCAAGTGTTTTGTATCCTGACAGTGGGGTGTGCTTTTGTGATGTAGAGATGAAGAAGGAAAGTAGGGGCCATTTCTATTGCTCACAACTCATTTTGAAAACCTGGATTTTAGCTGCCTTGCATCCTCATCCATAGATGCTGTCTAAGGAGAAAGCATCTGGCACCGATGACATCAGTGTGTCTATTAAGGGGAAATAGTATGAAAGACTTACTGGGAACAAAAAGACATCTGACTAGAAATGACTATAGCCTATATTAAGATTTTAGTCTCAGTAAGGACATGGGAACACTTAATTAGAAAAAACTATTGTTATTGTGTTAGCATTAGGAAAATTTTTTTTCATTATGTATATTCCAATTAACTATTGAATTAAATGTGTAAAGCCTCGTGACAGTGCTCTGGGGACAAGCTTAGCCTTTGGCTAGACCCTCAGGCCTTGAAAGAATGTTTCAATTTTTAAATAAAACCTCAAAAAGACCTTAGTTAATATTTGTGATGGATTTAGCCAAAGTGACTTTTTAAAGCATTTTAATTTTTTAAATGTTTTAAATTTACCACAGGTTTTAATCTTCCCTGTTGTTAATCAAAAGAAATTTGAGTCACACTTTTTTTTTAATTTACTGGGGGTGACAATTGTTAGTAAAATTACATAGATTTCAGGTATACAATTCTGTATTACATCATCTATAAATCCCATTGTGTGTTCACCACGCAGAGTCAGTTCTCCTTCCATCACCATATATTTGATCCCCCTTACCCTCATCTACCACCCCCCATCCCCCCTTACCCTCTGGTAACCACTAAACTATTGTCTGTGTCTATGAGTTTTTGTTTCTCACTTGTTTGTCTTGTTCTTTTGTTGTTTTTGGTTTATATACCACCTATCAGTGAAATCATATGGTTTTCTGTTTTTTCTCTGACTTATTTCGCTTAGCATTGTAATCTCAAGATCCACCCATGTTGTCACAAATGTTCCTATATCATCTTTTCTTACCGCCGAACAGTATTCCATTTTTAAATGTGCTTTTCAACTTTTTATTGAGGTATCAGATACTTACAGAAAAGTGTACAAAGAGAAATGATGGATTTTCACAACTGAACACTTGTGTTGCCGTCACCCAAACAAAGGAACGGA
The DNA here is from genome assembly GCF_057876585.1 of Rhinolophus sinicus. Lineage (NCBI taxonomy): Eukaryota > Metazoa > Chordata > Mammalia > Chiroptera > Rhinolophidae > Rhinolophus > Rhinolophus sinicus. Next base: position 138,502,502 of record NC_142501.1, read on the forward strand.
CATTAACATCACCCAAACATGTCTTTTTTGCTCCTGTGTAGGTGCTGTGCTGCCCCCAGGAGGACCACTGTGCAAATTTTTATCACCATAGTTTTTATTTTTTTAATTTTATGTAAATTACGTCTACAGCATTTACTTTTATGTGCTAAGCTTTTACCTGTCCACATTGTTTATGACACTAGCCATCTTATTTCATGTTTTTATACATGATTCATTCTCATTGCTACATAGTATCCCATTATGTGACTATACCATAATATATTTAGCCATTCTATTAGTAGGCCTCTGGTTTCTAACTTTTAGTGTTACAAATAGTGTTGCTATGAATATTCTAGTATCTCTTCTCATGAAAGTGTTCCCTATTAAGGATCTATTGAAGAAGGAAATAGTTGTTTCATAGGGTGTATTTTGTATTGATTCAGTAATAAATTACTACAAACTTAGAAGCTGAAAAGAACACTAATTTATCCACAGTTCTGGAGACCAAAGGCCTCAGATAGACACATTGCTGGTTCCTTGAGGAAAGAATGGGTGGTTGGGGATTGAGAGGGTTTTCAGTCTTTGGAGCTTTGATAGGTTTTAGCACTCATAGCAAAACAGAAGCAATGGTATAGTTTTTGTTTGGCCTAAAGTGTTGGGACCACAAATTCTTCATTAGCCAAGTAAGGCTGATCTAGAACTGCAAGGATAATTTAGAAAAAGAAAAAAAAAAGCTGTTTACCATAATAGGTAAGATGCTATTATATTTTTGTTCCTGGGCTCTGGATAAAAAATAAGATAAAATAAAATAAAATATCTATTTATTCACTGCACTCACAAAGGTTTTAAGTTTTGAATTTTACTCCTCAACGTGAAAATTATTTTTTGCATAGTGGAACCCCTAGGTCACTATCAGAAACAAGTAAAACTGCTTAGGGGGTAATTTCCTCTACTCAAATTATAAAGTATCTTCCATAAAGAGAATAAACACACTGAAATATGAGATCAAAGCAATTATGCTTCTAACCATGACAAGAGTAAGTGGTACCAGACTCTCCCTCCTACCATAACAACCACAAAACTGAACAAAATATTTAACAAAACTGTCTTCAGGCATTGGACAATAGTCAGGCTGAGATTCTTGAGATAGGGAACCTCGTACTTACCCAGACTTTCTGAAGAAAGTACTTTCCTTCCCCCAGTCCAGGGAAGAAACACCCAAGTAGAGAGGTGACCTATGGAGCTGAAAAGATGTAGATCAGAACTCAGGGCTGCTGAAGGGTCTGAAATTTGCAGAAAAGAACTGGAAAAGGGACAGCTTGGGAGGAATTCGACGTCTTCTTTAGTGCTTAGCACAAGTTGTAGGCCAAGGGTTGGGTTGTGTGCGTGCAGGATAAGTCTCTGTAAGATCTAGCAGAGACTGGATATTTCAGGCTGAGCATTGGATGCTGGTGTCAGAGGCTGCACAGCACAAAGAGTCACCTTCATTTTGAGCCTATGACCATGTTTTCTATCAGGACCTGGATTAGATTTTTTCCCCCCAAGACCGTTGCTGATTCTGAAAATCTTTTTCTGGAAGAGATTAAAGATTAGACACAGGGTTTTTGCAAGTCCTAGGTTGGAAATATTCCCTCTAGATTCTAATTAGTAACTGAACAGTTTGTTACTTAGTTCACCTGTCATTCCCATGCTTTAGCATATACAGCTAGAAGAAACCAGTCAGAATTTTCAGTATTCTGTATAGAAATCTTCTTAGCCAAATGCACAAATTCATTAGATGCGGTCTCTATTTTTACTATATTGTAGATGTCAGTGTTGTCATATTTTCCACCACTGCGTAACACAGGTTGTCTTTTTTACCTCCTGCAGTAAAGCCTCTTCACGGTCCTTCCACTATGCACTAACAGTTTCTTTAAAGCCCTTCCAGTTTCTGCCCACTATCAGTAGCACTTATTTGACAGTTTTCTTATAGCCGTACCACACTTGCAGGACCAGTTTATGTTTTGGTTACTTACTGTGATGTAACACACATGCAAAACTCAATGGCAAAATACAAAAACCATCATTTATTATCTCATGGACCTCTGGTTTGACCAAGTAGCTATCCCACTAGTCTCAACTTGGGGTCACTCATGTGGTTGCAATCAGAGGCAGATAGGGTTTAAAGAGTCAAGATGGCTTCATGCACATGTTTTCTGGAGAATTAGAAAGGATTGACAAAGAAAGGCTGGTACCTCTCTCTTTGCATTGTGGCTCACCATGAAAGTAGTTTCTTTATATGACATCTGGATTCCGAGAGTAAGAAATTAAGAGAAAGTTGAAGCCGTGAGCCCTCTTAAAGGCTGGACCTAGAACTGGCATGACATCACTCCTGCCATGTTCTATGTTCTAGTGTGTCCTAGTTGGCAAAACCAGCCCAGATTTAAAGAAGACATAAATTCCACCATAAATGGGGTAGACACAACAATTTATGGTGACTTTTAATCCACCTGAGACAAATTCTTTGAAAATAGCAATTTATTAACATGAAGAAAGAAAACTTTTTGAATATGAATAGACTACATCTACTATAAATTTGAGTTTGCAATGGAGAACCTGCCCATGAAGGAAACCATAGACCTAGATGGTTTCACTGGTAAATTTTATGAAACAAGAAATAAAGAAGATCAACAAAACCAAAACTCATTCTTTAAAAAGACTAATGAACTATATATGAAATCTAGCAAGACTGAACAAGAACAAAGGAGAAAAATCATTAAATTAAAAATATGAGATTATTACAAATAGCAAAATCACATAATGTTTTATTATGCATAACTTTATTGCAGTGTTTATGAAACTTTGACAATCTGATTCAAGAAAATGCAATATCTGAAATAAATTTTAGCCACTAAATGAACAGGATCAATATGTTAAAGGCCAATATGTACAAAGCTAAACACTAGGCTGAGGAGATTTTAAAGGTCAAGTTATGATAAACCTTCAAGTTGCTACTCCCTATAATATGAAAGCTATTCCAGAAAACAAAGAAAGCACCTATTTTCAATTTGTGAGACTGCTATGTAATTGAATACAAATTTTAAGCATCTTTTATGAAAAGAAAGCCATAAGCCATGTCCTGTGTGGCTGTAGGTGTAAAAATATTAAATAAAACATTAGCAGAATCAATCCAGGAGTATACTCTAAAAAATACACCAGTACAAGGTAGAATTTATTTCACTAAAGCAAGACTGGTTTCACATTAGAAAAAAATCTATTGTTGCACTTCTCCACAGTAAATAACAAAGGGGAAATAACCTCTCAGAACATAAAAGAAAACATTTAAAAGTTCTACACCTAATCATGATTTAACAAGAAAAACAGTCTTTATAAATTAAGAATAGAAAATATGTCCTTTACTCCATAAATGTTATCTTCCAAAACCTATAACGTATATCATCCTCAATGGAGAGATGTTAGAGACATTTTATTTTAAAGGAGGAACAAACTCTATAGCTGTCATAAATACCAGCAATAAATGATTTAAAAATCTAACTTTATATATATATATATATATATATATATATATAGAGAGAGAGAGAGAGAGAGAGAGAGAGAGAGAGAGACAAATAAGGTGCTTAAGAATAAGTCTAAATAGTTTAGTGGTTACTAGAGGTTAAGTGGGGAGGGGAGGTGGTAGATGAGGCTAAAAAGGATTAAATATGTGGTGATGGAAGAAGAACTGACTCTGGGTGGTAAACACACAATGTTATATATAGATGATGTAATACAGAATTGTGCACTTGAAACCTATGTAACTTTGTTAACAATTGTCACCCCAATAAACTTTAATTTAAAAAAAAAAATAATCAAAGAAAACTTCACTTAAAAGAAAAAGAAGTCTAACAAAATGTATATGGAATGTTTATGAAAAATATATATTAAATCTCAAAGAAAGACATAAAAAAGACTCAAATAGATCAAGAGATTCACCATGCTCATGCTTGGGAAGACTCAATAAAACAAAAATATCAGTTCTCCCTAAATTAATCAGTATATTCAAATTATTCTCACCCCACCAGTCAGTGTTTATTTTTTGCATTTGTCAAACTGATCCTAAAATTTACATGAAAACCTGAAGGAATGAAAATATCCACGTGTTAGTATTTTCATAGATGTCAGAGAAAATCCACCCCACTTGATGGGAAATTTTACTAAACATAGATGGCAGTGAAATTACTTTGAAAATCAATGAAGAGATATGTATCTCAATGAAAATGAATGAAGAGCCCCCAAATAACTCCATATGTAGGAAAAATAGTAAGTGTTGCAGGTGACATTAAAGTTCAGAGGGGCAAAGGATGGATTTTTTTCATTGATGCTGGTAAAATTGGCTATCCATACGCAAAAACGAAGGATATATAATAAAAAATCACAATGAAATATATTAATGATCTTGAAATAAGAAAGAATTTCTTAAATAGGAATTTAAAAACACAAACATAAAGGAAAATAATGAAGTGTGATAAATTTGCACACATAAAATTAAAAAAAAAAAAAAAAAAACACACACAAAACAACCTAAGAAAATGAAAAACAAAGCTTTTGAATTGGAGAAAATGTGTGTATCCTATATAAATTAAATGATATTTTATTTTCAGAATATATAAAGATACTTCTGCAAACTGCTAAAAAAACACAACTAAATAATAATGAGCCACAGATCCAAAGGTATATGCAGGCTGTTCACAAAAAAAGGCCATCTGAATTTTAATAAACATATAAAATAATAATTAATTTTGATGATCTCTGATTTCCTCACAATCAGAGAAAAGCAAAGTCAATGTTAGAGAATTAGTTTCATGGGTAACAAACATGGACTTTGGAATCAGACCACCTGGGTTCACATTCTGGTTCTATAGCTGACTAGCTGAGTGACCCTGGGAAAGTGACTTTACATCTTTGAGCCTCTTTTATCTGAGCTTTAAAATGGAGATGAAAATAATACCTTCCTCATATGATTCAGTGTATGACATATTAACTATTTAGATCGTGCTCAACCAAAGCACTTCATAAGCTTAAGCAATCACTGTTAAAACAACAAGGGGATTTCATTTAACACTCATCAAATAGGCAAAAATGTTCAAGTTAGATAATACCCTATGTAGCAAGATATAAGGAAACAGGAACTAATGTATTTCTGCTGAGAACTTAAGAGCTAATTTGAAAAGCATTTTGGCAATAGTAAAATTGGGATGCACATACTCTTGGTATTCAGCATTTCCGCTTCAAAGAGTCTAAGAGAAAATCTCACACTTGGGTATGTATAATCTTACACATATACATTTTGTACAAGTGTAGGAAGATATCCATAGACATACTGTTCTTTAGAGTTAAAAAAAGTACAAAATATCAACCAATGGAGAATGGCAAATAAACTGTAGACACATGGAAATATTATAGAGCAGTGAAAATGAACTAACTCAATCTACATGGTTAAATTCAAAAGACAGTGTTTAGTGAAAAAACTGGCTACAAAAGATTATGTACAGGAAGGGTAACGTTTGTGTAACTTAAAAAACAATTATGTTAATTTCATCATTTATAGATACATGTGCACATAGGGGAAGCTTATACATCAACATAGGAATAACAGATACTAACTTCAATATAGTGGTTACCTGTGGAAGTGATGAAGGCAAGATCTGAGGATAGTACAGGAAGTAGGGTATTGGTTGTATTTGTGATATTTTATTTATAAAGAGAGTGGGAAGGAGAGAACGGGAAGAGAAGGAGGGAAGAAGGGAGGAAGAGATGGAGAATTTGGAGAGAGTGACAGACAGAGATGAAGGGAGAGACAAAATATGAATACACTTATCACTTCTGTGTTGTTTATCTAGCTGTATATTTGGGTATAGATTGAGGGTTGGCAAACTACAATCTGAGCCAAATTCTGCCGGTCACCTTTTCATGTAAATAAAATTTTATTAGAATACAACCATACTGGTTTGTTTCTATTAGGTTGGTGCAAAAGTAATTGTGGTTTTTGCAATTATTTTTAACATTTTAAATGACTAGTACTTTTGTCCCAACTTAATATATCATCTATGGCTCCTTTTGCATTTTAATAGCAGAGTTGAATAATTGTGACGGAGACCTTATGGCCTACAGATTATAAAATATTTCTTAGATGACCCTTTACAGAAAAAAAAAAGTTACACTTGGTTTAGAGTACAATATGTGCTTTTCCCATACATTTAAAATATTTCATACTTTTAAAATATATATTAAAATGGCATGATTTGTAAAGAGAATTGATTTGTGGAGTGATTTTATTCAAAATCTTATGAATGGTAACTTGCTAATTTCCAATTTTTTTCTAAGGTGAAAATCAGAAAAGTCTATATTTAGTCATGAGAAAAAATTGTGAAACTATATGTCTTTGTTCATTAGAAATAATGAAGATATGGGCTCCTTACATATAATCCATGTCCCAAATATAATTTAATGAAAGTCTTACTCTTCTCACTGCAGCTCTTAATCCTCAGAACCATCAAACCTCCTTCATCTACTCTGCAGCTCATTCTGCAACCCAGTATTTGGCAGGCAGAAAAATCTTTCCATATTAGGTAATTTAAAAAAAAAATTTTTTTTGGCTCGGAAGTAGTATTATGAGTGGCGCACAGAAAGAGACAAACAGACACGTAATCAAACTTGATATCACTGGGCTTGCCAGAAAAACACAGGATGCCTTATTAAATTTGAATTTCAGAGAAATAATGACAAATTTAAATATGTCCTATGCTATAGTATAATTTGCAAAATCTGGTAATGCTACATATTGTGAGGTTGTTTCATGCCTTTGTAAAAGCTTATATTCATTCTGGTGGGTAATGTGACATTTAAAGATTTTGAATAGAGCATATGAAAGTTATGGTCATATGAACGTTAAAGAGTCTTGCCAACAGTGTAAAGTAATATGGATTCAAAAAGAGTAAGACTAGACACAGAAAAAAAACACCAATAAAACATAAATTGTATCTCTTTGAGATCATGATTCTAGTTTTTATTTAATATATACTTAGAAGTGGGGTTGTTGGATCACATAATAGTTCTATTTTTAATTTTTTGAGGAACGCCTGTGTTCATTGCAGCACTATTCACAATAGTCAACATACAGAAAAAACCTAATGTCCATCAGTGGATGAATGAATAAAGAATATGTGGTATGTACATACAATTCAGAATATTATTTAGCCTTAATCTAAAGTAGTCAAAGTCAGAAACGGGGACAAGAATGATGGTTGCCTGGGGTTGGGACAAGGGAAATGAAGAGTTGCCGTTGAACAGGTATAAAGTTTCCGTTATTCAGGATGAGTAAGTTCCAGAGATCTGCTGTACGTGTTGTGCTTATATTGTAGTTAACAATACTGTATTATGCACTTAAAAATTTGTTAAGAGTGTACATCTCATGTTAACTGTTCTTACTACAGTAAAATAAAGTTTTAAGACATTGTTATAATAGCCCAGTAAAGAGATTTTAAGGGGAAAAAAAAAGTTGTGACCATAACAGTGTTTATAGTAAAAACAAAAATAATCAGGACATAATTAGAAGTTGTAACTAATAGGAGCAAGTGATTAATTGGATGGTTGGGACAAGGATCAATAAAAATGGATCTAAGATGATTTTTCCCCCATTTTTAACTATTGATACCATAAACAGAGATAAAGAATACAGAAAAAAGAAAAAGCAGGGAGGTGAGGGGCAGAGGTATTGTGGAAGGTATAAGATGGTAAGTTTTGGACAGATTTATTTCAGTGATTTGCTAGGTGCTCAGGTAGCGATGACCAGTTCTCAGCTGTATGTGCCATTTTAGAATTTCTATGAGAATGTCTGGACAATGGATATAAATTAGAAATGACCACTCTACAAATAATACTACAAATAATGATAATTGTCAAATTAAAAAAAATACAGAGCAAAGCTCCTGTGACACACATCTGTGGAATAGTGTGATTTAAGGACCCCCAAAAATCTGGAAACATTTATCAGTAAAGATATATGTACCCCTATGTTCATTGCAGCATTATTCATGGTAGCCAAGGCATGGAAACAACCAAAGTGTCCTTCGATAGATGATTGGATAAAGAAGATGTGGTACATATATACAACGGAATATTACACAGACATAAGAAAAGATGAAATACTGCCATTTGTGATAACATGGATGGATCTTGAGCTTATCACGCTAAGTGAAATAAGTCAAACAGAAAAAGTCAAGAACCATATGACTTATATGTGGGGTGTAAAACTGAAAGCCACAAATGAGCAAGAAAAACAAAGAAACAAAAACTCATAGACACAGTCAACAGTTTAATGGTTACCAGAGGGTAAGGGGGGAGGAGGGATAGTAGAAGAGGGTAAAGAGGGTCAAATATATAGTAATGGAAGGAACACTGACTCTGGGTGGTAAACACACAATGCAATATATAGATGATGTATTATAGAAATGTATACTTGAAACCTATATAAATTTACTAACCAGTGTCTCTCCAATAAGTTTAATACAAATAAAAACAGAATATGCAGAGGAAGAAGATCCAGTAATGATCAAATGGAATAGCAAAGTAAGGAAAATAAGCAGCAGAAGACGGCAAGGGAGCCAAATACATGCTTCACATCTCAAAGGCCACAGGGAAATACGAGAAAGAATAAGAAATCACCAATGAATTCAGCAAATCTTCATAGTTGGTTTTATTAGAGAGGTGGTCTTAGAGTAAAGGTGGGAAGATGAAGTAAGATAGATAACTGAGTGAATGTGAAATGAGGAATTAAAAACATCAAGGATTGCTGACTCTTTAAAGAAGATAAAACAGAAAAATTAAGACAGAGAAAAAAAGAGCAGCTAGAAAGTAGATCCAAGCCAATGGATGGTTTTGGTTTTCATAATAGGAGAAACTTAAGCCTGCTTCTTCTGAAAGAAGGATGTTTGTAAATTAAAGATCTCGGAGAAATTAGATATGATCAAGAAAACATGTTTCTTGAAGAAATAGAAAATAATGAATTAAAAATCGTAATTAGATTGACTAACATGAAACAAGAGGAGAGATACCTCCTCCTGAAAGATGGAGAGAAAAATATGATGAATATAGAATAGTTTGGTTGTTTGTTGAGTTGTAGTTCAGATCAAACTAAATCCCTTTGTAAGTAGGAGATAGAATCATTTGCCAGGAATGAAATTCATTTGAGGTTGGCTTATCTTGGGGATTGTTACAAAGGTTTGGGCTCAATTTCTAGGTCATTTGAATGAATGAAATGTTAGCATAAATTGGAAGGATTTCCAATGTGACAGAAATAAGTACATTGTCCAGATGTTTTCATATATTGAAGTTTGTTATAACTTAGTGTCAGCAGTTTGGGGACCAATCAACGTATTCTTCTTTCTTACACTTTTGCAGACTAATAAGAAATTGTGTTTTTTGTTTTTGTTGTTTGCTTGTTCTAGTGTTTACTATCTTCTCATTATTTTTTTTTTAAATATAAAAAGCTAAAGCATTGGAAGCATACATAAAAGCACTGGGAGGAAAACACAGGTTAAATATGTTCTGAATTCTTAAATTATTCAAATTGTTTCAAATATTTTCTGACCTATCTGGAGGCATCTTAGTTTTAGAAAACCAATTCCATAATGTTTCACAAGAGTCAGCTGATTTTTCTGTAATCAGTCTACTTGATTTATTGCTTGGTGGGAAAAAATACTAATTAAGTTGACTTTAGTGCTGGCATGTGGTTATTGGAATATTGACATTTTAACACTAATTAGACTACATGCTTAATCACATTATCTTGATAATCTCCTTTATCATTTTACTGAATTATGAAAATAACCTTATCTTTATTTTCTACTTATATCTTAAAAATAATTTTTCCTTCCCAAGAAAATTAAAGAAAAAATGATCATACCATTAATACCTGCTATAAAATGTGTAACACTGTAAGAACCTACACGTATGTTAACCCAGACCCTATGCATATTGTTAGCTTAGTATAACTAACAGTTAGTTGCTTTTCTGTCACATCATTTTCCGAAGTTTCCAAACATAATTAGATGTCTACATTTTGATAGCAGCCAATCTTAGCCTTTTTTGCATATTATTTTGAGTATGATATAGTCTACATTTTCCAGTCCTATTATAGTGACACTAATAAATTTATGTATTTTAAAACATTCCGAGGACTAAGAGATTCATTTCCAATCTCCCTATTCCTTTTCCTTCCTCAGAAAATCAGCTGTCTCTAATATCCCTTATTATCATTATCTTCACTCATAACACACCTTTTTTTGGACATGTTTTATAGAGTTTTGAAAGCCACAAATTCAAAAGTTTGCTTTTTTTTTGTGTTTTTTTTTTGTTTTTTTTGCCACTTTAGAGAATTGCTAGAGGAAAGAGGGAAAGGTTGAGTATGTTTGTTTTACTCTAAGAAAAAGTGGAAAAAAGTGCACATCCTAAAAAGTTTTTCTGCAATAAAATTTTAGAATCACAAGAAAAGATGATGAAAACTCAGGCTCTATAAATACGTATATCTTTGTGTTTGAATATGGAGATGAAGCCTAACTTTTAAAAGGAAGGTTGAACCTGTTAAGAGTACTGGGAGCAAAACTCTTGATAATAGAATGTAGACATTTTGCTTCAATTAATGTCTCCATTAATAGGGTTCCCAAATTTAGTAAATAAAAATACTGGTTGCCCAGTCAAATTTGAATTCCAGATAACTATTGTCAATGTCACATAAGTATGTCCCAAATATTGTGTGGGCACCTTGTATTTTATGTGATAGCTCTACCTGGGAATAGTCAGAAAGTGGGTGATAAATGGGGAATGGAACAAAACCATCTTCTAACATCCATTATTGAAAGACAGGAGAAGTGAGAGTAGGCTCTTCGGGAGCAAATCATGTAGTAGAAAGGTGTCCTGTGGAAGACTGTTGTTAAATAATAAGCGATAGTAACCTACGAGAAGGTACTCAGGACAATGAAAAAGAAAAACAATGGACAGTAATATTTCTACGACGAGCTAGTCTCATTCTCTTCTTACTATGTTGCTGTCTAATGACAGGGCAGCTGTGTGGCTTTGTAGAGGCAGATTTAGGTTTTAATCTGTCTGTTTAGGCAGTGTCACTTCTTACCAGTTGATGGTTAATTAACATCTCACATTTGTCCCAGCTTGAGAAATGAAAAGGTTGTTGTGAAGACCAGATGATGTCTTAAAGCACATGAATCAGAGTCTTGATCAGACCAGGTAAAGGGACACGTGACTGGGAATCCAGAAGGGTCACTTGTCCAGGCCTCACATTTATGAAGACCCTGCATTAAAACTTTGGCATTTATCTCTCAAATACTGTATACAGATAGTCACAGAGGTAGAGGAATTAATGGAAAGAAAATATTCATCTTATACTTGAAAACTCAGGCTCCGTAGATGTGTACCATAAATTTGTAATTTTTATTAATACTGAAATTATCCTCTAAATACAACAGTTGTAACCATCCCTGAGGTAGCAACTGGATTCGCTTGTCAGAACACAGGGGTACGTAGGTTTTAATTCATTTAATGTAAAATGACAACACAAAATTTTAACTACTGCTTTAGCATCTCTCTATATTTTACTTTGCTGGAACCTACAAAGGAAGTCGCTTTCCTTGACTTTAAAATTGTCAGCTCCCTTCTATCTTCTTTGCTTCTTTATTTTTCTGTGGCTCTCTGTCTTTGTGGTTCAACCACGTTCATTTTCATTCTGTCTCTCTCTCTCTCTTTCTCTCTCTCTCTCTCTCTCTCTCTCTCTCTCTCTCTCTTTTTCTCTCTCAGCTTTTTTTTTCACTTACCTACTACTCAGGTGATTTTGGATGAGTTAGGTTGGTGCAAAAGTAATTGCAGTTTTTGCAATTATTTTTAACATTTTTAACCGCGGTTACTTTTGCATCGACCTAATATTTGTGCTTTGGTATCCTCATGAGCAAAATGGGAGAAAAAATTGAATCTATCACAAAAAGATTGATATGAGAAGTAAATAGTATAATACAGGTAAAATTTTTAAAATAATATCTTGTGCCCAGTAAGATACTCTTTTAAACATTTGTTGTATTGAACACAGGTGTTGCATCACAAGGAAATAAGCCATTTACACTCCATTCTCAGCACAGTGAGTAGTCAGTGAACTGGATGGAGATCAGGAACCTGGACAGAGGGGCAGAGTCCAGCCCATAAAGTCCAGGCATAGAGAACAGGCAGGTATTTATGCCCTCTCTTTTGTATAACTCAGAAACAGTGTTCATAACGAGGTAATTTATGGGAACTATATAAATACACATGCACTCATTTAATTAATGATTACATACATGCATATATACACATTTATTTTTGTCGTATTAAACACAACCTCCTAATTTTCTTTCAGAATTATGACATAACATTCACAATATAAATCTCTATTTTTCAGTCACTTATAGCCCTACATATTTTCTACCTTCTATGAAGTACCCCCGTGTTATAAAGATGAATTCATTTGCTTTCTCCTGGATAAAAAGAGAGAATGCATGTAAAACTCATAATCAGTGCTTGGCACTTAGCCTAGCAGAAAGCAACTGACATATGGATTAGGGATTTCATAATTGGCAAAATGAGAGCAGGGAAACATACAGGTAAATGAGAGCTTTGTAAAGGGTCGGGGGAGAGTCAGTATAGAGGAAAGTATGGGAAAAGAAAGTGTAGGTTTTGATCTCAAAAGAGATTGTGGGGCTGGCCTGGTGGCTCAGGCAGTTGGAGCTCCATGCTCCTAACTCCGAAGGCTGCCAGTTCGATTCCCACATGGGCCAGTGGGCTCTCAACCACAAGGTTGCTGGTTCAACTCCTTGAGTCCCACAAGGGATGGTGGGCTGCACCCCCTGCAACTAAGATTGAACACGGCACCTTGAGCTGAGCTTCCTCCTGGATGACTCAGTTGGTTGGAGCACGGGCTCTCAACCAGAAGGTTGTCGGTTCGACTCCCGCAAGGGATGGTGGGCTGTGCCCCCTGCATCTAGCAATGGCAACTGGACCTGGAGTTGAGCTGCTCCCTCCACAACTAAGATTGAAAGGACAACAACTTGACTTGGAAAAAAGTCCTGGAAGTACACACTGTTCCCCAATAAAGTCCTGTTCCCCTTAAAAAAAAGAAGAAAAAAAAAAAAAAAGATTGTCGTTCTACCTGAGATCATGGAGAAAAGAAGAGAGGGAGAAGACCTTGTTGCATGTCTTTACCTGAGTGGCTTCTGAGAAGATGGTTACGTAAAATAGAAATTCCTGTTTATTTCATTACAATTGAACAACAGCCTCAAGGGGCTAGGAGACCCTGCACATCCCTCAGTCCATTATTTTGACCACGGCCAGCTGATCTTTAGAATTGTAATAATACCAGTCTTAGAAGAGTTTTAGAAGCTGCTGCAGGGATGCGTCTCGCTTTAGGTTTCTGGAGATACTTGATTCCTTTCACAGCCCTTGGAAGGACAACAAAAGCATTCATGAACACAAACAAGAATAAAACCTTATGGCTGATAATAATTCTGATTCATGGGTGGAGTTAAAGACATACATGAAAAACCTGCTGAGAGCAATGCAAGACAGTGATGAAAGCAGGTGTAAGGCCACACAACCTGCTGCTGGCAATCACCGACTCAAATCTCTCGTTAATCTCTGCAAAGTAAGGGAACAGGGAAAGGAGTTGCCATCATTGAGAGGATAAAACCAATGTGAACAATGAAGATTGTGGGTCTCTTAAAAGCAAATCATGCAAAACTCACTCAATTGCTATTTTGGTAGACGAACACCATTTATGGCTGCCGAGAAAGCAATAGTTATATCTCAATTTCGGTAAATCATCTGTTACTGTCTCTGGCAGTTTTACAAATTGATTTAAATGGGCTTCAAAGTGAACCTGCTTCACACAGTGGAGACTGGCATTGGAGTCGTGATAAATGGCTCTACGTGAAGTTCTAGTGGTTTCTGCAGGAGTGAGTATTATATTGCATCTCTAATTTATTTATTACTAAATCTGTATGGGGAGGCAATTGGCATAAAATATAGAAGAGAGTTTATCAAATCTTAAAGTGAAGTACCCTCAAGACCAAGAGAAACCAGGTAGCAAGGTTAGAGGCCAAACACTTTGGAAAAGATGGAGGCTTCGTCTGAAAGACAAAAGTGTAAGCAATCAAAAGAACCAGGCACACATCTTATTGTGGGAGAAGAGAACACCAAATAAATGTGAAAGAAAAGACAGTAGAGTAGTATTCCATTGTATATATGTACCACATCTTCTTCATCCAGTCATTAGTCAAAGGACATGTAAATTCTTTCCACGTCTTGGCTATTGTGAATATTGCTGCAATGAACATAGGGGTAGACATATCTTTATGAATAAATGTTTTCAAAAATTTGGGGTGGATACCTATAAGGGGGATTGCAGCCATGAAAAGAAAGATAAAATATTGCCATTTGTGACAACGTGGATGGATCTTGAGAGTATCATGCTAAGTGAAATAAGTTAGATGGAAAAGTACAAGAACCATATGATTTCACTCATATGTGGAGCATAAAACAGAAAGCAACAAATGAACAAATAAAACAAACAAACAAACAAACTCATAGACGCAGACAACAACATGGTGGTTACCAGAGAGGAAGAGGGGGATGAATAGGGTAAAGGGGGTCAAATACATGGTGACAGAAGGAGACTCAACTTTGGGTGGTAAACACAAAATGGAATATACAGATGATGTATTATAGAATTGTACACCTGAAACTTATGTAATGTTATTAACCAATGTTACTCAATAAATTTAATTTTAAAAGACAGTATGGATAAGTAGTAAATTAAAAATTATAAATGTTTTCCAGTTATATTTCGATTGGCAAAGTTTTATTCCCCTTGATAAAATATCCCTGAAATGTTGAATGGACAGAGGATTTTACTTTTTTTTACACCCAAAAGACTTCAGAATCATGTGGTGAACAGATTAATGAACTGCTACCACCTACACTATCCAATATAAGGAAGCTATAGATCAGTGAATTCTTACTGAGCACCAGTCTCACGAATAATTGCTATGGTGGGCACTGTTATTCAGATTTTCTATAGGTTACCTCATTTCATCTGCATGGTAACACTATGTGACATAGCCCTCACATTCTTGCCTTCACATTATCGAGGAAATGGGTAAGGGGAGGTTAAATGACTAGCCTGAGGTCGTGCAGACAGTAAGTAATGAAGCTGGAATTTGAGACCAGCCATCTGGCTCCATTTTTCCTTTCTCATATGTAAGTAATTGCTGTTCACATATTCGCAGAAGGTGAATCAGTTAAACACACTGCTGGGAACACGGTAACTGCTTAGTAAACACATGTTAGCTGAAAGATTGAGTACCAATGGACGGTTACAGAAAGTAGTATGTAAGTATCCTAATGAGACTTTAAAATCTCAAGCATATCTTTTTTAAATTTCCATTTATTAAAACTGAAAAAAAAAAAAAGAAATTTAGTTCACCCATTTATCTTGCCCCACCCCTTGGCCTCTGGCAACCACCAGTCTGTTCTCTGTATCTATGAGTTTGGTTGATGTTTTTTTTGTTTTTTTATTCCATGTATAAGAGATACCCTACAGTATTTGTCTTTGTCTGTCGGACTTACTTCACTTAGCATAATGCCCTCGAGGTCCATCCATTGCAAAGAGCAAGATTTTACTTTTCATGGCTGATTAAGTTTCCATCATATATATATATACCAAAATTTCTTTATCATTTCATCCATCATTGGACACTTAGGATATTTTCATATCTTGGCTATTGTAAATAATGTTGCAATGAACATGAGAGTGCATGTATCTTTTCAAGTTAGTGTTTTCATTTTCTTCACATCAATACTCAGAAGAGGAGTTGCTGGATCATATGATAGTTCTATTTTTAATTATTTGAGGTACTCCCATACTAGTGGAAAGCACAATGATTACACCAATTTAATTCCCACCACCAGTGCACAAGGGTTCTTCCCTTTTCTCCACATCCTTGCCAAAACTTATGTCTTGTCTTTTTTATAATAGTCATTCTAATAGGTGTGAGGTGGTATCTTGTGATTATGATTTGCGTTTATTTCCCTGATGGTAAATGATACTGAGCATCTTTTCATGTACCTGTGGCCATATGTATGTCTTCTTTGGAAAAATACCTATTCAGATCTTCTGCCCGTTTATTGTATTTTTGTTTTTTATTTTAAATCTGATTATTCTTTTGCTGTTGAGTTGTATGAGTTCTTTATATATTTTTGATATTAGCCCTTATCAGATATGATTTGCAAATATTTTCTTCATTCAGTAGGTTGCCTTTTCATTTTGTGGATGGTTTCCTTTGCTGTGCAGAGCTTTTTAGTTTGATGCAGCCCCATATGTTTACTTTTGCTCTTATTGCTTTTGTTTTTGGTGTGGGATTCAAAAAATTAGCCAAGACCTATGTGAAGGAGCTACCGCCTGTGAATACAGAGACTGTGTTCTTAATCCCAACACTTCTATGCTTTGGAATAATTTGATGTAGCTTCAGAGTCCACAACAGCATCAAAGTCCTCTCAGAAATTTCACAGCGTAGGGATTGCCTGTGATTATCCGAGATTTGAACTGTGCTTTAGATTTCACCAAGAGGTGAAACCACACTATTTTATGTAATCCTCCTCTGGTGAAGAAGACAGAGCAGACAGTGTTTCCCTCATTTACAGGTCATTTAAATGTAATGTTGCACATGATTAGCAATTTGTGGAATGACCTAGAACCCAAATGCTCTATTTTTTCCCCCACAAAGTAATCTGCTTGCTTCTCCTATTCTGTTTCCCAGAATCTTATGATTTTCTTTCATAAATCAGAGCTAATATAAGACTGTTGAATCTGCAGCATTTATTCTGGAACTAATTTATAATTTTAGAAAATTCATTGGATTGTCTTCATAGTTAAGATAATATGTAATAGTGCTAAAATATAAATGGATTACATAGATTTTAAAAATAAGATAATCTTGTGAACCTAAAGAAAACTTCATTGTACCACAGCCGACATGACTTTTTAGAATTTTATGGTACTAAAATGAAATAAACTTTTCTTTTTTTTTTTTGAAAAACAGAAAAACTACTAGAATTTAATGTTGTCCTTAATTTATTTTTCAATATGGGATATTTCCTTTGAATGCACTAAGATCTTATATACTAAGACCCAGAAAATAAATTATATCAACATTTCTGCGTGTATACATATGGTATAGTAGTATGTGAGTGACTACATTTTTTATTAATTTGGTTTTACCCTTTTATTTATTAATTCAACAGATATTAAGACTCTACTGTAAACCACTGTAAATAATAGGTGAACAAAATTATACATGGTCTTCACCTTTATGAAGATTTGGTCTGGATTGAAATAGCTATTAGTTAAATAATCCCATCAATAAATGAAGCATCACAACTGGGATAAGGAGAGAGAGAGAGAAAGAGAGAGAGAGGAAGCTGAAACAATAACAGCATGTAACAGTATCAATAACCTAAGCTAGAAGGTCAAGAAAGATTCCCTGAAGAACAGAAGTGTAAAGTTAAATAGCAATCATGAGTAGCAGTTAACAAGGATAAGGGTGGGAGAACACTCATAGTAGCGCTTGCAGCATATACGAAGGTCCTGTGACAGGATGGAGAATGCTGGCTTTGAGGAATACAGAACATAGAAAGTGGGAGAGATTGCAGTCCAGGATAAGTCCTGAGTGGGAGGAAAGGCCAGAGCTCCGATCCTGTCAGGGATTTCACAACTCATCTTGAGAGCAAGGGAAGGGATTGGAACGTTTCTGTTTTGTTTGTTTTTCTTTATTTCTTAGTGTTGGTTTGAATAGAATGTTTGGACAGGGAGTGGTGGCAGGAGCAGATCTGAGTGTAATATACACATCACTGAAAACTGGAAAATTTGGACCTCATCTGTTTCATTGGTTTCTGCATAATCTCTCAGCAGTGTTTCTCTGCTCCAACACCTGGGGTTTATTTAATGAGTCATCTCTCTCCTATCATGTCCCTACTCATATCCAGTGGGCAAATTAGAGGTCTTGTAAAATGTGCATATGCTCAGGGGTAAATAGAGAATCAGGAAAAAGAGATTTCCTATATTATTTCATCTTCAAGATAGTGATTGCTGGACTTCTTTTCAGGGTGGAATAATAAGGAACATTCCTTTCTTCTCCTCCCAGTTGCAAACTAATTGAAATGATGTGTGAGTTAGACAGATGGAGATCAGAATGCTTCCTTTCCTGTCGGTCAATCTGAGTTGGAGAATACAGGTTGCATCTAGGTCACAATTGGTCTTCCTAATAGTGTTCCGTGAATTAACTTCTACTCACCTTTAACTACAGGCCACTCTACCCCATCAAACCCACTCCCACCTCCCAAATAGCAAACTGTAGGGTCAGTCTGTTTTTAATAAACTCAACCCATAAAGGAAAAAGAACTCTTGTGTATCTTGCAGAGGGACATGGGAAGAGAGAGGGGAAGTGGGAGATAACCTCTAGAAACATTCACCTGTCTGATGGCACTGCTCCTTCCCTGTGGAGGAATGAGAAGGCATGAAGATAGAGGCTTAAAGGATTCCTCCTATACTGTTCCTCTTAGGAGTGCAGTGGAAATTCTTCCCCCATTATAGAAACAAGTGGTGTGATGAAGAAAGGTGCACACTCCACCATAGCTATTTAGTGGTATTTTCATTTTTCTTTGTTTTATTTTGTTTCGTCAATATCTTCCAAAGGATCTGGCCCTTCCTCCATGTAGACATGCATATATATCAGTGTGTATTAGTGTGTGCATTTCAGGCAAATGTGAACACGATATCCCAGGTAGAGAAGAGTAATTGCTTTTTTCTTTTTTCTTTTTGTAAATATATCTTCAACATTATATGTTTACATATGTAAGAATTAAATACAGTCAACTCTCATTTGTTAAAATCCTAATAGGGATGGGAGGAGATAAACACTTCTTCCTAAATGAAATTGGGGTTTTAAAGTGATGCACTTGGTTTGAAAACATATTTTTTGGTACATCTTTTATATATATATACATCAAAAATCTCATCTTTTTCTCCTACATTCCTTTCTGAGTAGTTCCACAACGACTGTCCACTGGGTGGCCAGAAACCACGGAACCAACCTGGACTCCTTCCTACACCTCATCCTCCAGTCTCCAGGAGACAGACTTTTCTGTACAACATCAGTTATGCTCGCTTGTACTCTAGCTTCTGCTAGGTCCCGGCAGTGGGAGGCACTGTAGATTAGGCAGGAGGACAGGAGAAGAATGAGGGCAGTGTATTGATTCCTCCCCAGCCCTCCCCCGCCCCACTCCCACTCTCATGGCTGAAGGTGGGCAGTGGCTGCTCTCCTGGACCCGGGGCCTGAGCCCCTGCTGGGCGCTCTTCCCCTCAGTTGCAAACACGCTTTCCAGGTTGGGGTAGCTGTACTCTCCTTTTGCCCTTCAGTTCTGGAGTCACAGTAAAGATTCCCCTCTATGGCTGGTCCTATAGTGTTTCCGCATCTCTTTTTGGGTTCCTTTTTGCCACTCACCCTTTGTTAATAGTTCCTTCATTAACTTCTACTCCATCCGCATTTGTGAGTGGTCTGTTTCCCGCCATGACCTTGACCGATACAGGACGTCATTGTAATATAGGTGACTGTGTGTAAAATCAAAACCTAGAATACTTGTGGCATTATGGAATGTTTTGGGGAGAATTGATTCATTAAATTCTCTGGATAATCCCAGAGGGTGCCCACAATTGAGGAACGTATAATAATATTATTTCTCTATTAAATTCTGTGTACTACTTAAAATATCATAATCACAAATAAAATACTGTAATAAAACAATTTTATTGGTACACTAAACACTGTTTAGTTTATTTCCTACTTAGAGATTAGACATCACCCAAACTATTCTCAATTTATCCTAGTTTTAATGACATCAAGAAAAGTCTCATGACAAATAAGGATTTGTTTGCCTCTTACTTGCTAGGTGACTTTGAACTGGGTATTTAACTTTTTCAAGTCTCAGGTTTCTCATGTACAAAAGGTTTATAGAGTTGAATGAGATATTGAGATACAGAAAATTTAGCAAACTGTCTCACAGGTTTTAAGTGCTCATTCTTATATTTTTATTACTAGTGTATTATCATTATTATTATTATTATTATCATTATTATTATTGCTCACCAGTGGTCAGTGTTGATTCATGTTTTGATTTAACGATTTTATGAACTTGATTTGTTATTAGAGTTGGACAAGTGAACACTACCTTCTGCCTAACAAGTCTTTATATTTTCTACTTTTTCTTTGCACTCTTGCTTCAGACCAGGCTCATCTCCCAAGCTTTAAATGAAGTGTCAATTAGAAATGAGCCTGAGCCTGCCTTTTCTAGAATATTACTTAAAGTTCGCTCCCTGTAGAAGAGTGATAATTTCAGTAGTAAAGTTTTCACTTTGTTAGGTTCACATAGGAATGTAAATGTCCTAAGCGCACAGCCTGTGTCTTTAGCATTCTCTGCTATCTCCCAGCAGGCCCTGGCATAGGGTAGTCCCTTATATGTTCATCGATGAAAAGGGTAGGGAGGGCGGGCGAAAGGAGTGACTTACTGTTCTGCTCTCTTTCTGAGTCAAAGCAGAGAGATGCAACACCGCTTAGTCACACGCTGCTCTGTACCACTGACGGTGCTGGGCTCCCTCTGCTAATGTTCCCCATCCAGTCGTCACTTATGGATACAACTAGAGAAAAAGTTGCTCCAAATACCCTCCACTCATCCTAAAAAGCCTTTGCTTCAACTCTCTTCTTTGACACCCAGCTACCAAAGAGCACCTACTGACAACATATCCTTGCTGTCATCTTCAGAATTCTCATGGAGCTTAGCTTTTACTCCTCCATCAGATGGGGCCAGCTCCGCCCTAAAGGGTTTTCCTTCACCCTCTAGAGTAGATTGGAACCTCCTGTTGTCTCCTGCCATCTCACCTCCTATATGCCCATGCTGAAATACTAATCACACTTAATTTTAATTGTTTATTTTCTAATTCTATATAAGCTCCCTAAGAGTAGAAACCAAGTCTGTCGTCAGTCGTAGATACCACCATATCTCAATTGCCCAGGATCACATTCGTAATCTATAAAATTCAGGCTTTGATAAGAGTAACTCTCTCATGGGTTGTTTTGAGTATTAAATAATGATTATACACAAGAGGCCTAAAACAGTGTATGACACATTGTAAGTGCTATGTATAGATGTTACCTTTATTGTTTTTTAAGATTTTTATTAAAATACAACTAACATACAATATTGTATTAGTTTCAGGTGTACATCATAGTTATTCAACAGTACCCACCGGACACTATTCAGAGTTATGACCGTATTATTGATTATATTCCCTATGTTACAGAAGTGAGCACCATGATAAGTGCAGCAACCATCTGATACAGTACCATGCTACCACAATATTATTGACTATATTTCCTATGCTGTACATTACATCCCCATGACTTACTTGTTTTATACATGGAAATTTGAACTTCTTTTCTTCTTTATCTTTTCCCCTCTTTTTAATTTTTTCAATTAGAGTTGACATCCGATATTATTTTATATTAGTTTCAGGTGTACAGCATATGGTTAGACATTTATATAATTTAGGAAGTGATCCCCCTGACTAGTCTAGTACCCACCTGGCACTATACATAGTTCTTACCATATTATTGATTATACTCCCTATACTTTACATCCCCATGACTATTTTGTAACTACCAATTTATATTTCTTAATCCCTTCACCTTTTTCACCCTGCCCCCAAAATCCCTCCCATCTATCACCCCGATAGATCTATTATTATATCATTTAATCTTATAATGTTGGTAGTATTTTGAACCTTATTTTACAGAAAACTGAAGCAGAGAGGTTAAGAATTTTCACAAGCTCATGCAGATAGTGAGAAATAATGTATAAGTAAATGGGAAAATATTTGAAATTACCCTATTTACAGACTGACTATTCTTTATTAAAATGCTCTACATTGTGTTTATGTCGATAATACACAATTTTAAAGAAACTTAGATTCTTAGAAAAATACTTAAAATTCTGAGGGACTATATAAAGTATGCTTTTCCTTTTTTAGAGAACAGAATTCTTGTGGTAAATTGTATTCTTAATCTAAATGTTGACAACCTTTGATATCCCCCTAAGATACATAATTTATATAAAAAATAAAACAAGGACAAAGCAACATAGTATGACAGTTTCATATGACAACAACCTGATTTCTCTCCAGTTCATTGTATCAAAACATGGGGCAATTGTATTTACTACATTAAAGCAAATTTAATCTTAATGAAATCAGGGACTGATTCAAATGCTGTACGGAATGCTGACATGGTAAACACACCCAGTGGAAATGGAACACCATGTAGCATCGAGATGAATTAGTAAGCTACTTGAAAAAGAACAAATTATATTTTGAGATCATTAGATTCACAGAAAGACTTGAAAAGACAGATAAAAATGATAAAATAATTATCTTTAGTAAAAATACTTTGTGGCTTTGGAAAATTCCTAAAAGGTCGAAAATATTCAGGCAAACCAAAAAACTCATAAAATAAAGAACCCCAATCAGAATAGTATAAAGATAACAACCAAAATAGTAAGGAAAACACAGATTTCCATTTTACTCTTTCTGTAGAAAGAGTTCCGTAAGGTAAGCACCCAAACTAATTAGCTAATTTCTAGAAAAAATATAAACTAAAAACCAAACACACAAGATTAGTTTAATTAGTATCCTTTAATTTTTTATTTATGTTTTGCATTTATTGAACAGTGCATTACATAGTTTAAAAGGTCAAATAGTACTATATAAGATTTGTAACAAAAAACACAAGTTCCCTATACCAGTTCCTACATTCCCATTCCCAACTTTAGCTCCCCAAAGGCAACAATCTTCTACTTATTTCTTTGCTTCTTTAACCATTTGCCTCCATATTTCTGGATAAATATATGATACCCATTTATTTAAATGTCTAATTAAATCACAAAGGTGAAATGTCTAACTATTACATTGTTTTGTACAGCTGAAACTAATAATAAAAAAAAAATCACATAGGTATGAATAATGTAAGTAACCTATATCCCAACTTTAGAAATAAAATATGCCAGTTACAGTTGGATTGCCCTTTACTCAAAGAAAATCACTATCCTAAATTTGTTGTTTGTTGTTTTTATTAACCCAGTATTGTAATAGCTCAGTGTATTTATTTCATCATATTTTAGAGGGTAAAACTGATACCTAGTTGTATCTTCTACTATAGAAAGGTAAGCACTTGCTGAATTCCTTTTTTCTGTAAATTCAGTGGAGCGTTATGGCCCACTTCCTTCTCTAGCTATGCACCTACCTTGAAAACTGAGTTGTTCAAATGACTTACAGCCCTATCAGCCAAGCAGAGTCCATGCTGGGTAGACTGTGTTTGTCATGGGGCAGGCTGACATGATGGAAAGAGCGAAATAGAAGAGTTGGTTTGAGTCTCTTCTGTGCTGTTGAAGTTTTGGCAGTTCCCCTAACCATTCCATTAATAAAGGAGGGTTGGAATTTTGGCTCTGGGAAAAATAAAGACAATATCTGGAGAAATTCATTAGTAAGAAAGATAGGAGAAAATGTTTGAGCAATATGAATGAGACTTTTACTCTATGAATTGTTTCTGAAAATGCTGTTTTGGCATCACTTAAGACTCAGCTGGATGTTTTTGAAAATATAGGTCTCACATCAGATCTATTGAATCAGAACCTCAAAACCAGGGGCCTAGAAATTTGCATTTTAACCAGAACACCTTCTCTTCAGATGATTCCGATGGGAAAGCTTAGGAGCTAGTGATAGTGACCACATTATCCAATTTTGAACTATTTACTGCATCATTATGAATACACTCAAAGGTATTGGAAGGTTTTTATTTTGGCCGTTGACTTTCAGAGCAGCCCCTCTGATTTCATTTCTGGAGTCACTGCCTAGAGTCAACCTGGTACAAGATATATATGGTACATAAACCTGAAAACAACAAAAGAACAAGACTAACAAATGAAGAAACAAGACTCATAGACACACACAATAGTTTAGTGGATACCAGAGGGTAAGGGGGGAGGCGGGTGGTAGATGAGGGCAAAGGGGGTCAAATATATGGTGATAGAAAGAAAAAAAGAAAAGAAAAAGATGTTATTCCATCAGACAAACAAACAGAGAGACACAGAGAGAGAAACGAAGAGGAGAGTGGAGGGGTGTGGAGGGGAGGGGAGGGTTGTTTATTCCAGGAAAATTTCTCTATAAGAAGTTGAAATTAAAAACATATATAGTTATTTTTTTAGTATGTCTTTTTGATACATGAAGAATATTAAAATAATTTCATCAATGGGATACAAAATTGGATTTTTAGTGCTTCTAACATAATACTAAAGATATTTAAATTATGTATTCAAAACTAACATTCCATTTTGGAATATAGCTTCATTATTATTGTTTGAGATAATAAGATAAGGGCCACACCTAGTATCTAAAATAAATAAACTAAAAACCAAGATTTAAGTATCAACCAAGTCCATATTGGTAAATGTCATAGGTAATTTTACACAAATATTATTAAAGATAAATCTCTTTTTGTAGTTGAATGCTTTGCATCAACAGCTCCAGGCTTACAGTGCCTGCTAATTATAGTGTTCTGAATTGATTTTCCATAAATATCCACTTAATGTGGTATAGCATTGATTGAAGCAATTATAGAAAGACCTGAAAATCAGAGATAGGGCTTGTGTGGGGAGAAATAGGGTGAGGTATGTGATCTTTTCTGAGCCTTCACATGAAACAAGTCACATGGCAGCTGGAGAATAACTGGGATTATTGAATAATGACCAACTCTTGGCGCAGGTGTTTGGAATTCAAAATAATCACCTAAATGCGTATATCTGAGTTTGTCATTTCCACTTAGTATCTCTGCTGCCCAGTGGAGGAGCACTAAACAAACATGGAGAATTCAGCCCATCATTTATAAATTTGAAAGCAAAATCAAATTTTCAGGGTGTTTGCTTGGAACTGCCTAGCACAGATGGCCAGATGGGCTCAGAAACCACCTCTTTTCAACCGTTGTGCTTGACAGTCTGCATATATCCAATTGGTAGCTGTTAAAAATGGGATGTTCTAATAAGATCTTTAAATTCTGAAGGCAAGCTTTGCATATTAAGAGGTGTTAATGGGAAAGCTGAACTGTTTGGCTCAAGACTTCTCCCTGAGAAAGAACACTGAAGAGTGTAAGCAGCATATTGATCCTCAATGTTTGGTGCTTCCTGAGAGGTCCTGTGACATCCTGCCTTCTGCTGCAGATTTCTACCAGTGTTGAGTCTCTTTGCATCATTAAAGATCTTGATTTTGAAATAGTTCAGGAAGAGTTGATTCATAAACTCTAGTGAAGCCCCTTGTAAATACTGCTTCTTGCAACAGAGTTCTGTAATCCAGAAAATGAGATATGGTGAAATCAGTACTAAGCAGTACCATTCACTTGGCAATAACTATGCGATGCATGATTGTGGAGTCCCAGAGAGCAGTTTCCAGGTTCTCGGTTTCACGTGGAAAGGTACTGATTCGGGTAGTAGATGGCCATCAGCTGTGGCTAGTTGGCCGTCAGCTGTAACCAGTTAGCCAATTAGCCACTGATATAGCTGCTGGCTGCATTGGTTGGTCAGTCGGTTGTTTGGCAGGCAGAGAAGCGGACAGCAGGTTGCAAGCCATGTGGATCCTGCCTCCAGTGAGACTATAGTGGTATGACTCCCCTGTCTATGGCTCCGTGAGTATTCATTTTGGGCCTAGCCATATCCTGCGTTCTTACGTGGGGAGTGGGAGCTGAGACCCCACAGGCCACCATGCTTGACAAATGGCGGAGCAAGCAGGGTCTCCCGCATGACACTTGGGTAGTAGATGGCCATGAGCTGTGACTAGTTGGCCATCAGCTGTAACTAGTTAGCCATAGGCCACTAATATAAATGTTGTGGCTATGCTATCAAGTGCAGATTGCAGCTAGCAAGGGGGTTGGTTTGTTGGTTGGTTGGTTGGCTGGCAGAGAAGCAGACAGTGGATTGTGGATCATGTGGCTCCTGCATCCTGTGTCTCCAACCCAGCTGCCAGCGCAAAATAGTGGTATGACTCCCCTACCTATGGCTCCATGGGTGTTCCTTTTTGGCCTCACCATATCCTGCGTTCTGGTGTGGGAAGCAGGACCAGAGACCCCGCATGACAATGATCATGTTAATTATATTAATTTTCATTATAATTATTACCCCAAGTATTTTATATTTTATGTTTGCATTATCTCATTTGCTGTAAGTTGGTAAGTTCAATTTTATTTGAATAACTTAATTTCTATAGTCTCCTTACCTATATAGTAAAGTTATTATGGGCAGAGACAATGGTCTTAAATTTTTATCAGCTATAGCAAATAATACAATAGCTTACATATTTTAATAATAATAATAATAGCAGCAAATATTTATATAGCATCCAAGTGTGTGCTAGGTATAGTTCTAAATAATTTATGTACAATTTGTTCAATCATGATAATGTAATGCCATAGATATAGATATTACCTCCATTTTGTAGATGGGGAAAATGAATAACAAAGAGGTTATTCAATTTGCCCAAAGTCAGAGCTATGAATGACAAGGCTGGGATTTAAACCCAGTAAGTTTGGCTTCAGAATCTGTGTATTTTAATCCCCGCCCCCAAAATGGGAAGAAGTTTGAAAACATTTGATGAT
The DNA here is from genome assembly GCF_057876585.1 of Rhinolophus sinicus. Classification (NCBI taxonomy): domain Eukaryota; kingdom Metazoa; phylum Chordata; class Mammalia; order Chiroptera; family Rhinolophidae; genus Rhinolophus; species Rhinolophus sinicus. Next base: position 138,529,354 of record NC_142501.1, read on the forward strand.
TTATCTGAGTAACTTCCTACTTCATATAAACCAAAAGGAACAATCATTCATTCATTCATTCACCAGTTGTTCACTGAGGCCCTATAAGATATGAGTCACTATGCTATACACAGAGGGACAAAGCAGTCAGTAAGCAAGACAAATACCCTGCCCTCTTGTAGGTGACATTTTAAGGAGGGACCCAGATGATAAACATGTTAAGCTAGATTATGAGGGGGTCATTGGGCAATGGTGGTGCTTTAGATTTGTTGGCCAGGGAGACCTCTCTGAGGAGGTAGCAATGAGAATACAAAAGAAAGAGAAAAACCCTAACGTGCAGAGCTGACAATTTATTGTCTTATAGCTCCGGAAGCTAGCAGTCCAAAACCAGGTCTCAGCAGAATCATGCTCCTTCTGAAACCTGTAGGGGAAAGACCTTTTCTTGCCTCTTTCACCTTCTGCTTGCCCCAGATGTTTCTTGGCTTGTGGCAGCATCACGCCAACTTCTGCTCCATTTTTATATGACATCTTCCTATGTGTCTTCACATCATCTTTCCTCTGTGTGAGTCTTTCTCCGGGTCTGAATTTTTCCTTTTTATAATGACACTAGTCATTGGAATAGAGCCCACTCTAATTACCTCATTTTAATTTGATTATCTCTGTAAAGATCCTATTTCCAAATAAGGTCACATTCTGTAGTACCAGTGGTTTGGATTTCAATATCTCTCTCTTTTTTTTTGCCTAGGGTGGGGGGTGTACAATTTAACCCATAACAGTTAGTTTCTAAATTATATAGCCATACACGTTCTAAAATTATCATGTATTTGTAGTAGGAACTATCTATGAATCTCACTCTCTCCTCAGAGATATCTCTCAGGAAATGTTCACAGAATCCATTTCCTTTTGCATCATTCTGAAAACGATTTTGGTATTACATGGACAGGAAAATTTCAAGATACCTTGCTCATAAAAATAATTTTATGAAACACAAATTCAAAAACCATTGAAATCCAGTGCAAGTGTTTTTTACTCATCCCCACTGTGAATACAAAGAGTACTGTAAGTAATGTAATGTCAGTAAAGGATACAGTCAAAAAAGTAAAAAGAGAAATCAATTTTTTATAAAATAATACAAACTGACATATGATATATATAGCTACCTTATGGACCATGTTAGCACCTAATAATAGATTAAGAAAACAAAAACAAAAGTGCTGGAAAGGTTGAATGGGGGAACAGAGCTTATCTGAATAGGAAGGTAGTGTGGAGATGGATATGCCATGAAAGATGGTTTGGCAGAGACTGCTAACTGCCCATCAAGATTCATGCTCCCCACTGATCCTATGGACTTGTTGCTGAGGAGTAGATGCTTAAGCAGGGACCATATTTTTTAAATTCCCTTAAAATTAAGTGGGGTCACATCACTAGTTCTCCCCGATGAAATGCAAGCAGAAACAATGTGCATGACTTCTATGGGATTAAGAAGTGGGGTCCCTTTTCTATCATCTCTTCCCTACCTGCTGGCTGGACATTGATGCCCAGGTTGACCTTGGAAAGCTTGTTTTGAAGATGAGCAGTCTTGAATGACTTTGTGAAGCAAATTACCACTCTCACCACACTTCACCCCATGCCACTGAGCAAGAACACCTGCATTGAACTATTATGTGGATAAGAGACAAATTTGTATTGTATTAAGTCACTGGCATTTAAAAGATTGTCTGTTTTAGGAGCTAACATTATCCTAATAAATGCAGATGAATATCATTGAAACTGCAAAGAGAACTGCAGAAAGAAGAGCTTTCTGATAGAGGGAATGGCAGAGGAGCAAAGGCACAGAGAGGAGAAATCACAAAGGAAGGAAACCAATTTGGCTGGAGCACCTCTACTGAGGTATAACTGAATATAAGCCCAAACAATTAGACCTTGGTCACATAACGGAGGTTTTCAAATGCCAGAATGGGTGTTCATATTTAATTCATAAGGCAGTAGAGAGCTATTGAAAAATTATGAGCTTGGGTGTTAATATATTCAAAGACATATTTAGAATATTTTTTCACGTTAATTAAGTATACCATATTTCATTGAAGAAAGGATTATAGCAACTTTTGATATATTAAGCTATCAGTGATGGGTAAGGATTAAATTGAGGAGAGAGAGGAAAAAAGGAACTCACATAAAAGGATATTGTAATACTTTGTTCTAAATCAGGGATCTGCAAATATCTCTTAAGGTTCAGATAACAAATATTTCAGGCCATTGTCTGTGTTGCAACTACCCAACTGTTTTTGTAACATGAAAGCAGTCACACACCATACAGAAATGAATAGACATAGCTATGTTCCAAAACATGCTTTATTTACAAAAACAGTTGATCAGCCTGTGGACTTTAGTTTGCCCACCCTTGGTCTAGAGAGAAGAGTAACAGGATTTCAACTATTTGGGGGTTGGGGGTGGATAGACAAAGGAGGAAAGGAATGTAACACAGAGTTAGAAGTCAATCTAACAGGACTTTCAGCGTTAGTGTAGCACTTTCACTTTTGACTCTATAATCAGCATACTTCTTTGTTTGCTGCTACTATACTAGGAGCTCCATGAAGTAAACGCTCAATTGTATTCATCTGACTGTTGGGAACATAGTAAGAATTCAATAAAAATATTTGCTTAATTAATTGGATACATTTTGACTTATTGGATATGGAGAGTGAGAAATACTTAACAAAGACCCAAAGTCTTTCAGAGTGCCTATTAAGCTTGAGTTAATGGAAAATAGTCATGCCATTATTAGAAATATTCATGACTTTGAACAAATTATTTAGCCCTTCTTCGCCTGACTGTCCCAAAGGCATCTCAAAATTAGCAGGTATAAATGCCGCATTTGATTTCCTTTCCTCCTCCACCCAGACAAATATAATCTGGTCTTCTCCATCTTCAATATAGTTGCCATTTATCCAGCCACTAGAAACAGAAATCCGATGAGCCATCCTTGACCTCTAACTCAGAGGAATGTAATTTGGGGGGAAAAAATCTCCTATAGATTCTACACTTGAATTAAAATTTTAAAAATCCATCTATTTCTCTCCACCATCATTCATTCCTCCTATGGATTACTGAAGAACATCCATGCTTCCAAAATTGATACCCTCCTTTCATTCTCTACATCACTGTTAAGTCAGTTACTTTTCTGGTTAAAACTGTTCAATGATTTTCTATTGAATTTGGAATAAATTCACACGCCACATCATGATCCAAGAGGACATCAATAATTACTCTCTTGCCCACATCTGCAGCCTAGTATCAAGGCCACTCTCCACTTACCCAAAAGTAGCCAGTTATTATTGCAGTCATTTCCTAAAAATATTCGCAAGCTCTTTTTTGCTTCCAGGTATTTTTGCTTTTCCTTCTTTCTGCTTGGCTTTCACCCCCGTCGTTTTGCATGGTAGGCAGGTGTAGTGGCTTTGTGCTTGGTTGGCTAACCTAGAATTCCCAGATTTCCCTTCGGTGTATATTAGCCTTGGACAAAAGATATATTTTGTGTGAGATTTGGAAAGTAGAAGTGAAGCAGCAGCCACATTTCTTTTTCTTTACTCTCTGAATGATCTTAGCGCGAGAGCGCACCGGGGACTGTGGTATTGTGCTGATACGATGGTTGACGTTTTGCAGTGAGGCAGCAGCAGGCCGACTCACAGCTCCTTTGTCAACTCTGGCCAGATCTCCAACTCCAGCATCCCTGGATTCCAGGCATATGTGTACAGTTGTGGAGAAGGGGCTACCCATTTCTGTAGGTCACCCACAGGATCAAGGGTTCTAAAAGATAGACACAGTTTCAATAGTCCTTATCATTTCCATGTTGTCACTGGAGGTTCCAGTTTGTCCTTGCTCTCATCCACATTCAGCTTTCTGTCATAACTTCCACTCTTCATGATTCTATGGCAACTTCAGGCTCCACCCTGCAAACAGAGGCAGTTGGCTTCCTCGACTGCACCATCAGCTCCCACACTGGCATAAGGCTAACCCTTTTAAGTTGCTATATAATCCTGAAGACTAGAAGTCATGAAGGCAAGCCTCGTATAGATTTCAAAGATCCAAGGTTAACAATTTGATATGTAAACCCAAGACCTGCCTCCTCTGTCATACACATGATCAAGGCTAGCGAGTCAGTTCTGCACAGAAACTTTTCTTACAACTTTTAGGATGAACTTTCTATCTTACACACTGACAAGAGCAACTCTCTACTCTGTCTATTCATTGTCCTATGTTCCAACTCACAGTCCCTTTTTGCCAATCTGAAGTAACATTGCAAGACAGATTTAACAGTTCCTTATAGAAAAGGCTTTATGTCTTGTGTTTTAAACCCTGCTTATTTCTTAGTCCCATAGTTATAGTTCAGTGTTTCTAGCATGTTATCTCTTTGCCCCTTTAAAAAGGATTCCAGCTTATTAAGAAATTGAGCTTATTTTGAGGCCGAATAAGAAAAATCTAGCTAGTCATTTCACTAAGGGTTCTTAGAAAATTCCTCATTGATGAGATATCAATCTCATTCTGTGATCTAAACATCCAGTCCAAAATTGAAGTCTTCCAAATATTATTTCAATTGTAGCATGATCTCACAGAGTATTATTAGGCTATGTCCAATCAAGAGACAGAAACCATACATCAATTTAAACAGGGAAATTGAATATTAAGATTTATTAAACTATGCTAGAAAAGTATAAAGATGTAACAAGAATTCTAAAAGGTACCCTAAGGCTGTGTGAGAATATCTAGGGAAGGGCAAACTTAGAAGAAGGCCTCTCTTCCTGATATGGGTCAAATTGAGTCCACGTATATGCTGAAGCCCTAATCCCCAGTACCTCAGAATGTGTGACCTTATCTGGAATAGAGCTGTTGCACATGTGATTAAGTTGAGAGGTCATACTAGAGTGGGGTTGCAGCCCACAAGATAGAGGAGTTGCCCAGGAAACAGCCTCTGTAACACAGGTGAGGAGAAGCTAGTGGCATCGGGGGAGTTGAGACGCCAATCTGGGCATGAGTGGAGTCAGGGGTTATTCGTGTTTAGAGGGCTGTAGCAATGTCATCACCAGACTTGGCCGGCCTGTGAGATCCCCAAGGAATGGCCCTTCTGGGCACATGGCTAAGGCAGAGCTCCACCAGATGTCCCTACACACACACACACACACACACACACACACACACACACACACCCCCTGATGGACCCTGCAGCAGGAGCAAGGAAAAGCACAATGCATCACAATGGAACAAGAGCATCTCCAATCCTCCTGCAGTGTTCCAGCACCGCCCTCTACTGTCAGGACTTAACATCATGCTCATTGTAAAGGAGAAAATGCAAGAAGAACCCAGACGATTTTAACAGGGAAGGTACTGAAGGGTGAATTTAATTGATAATTGAAAGAAATACAATAAATTGATAATTGCCACAGTCCCCTTTGGTATTTCGGTAGCATTCCAAAGACAATCATGGAATTCCTTCTGATGATAGTTCCCTCATTTGTATCATTCTAAGTCCAGCATTAAACAGTGATGGTACATTGCTAGCTCATATCAGGATGATTAATTTATTCTGTTTATTCAGGGGTGTGTGTGTGTGTGTGTGTGTAGTGTGTGTGTGCACACATCCATGCACACACATGTGCACAACTGGCTATTGATACTTAGGTCTAAAATCCATTGTACTTCTCCCAAAACATAACAATAGAAAGCCAGGACCACCATGGTCTATAGTCAAAATGATAATATGGCCAAAGCAAAACAAACCCTTCAACCAAAAGTAATTTCTGAAACACTGAAGGGAGAGCTATAGCCCATTTTAAATTTTCTTTTTTCATCTTCAATTCATTTTCTTCACATACCAGAGTAGTGAATCCTTTCCTCCAAATATTCCCAAAACTTTCCATCTTTGACCTTGGCTCCAAATAACTGTTCTTCTTCCTTGCCTGCATTTATCTCCATTCAGTATTAAGATGTCTCAAAGAACTTTGTGTGACAAGGTACGTCCCCATGTGGAGGGAAGAATACACAGGAGTCAAAAGCAACCTACTCCTTAGCTGGTAGCAGGATCAGAATGTCCAGTAGTACAGACTTCATTTGGATGATCGCATCTTTATCAAAGAAATATGACAGTGGCAGCACGTGGTGATTGAGGCCAGTCCAAGGAAGAGGATGGTGTCCCTCCACTACACCCTCGCCCTGGTCCTACCTTAGTGGGCTCTTCAAGTGTATTTCTTATGTGTCTTTTCATCGGTGCCTGTTTTATTGCTGCCGCATCCTAGGTGTTAGACATTAAGTACATCCTTCTCAAACCTACTTGCCCTATTACGAAAAAAAAAAAAAAAAAAAGAATCCTTCTATTTGTGTTGTGTATCTCCAACTCCTGTTTCTGTAGGCTACACTGACCCTGGAACAGTGGAAGATAGGGCTTACGGAAGTAATGTTGAGAAGGCCTTTGACTCAGCAATGATAACCAAATACAGATATTATGGCATTTCATGTTTCTTACCTTTTGAAACTAGTTTGAATGGCTCTTACTTCCATGTTGATGCTTATGTTTTTTGTTTGTTTGTTTGTTTGTTTGTTTTTATTAGTATTAGTTTCAGGTGTACAAAACAATGCAATAGTTAGACATTTACACCCCTCACAAACTGATAACCCCCTCCCCCAATTTACTATCCCTCTAAGATCATATATAGCTGTTACAATTCCAGGAACTCACTGTTGCTTCCACAAATATTCCTCTTCTAGCCAATGAAATTTTTCTACAAACAAATTTAACAATCACTGTGCTTCCCTAGTCTCACCCTTAATTTTGGCCAAGAATCGTAATCCCTGTGGCCTGTCATTCCAACAGACTGCTTAATTTTCTCTAGGAGTATTAGGATGCTTGGGGTGATTGGACATGGTACCTTTAAATTTAAAAAGTCACTTTAGCTAACAAGAATGATTTGAAAACTAAATTGTGAAATTGCATGATGTATATACTGATAATCATTATGGTAAATTCGACATATTCTCATAAACTCTCACTTAGAATTGCCACTCAGAAAAATTTAGTAGCAGAGATAGTTTCAAAAATATTAATTTCCTGTTCTGTGCTATTGTCTTTTATTCAGAGTCTCTCTATATCAAAATTAAAAATGCCTTTTGGCAACTGTGAATGTTAGAGTTGCCTCTTTCTGTACCTCATGATATTAACAGCTTTTCAGTATTTTTTTAAGCACTGATAAGACATGACAATACACAGGGGACCTGCCTCTGGTTTTATATTCTAAGAAGACATCAGTTTGGGCAGACACTCCACTCTTCTCATATTTGTGGGTTCTTTCCTTTCAGGGAAACTGGACAGATTGATATTGGTGCACTAGTTTCTAAAAACCCCTTTTGTATAAGTTAATTCTGGATTCATTAAATCTCTGTATAAGGTTAATTAAGCATTTGAAACTGGGAAGGTAACCATATCTTCAAAACAGACCTTGGCTAAGATTCATGGTCAATTCCATGCAGCATTTTCTGTTACTGCTCTAAGAATTCTGAATTAAGAATTTAACATATTGACCTCCTGATTAAATATCATAATCACAATATAAAAATGTGAAATTTAAATATCTTAGCTTTCAAGCAGTATTGACAAAGTGCTTCCATATAAGCATAAACTATTTAGAAGAATGTTATAAAAATGTAAAAAAGTGAAGAATTTTATTATTTATAAAATTTTATTTAAAATTGAATTACCACTAATCTATATTTTAATTGAAAAAATAAAACAATTTCTGGGGTTATGCTGTTTTCTTATTTTATTTGATAAATAGTTTGCTATCAATTTAATTTTATACTGGTAAAATAATAAGCTGTATATCATTGCTTGTATTACTATATGTATTAGGTCATTAAAGTGCATGATTTCCCCATTATGCAGAATTGAGAAGAGCTTTGATATGGACAATATTGCATTTTTGTATAATTGAGACATTACCTCAAGCAGAAAGAAAGGTAAATAAAGCAGGGTAAAAAGTGAGCTAAAGAATTTACATGGATCATATTGAGTCATAAACAATCAGGGAACAAGTGTTGGTCAAGAGGAAATGAATTCCCTTAGATAGTCAAAGAATAAAGGGGTAAAGATATAACGGCAGGTATGTTGCCTAACCGCAGGGATTTTCCAGTACAGATATGGAAACAAAATTGATATGTATTAAAAATAAATGCTATACAAATGACTATAAACAAAGTTATGATGAATTGAGTAGTTTGTAATATGCTACACTTTGAGTTCAAAGGAGCCAATGATAATGGCATTCATCCATGAGAGTCAGTTGTAATATTGTAACAAATGAAAGAAATATTGACATTATGATTAGAAATCATAGTTACAATGCCACCTCAGCCACTTTTTACTTGTGTTGCTTTAGAAAAATTCATATTTTTTCTGACTTTTCATTTTCTAATCTGTAAGATGGGCTGAAAGACTTCTTTTTTTATATCAGTAAAACCTACTATATATTCTAAAGCAGATTACTGATAAACTATCATAAATAATATTTAAAGACTCTTGGCTTCCAGGGAAATCCCCAGGAGTTAATAAAAGAACAAAGAGAAAGAACAGAAAAAGATGGAGAAGAGAATTTGAATACTGTCTTTAAGCCACTGTAGCCAAGAGCTGTATGGAGTAAACACCGATAAGGAGCTAAGATAATGGAGATCAGATAGGAAGGCTAAGCTACATTATCACAAAGTCAAGAAGCCAACCTGACATTCTGCATTAGTCGAAGGCCATTAAAGAGAGGAACGTCAAATAGGGGGCAAGCTTGACCCGACTAGAAGGAAACCCAAATCCTTTTTGCAAGAAAATAATCTAAATGTAAGTCCTACAGTACATATTCTCGTATATCAACCTAAACCAAATATGGGGCGCATAAAAAGAAAGCCAACTTTAAGTATATGAGACACCATTTGAGAATTAGTATAAAAAGTAACAAATGTAATGCATAAACATTTCAGATTTTGTAATTATCAAATTCAGAAGATTAAATATGCATAAATATTTAAAGAGTAAATAAAAATAGGAAATTTACAATTAAAAAAAAAATCAGAAAGGAACAAAAAATTACCCAAAACTGGCTGGTGAAGAACAAAGTAGAATGCTTAGAAATAAAATTAGGACACAGCATAACTTAGAAATCAAAATAGAACTTTTAGAAATCAAACACATAATCAATGGCAAAAAAAAAAAAAAAAGACTCAAGATATGAGTTAGCCATAACAATTTAGATACAAATTAAAAGAGAACTCATGAAACTAGACATAGGGCTGGAAAAATGATCCACAATGCAGTTTTAGGAAAAAAAGAGTTATAAATTATGAAAGAGTTTATGAGACATGGAATATAGAATGGAAATTTCAATCAATAGAAAAAGTAAAGGATAGACAATATGTGAAAAGCAATGATAGAAATTATTTTTAATAGACCAAATCTATAAGTTCACCAGCCCAAAGTTTAAGAACTTAAAGCATTAATAAATAAAATAATTTGACACTTATGTTGAAGAAAATCTACAAAATAAACAAACAAACAAACAAACAAACAAAAGCAAAGAGGAATAAAGGAGAGAAAAAGAGAGGAAAGAGAAAAAGAGTTAAGATAAAATATCCTTAAAGTTGGCAAACTGGGATAGGATTCAATCAACTTCGTCTGAAAAGATCACCAGAGTAAACATTTTAGGCTTTGTATGTCATGTAGGATTACCATTTCATATTTCTTTATCCCTTTCAAAATAAATAAAAACAAACAAACAAACAAACAAAAAAAAAACATTCTTAATGTGATGGCCATACAAGAATAGGACAAAAGCCATGGGCTGTAGTTTCCCATCTCTGCTAAAATGACCTAGAGACAGAAGAAAGATGAACTAAATGACAACAGACATCTCTATAGCTACAGTAGAAATCAGTTGACATTGGACAAATACTTTAAGAAAAAATTACACTTCACCTAGAAGTATGTCCTCAGCAAAATTATTTTTTTAAAGAATAAACTTTAAAAAATAGACAAGCAGAAATAGAAAATATACTGTCCTAAAAATGTGCTATAAAAGAAATATTTTAAGAAAGCAAATCACTCTAGCAGAAAAGCTCTAGAGCATAGAAATTAGTTAACCTATACAGAAAAATGATATATGTTCCAAATATAATAATGATAATGTTTAAATTGTAGAATTACAAAAAAAAAATCAAAATAAAACAGAAGTCAATACTAGCCAACAATAGCATATAAGTAGAGAGAGTGGCAGTCAGAGTTCAAATATTCTAGTCATTTGTTTTGTTCAAGAGGATAGCTAAAATATTGCTTAAACTTAAGCTTGAAAACGAAGGATAGTAAGTATTCATGGTAAATTTGTAAAGCCACTAAAAGACTATATAAACAGAGTTTATAAGTCTCAAATTAGCTGAATGAAAAATATGAAACAAGAATAAAAGTATAACTAAAATTTTCAATCAATAAAAAAAGAAAAGAAAGATAAAGCGTGGATGAAAATGATAGTGAGACAAAATAAATATTAGAAAGTAAGTTGTCAGTCATCTAAAAAAATATAAATGGCATGAAATTGCTAGGTAAAATTCATAGATATTCAGATGAGATTAAAAATGAAAATTCAAGTAAATGCTTCTTATAAGAGTCATATCTAAAACATAAGGAAATATAAATTTTGAAAGTAAAATAATGGAAAGACATCTTCCAGCTAAAGTCTAATCAAAAGAAAACTGTGGATTAAAAAATTGTTTTTCATGTTTTATTCTGAAATTACTGTATATTCACATGAAATTTCAAAAATAGTACAGAGGGGTCCTGTGTACTCTTCACTCTGTTTCTTCCAATGACAATGTATTTTATAATTATAGTTCAATATCACACTGCGAAGTTAACATTGTGGCAATCCATTATTCAGATTTCACTGGTTTTCCATGCACTCATTTTTGTGTGTGTTTATTTCTATGCAAATTGCACCACGTGTGTCAATTTTTGTAACAAACATCACAGTCAAGATCCAGAAGTGTTCCTTCACCACAAATATCCATCACAGTAGCTTTTGATAACCTCACCCTAACCTCCATCCCTAATCCCTGACAACCACAAGTCTCTTCTGTCTCTATAATTTTGTCATTTAAAAAATGTTATATAAATAGAATGACATGAATTTTTAAGGCAACAAATATATTAGGCATGTATAGCAACACTATAAAATTATAAAAATGTAAATTTACCAGGAAGATAAAAATATTGTAAGACTATATAGTAATAAAACAGAACAAAAATATAATAAAATAACTGATGAATAATACAAAATATATAAATAATATGGGGAATTTTATATATTGCTAACATAGTGGGAGTTTTTATTTCCTCTTTTAATTATATGTAAGTCAAACAGACAAGAATAATTAGTAAACAAAGAAAATGATATCTTACAAAGTTGAACTGTGATGTACTCAACCTAATTTGTGCATGTATGTAGCAGGAGATTTGTCAGAATATTCACAAAAGCACTGTTCATGGTAGCAAAAAACTGGAAACTGCACCAGTGTCCAGAGATGGGAGAATAGATGGAGTATTTTCACATAGTGGCATAGTATATAGCTGTGAAAATGAATGGACTAAATATAGCAAGTGAAAACTACATGGATAAATCTTAGAAATACAATGTTGGATCGAAAAAGACTAATAAAGCATGACAGCATTTTCAGAAAGCTCAAGTACAAGAAAGCCCAAACCAAATGTGTGTGTGAGTGTGTGTGTGTGTGTATTCATGTCTTCTAAAACTGTTTTTTAAACAAGGTAGGTTAATAAAAATTAAGGATAATAACTATCTTTAGGGGATACACAGGTGAATGATTACAGGGAGAAGCCACTATTTTTTTCAAGGCTGCTGGTCAAAGTTTACTTTTTAAGTGTGGTGGTGTGATCACGGTTGTTTGCTGTATTATGTTTCATCACATAACTCACATGTTGCATGTGTTTTTGCCCTTATGAAATAGCACATAATGAAAATTTTTCCAATAAATGCAATGAGCCTAATAATATTCCCCTTATTGTAATGGTATTTTAAAGATATTTTAAAGATATTTTTAGGTATTTAGAGGTATTTTAGATATTTAAAGGTATTTTAAAGATGTTTTAAGGATAGGCAGAGCTAATGAAAGGGGAAATTTCTTTGTCAAATGTAATATTGTTTGCAAACATTAGGCAAAATCATAATGAACATATTTCTGCCTCTGGATGACTGGTGAGCTTCATCTCTGCTACAGTCCCAAGTTGCCTGTGTGACTTCTGTTACTTCCGTTGACGGTGAGAGTGACGCTCTGCCCACCTCCAAAGAGCCAGCTTTCCTACTTCTCTCTTTTTAACTTAAAGTGGAAACTCTCCTAGGAATTGCACTGCTTAAGGTCCGTCTGCAGAACCAGCTTCCAAGCAATTTTTTTTTTTTTTTTTTTAGTTTCAGGTGTACAAAACAACATAATAGTTAGACATTTACACCCCTCACAAAGTGATAACCCCCTTCCCAAATCTACTACCCCTCTGACATCGTATACAGCTATCACAGTTCCACTGACTCTATTCCCTATGCTATACTCCACATCCTGTGACTATATATATATATATATATATATATATATATATATATTAAATTATAGTTGACATTCATTATTATTCAGCTTCAGCTTTCACTTCAGGTGTACACTAAAAAGAGGAAAGAGTGGTTCCCCTCCTTCCTGTCTTCCTATCAGAGATGGGGCCATGTCCCATGTCCACATTGCTACAAGAAATTGATTTTATCCCCTTTTTCCAGCATTTCTTTATCAGATTTAACTGAAATTTTGTTGAGGGTTTTTCAGTAAATTGTTTTTCCTGTGTGATTTCAAAAGAAATATTGGAGAGGTGTTCTTTGAGGCAGACAATAATAAGGAAACAATAGTAAAAGAACTACTCATTTTTATAGTAAACTGTTTTATAATTTCCTAGTCACTTACATGTATATCGTCATTTGATAAGACTTCTCTTTTGGCTTTAGAAAAACATTTTCCAGCTTGTGTTCTTGCTTTAAAAACAAAATTGCTGTGACTAATAGGGGGTAAATATATAAGATGAAGAAAAATATTTTAGTATTTTTTTTCATTGCCACAGATATACCCAGTGAATTACAGACATAGGAAGGTGCATTACTGTGATTATCTGACCTTCTAAAACTCTTTTTTTTATTTTAGTTGTGATGAGAACAGATAACATCAGATTGACTCTTATAAAAAACGTTAAGTGTATAGTAATCATTGCTAACTATAATCACAGTGTTGTACAACCAATCTATAGAACCTATTTATCTTACCTAACTAAATACCCATTGAACAGCAACTCCCGACTCCCAAAATTCTAAATGGATTCTGATTCATTGAGGATGCTTTAACATTTTGTAGACACAGGGAAAACACTTTCAGGGAAAGAACTGTGAAGCAGAGGTGAGAGATAACTGCTATCTGATAAACTGTTGCAATATTTACACAGTCCCAAGAAAATAATACATGTTGAGCTCAAATCAAGAGATCTCAGCCTGAGTTCATTTGCCTTCTGGTCTGTTTCAGCTCTGCTTTTTCTTATACCATTTGTACTTTCTAGAAGTCACAGCAGCTTTCAGCTCTTGGAGTTATTTAGCTAGAACTTCGTGATCTCCTTTGGTTTCTGTAGTGTAACTCTTCTAAAGCCATCCAGCGTTACCTTTTCTCTGCTCATTCTGTCCAGGCTCTGGAATGTGACTTTGCTTAGACATATACTTTTTTTTTCTCTTGTCATTCACAATCTTATGTTTTTATTTTACATATGGTGAAGAAAAGAGAACTTTTTTCTAAAGTCTGTAAAATAAAATACTTAACTGACATCAAGAGTGAACCCACAGAGATGAAAATCATATTTGAATCTGATATTCCCTAGTGGGTATCTTGCCTTTCAACAGGAATTCTGAATCTCGTATTCTTTTATTTAGTTTTCTGGCCCATCAGATCTCTTTCCTCTGTTTCTTGTTGCAAGAGAAGCCATTTTAAAGCAAGCCCTGCTGTGTATACATAGTAAAATTCTTCAGAAAAAGAATCCATTTTAACAGATCATTAAATTTAGTGCTTATGAGGGGGTGAAAATGGAACATTCCAGAAAAAAATAATAGTTATTTGTTTTGTTTTAATTTTTCTATTAGGATACTTAAGCAGATAGTGGACACCATTTATAAAATAGCAAACCCTCAACTGAAATCCACATGCAAGGAAATTGAATTCCTCTTAATAAACAAACAAAATCCTTCCCATATTGCCTAGAGATGTCGATGGACCTACAACTCGCTTGTAATTTTCTCTGTCTTGGCATCAGTTACCAAGTCAGGCTGACAAGCCTTGTAGAAATAAATATATCCTCCGTAGTCTTATTTCTAATTCCTAATATGATGATAAAGCCTTTACTTTACTCAGTAATTGCCGCATTTATAAGGGGTGGGGGGTGGATTGCAATGAGTTTTATGAAGAAAAATGAATAGAAAGGCAGAGCATTATCTTAGTAAGAGTTGAGAGGCATAGGACTTCAATAACTGCAGCCCAAGTATCATTCCACTCTTAGACATCTTTTTAATTTTTTTTAGGATGAAAAATTTGCATATGTTGTACTTTTGGAGCATACCAAACTTCTTATTTAGGGTTCTTTTGCAATTTTTGATATACTTTGTAATTCTACCTAGTGGCCTGATATGATGACATTAATTAGGGAATGCTTCGTTTTATGGACATAGTGATAAGAGGTAGAGGTGCAGATTCAAAGGCTACTGGTTAAGATGCATTCTGGTGGTGCCACAGTTCTCTGAAAGTCCCTGTGGACATGCTCCCAGCTAATTACTTCCCCTGCTAGCTGGTCCTTCTTGGTGCCGGGATACACAGGGGCAAACTTAAGAGATGATGCCAATTGGTGTGGACTCAGTAAAACTGTTGTAAAAACAATTACCAATAGTGCCTTTGGTTCAACACTAAATGCAATTGCTGTATTACAATGATGGTAATGATCAGAAACTCTATGTCCACAGAGAAAAGAGATGAATAGTACAGAGATCATTGCTTGGCTAATTGAGAAATTTTCTAAGAAAGCTAAGTGGAACCTCTTAAAGGCTATGCTTGCCTTTTATACTCAAAGAGTAAAACTCTGTAATGGACACAGTATTTCTTAGCTTCTCACAATTTCCTGGGACTTCTTCAATATTTGTCTCTTGAACTCCACAAGAAGTTCTGATGTCACCAAATAGGTCAAATGTGGTCATCTCAGCCTGGTCTTTGGACCTTTGATTGTCATCCCTGCTTTCTCCACCTGTGTTTATACTACTAGCAGCTCAGCAGCCAGCCTTTCCCCGAGCTGGGAGCACCTGATGAAACTCTTCAGGCAGTGATTACATCTTTCGGCTTTATTCTGAGCTTCCTGTAGGGAACAGTGGTATTTCCTCTACAAAGGATTTTTTAGTATATTGTGCTCAGTGTTTTTGTAGCAGTTGACATAGGTGACATGTACTGGCAGGGGTTTTTACCCCCTCTACATAATTAAAGAAAGACATGTTTGTTTAAAAACATTACCTTGACATGTTGACACACACATTTGGTGAGAAAACAATTTTGTGTTCCAATAATATAAGACAGAGGAAAGAATGTGTGAGGACTTTTCAAGCAGGATGAGAATCAGGAGGAACGAAGTGGAGGTGGGTTATGATATAAAATACGATGGTCAGGGCCAAATTCACAGACATGATATTGATGAAATACATGAGAGAGATTGTGTAACATGATGTACCATTCACATCATTCTTTACCATTTGCATTGCATTTAAAAATTTAATCTTATTTAGTTAAAAATATATATTGAGTGCTGATTGAATGCAAAGCAAAACACCTTATGGAAGACACGTTTTAATATCTATTTTACATATAAGAAATCCAGTGTATGGAGAGTTCAAGTAACTTTTCAAGGTTACACGGCTGGAAGTGATAACACTAGTATTAGAATTAAGCCTTGTGCCATCTCTAAGTGTCAGGTTTCTCATGTGATACCTGGGCACAAATATACTATATCACAAAGTTGCTATGAAATACAGCTCTTGGAAAAGGAGCCGACAAATAGTAAAAGTTCATTTTGAGTGATTATTATTTTTTTCTTCTAACTCTTAAAACAATAATGTAAGCCTACTATGTGAAAAACGCTTACTTGCATAGCATATGTCATGTAATCTTACAACAACCCTTCACAAATGGGAAGACTCTGATTGTAGGAGGATGTTTACGTAACCTCCCTCAGATCACCTCCAGCCGAGAGTGACTAAGACCTGAGTTTGAACCCAGGCCTGTCTGTCTTCAAAGCCTGGGCTTGTGGCAGCTATTCCAAACAGACACAATTCCTTCTCAATTAGAAGTTTCCAGTATAATTGGGGATGAGCAGAGACAAATGTCAGTTTAGAAGAGACGATCTGGGAGAGGCTTCTGGTCCCCAGAGCAAGAAGACCATACTTAGCAGCTTGGACTGAGGACAACCTTGCTGCAGAGATAAATAGCTCTCTTTCCCTGTCAGCAATCCACTCGAGGCCCTAGACAGAGGCAGCAGTAACCTGGGTATTGAATGTGGAACAGCTACATCTTGATTGCGGGCAGCTGTGAACATGGTACACATGCTGTGGGCTTGTGCATGGAGGCTGTTTTGAGTCAAGGGAATAGACACTAGGTCTTGCCAACAGAAAACACTGGGCCCTAAATCCCCATATCTTTCTGCTGGGATGTTTGCAAAATTCAGAACTGAAAATAATCACTCATAATGTTTTTTGTCATTGAAACTAATGAATTGGGGTCCAAGTTGGTGGTGTTCCTTCTCGAAGATCATTCTGCTAGTCTCTGGCATAATTGAGGCTTATCTCCCCACCTGCTCTTTTAATCACCAAGTGATGCAAATGTACTCATTGCAAATTTAAAAAATACATATTTAAGGAAGGGAGCAGCCCCCTTCACTGCTCCCAATAACAGGGTCTTCTTTCTGGAAAAACTACCCTTATTAGATTGGTGTGCTTCCTTTTAGCTTTTACCATCTTTTATTTGTGACTTGATGACTTTTCCAGGGAAGATGCATTTTGCTTTGCTTTTCTATGCCATGAACCTTAGACGGACCAGTTCCCCATGATGGGTGTGTGGTGCCGGCCAGGAGGGGGGTTGGGAGGGTGTCTGTAATTGTCCCATTCTCCCTGTGACATGGTAGGTTTATTTCTGGAGTGCAATGACAAATTGTTTGTTCCTTACACCTAATCTTGCTTTTCAACAGATTTATCACTAATAAATTTCACATTTTGATCTCCATCAACCTGATTACTTGGGTTATCTCTCAATTGGGTCATAATACATTACATTTGTTGAGTTGTTTCTCCAGTTGGTCACTGGTCTTTAATTTTGTGTTGGTACCTTTTATCCTATAGAAATTTTACATTTTTTAAATCACATTCATCATGCTTTCTTTACCTTTATTGATTCTGAGTTTTATTAACCAGCATAAAATTATTTTTCTTCAAGTGTATTATTGGTTTTATTTATATTTGGCTCTCTAATCCAGAATTTATTTTTATATATAATGTGAAGTATAAACATATATGTTGTTCCAAATGGATAGTAAATTACCTTGACACAGTGAATTGAATAGTGCATTGTTTCCCTACTGAAAATGAAATACCAAATTTCTAAAGGTACATGGTTTGGTTTTTGCACTTTGCACTCCATTTCATTGACATAATTTTCCACATTGTTGCAATCATGATAAAGTTTTAAAGTATAATTTGATATCTATTAAGGCAAGCCCCTCATATTCTTTGTATGTCTCAAAATATTGTAGGCTATTCTATACATATATATATATATATATATATACACATATATATTTTATTTTAATATCAGTTTGATAAGTTACATAAATATCGTATTGAGATTTATTCTATATTAAGCTCTTATTTATTTTGAATTATTCTCCTGTATTCCAGTAATGAGTTGAATGCTCAGTTCATTTATTTTTATTTTTTTTTAGTTTTTCTATTAAATATATTTAAAGCTACATTACTTTTACTCTGAGTATCACTTTGGGTAAGTCTTACAGATTTGGGTATGTAGTAGCCTCCTTAGCCTATTGTGGGGACAGAGTCCCAGAGAGCAGTTTCCAGGCTCTCAGCCTCACGTGGAAAGGTGCTGGCTCGGGTAGTAGATGGCCATCAGCTGTGACTAGTTGGCCATCAGCTGTTACTGGTTAGCCATTGACCACTAATATAACTGCCGTGGCTACGCTAGCAGCGAATGTTGGCTAAACTAGTGAGCGCAGATTGTGGATTATGGATTGCAGCTAGCAAGTGAGGTTGGTTGGCAGAGAAGCGGACGGCAGGCTCGTATTGTGTGGCTCCTGCTTCCTGTGTCTCCAACCCAGCTGCCAGCCAGACTATAATGGTATGACTCCCCTATCTATGGCTCCGTGGGTGTTTCTTTTTGGCCTCACCATGTCCTTCATTCTTATGCGGGGAGCGGGACCAGAGACCCCGCATGGCACCCTGCATGACACCTATGTTTTAAAATAAATTGATTAAAGTATTTTGTTGATATAACTTGCATGGAGCAGTGCTAAATGAAAGTATGAGGTCTCTTTTTCAAAAAGCAGGAAGAAAGAGCCACTAAAGTTACTAAAATATAAAACTTTTTCTTCTGTGGTCTCTCTCAACTTGTCATGGTAATTTTTATTTGCTATTTGATGCTGTTCTAAGTAAAGACATTTTTAATTTTTAATTATTTGCATGAATTTTGCAAGGAGACATACTTAGCAGCTTAGACTGAGGACAACCTTGCTGCAGAGATTATATTAGACATCTATTAGTAAATATCCTCCTCATATTTAAACTTATTACTTTTTTGCTTTGGGGATTTTTTTTGGTCTTTGAGAATTCATAGTATTAATGTGTTTTATTTTGTTTCGTTTTATGTTTTGCTTCTGATTATTTCTTGTAAGCCTTGTATTTTCATTATTCTAGTTGTTAGCTTAAAAGTTTTAATACATGCTCCATATTTTATAACAATACACAGAATTAATCAGCACCTATATTCTTCTCAACAAGACAATATCCTTAGTATGCTTTGACTTCCTTTCAGCAGCCTCACTTTCCCTACTATAATTATTTGGGTTGGTTCCAGAATACTAATATGACCATATTTATATTATGACTTAGTGATTTTTTTCAACAATTTTAAAAAAATATTCTTTGTCTTCTTTCTTGGATTCAGGGGCCAACTTTCTTTTCTGAGATACAGACAACCATACCTTAAAATGCATACCTGAATTTCTACTTGGATATGTAAAACTATCTCAATTCAGTAGGTTCACCACAAATGAACTCATGGTTGTTGTTGTTTTTCTCATAAACTTAGTTATCTTCCCTTATTTACCATCTCAATATGGCAGAACCACCCAATCTATTCTGAAGGCCAGAAACCTGTCATCACTGATAACTCCATCTCCCTTACAATTCTCTCCTTACCCACAGCCAATTCATCACTAGGTCCTGTTGATTTTTACATTCTAAAATTCTTTAATATTTTTTACTTCTTTTCATCACCACCACCACCCCACCATCACTACCACCACTACGAGTATTTCACTCTAATGTGTCCTCCTTTCTCATCTAGAAAACAAGGTTTCTAGTTGTGACTACCTTGTCTGCCTATATGCTCACACAGTCCCCTCGCAAGCTCTTCTCTCCTCATTTCTGGGTGATTGGTACAAAATATAAATTTGTTCATGTTCACTACATCCCTGGCTTAAATTGTTTTGTGTGCTCCCTTTGTTCATTGAGCAAGTGCTAAATATTTTTATGGTACCTTATAAGAACTTGAATGGTCTGGCACTCTGCAACCACTGTGCTTCAACTTGGGCCATGTCGCACCGATGTTGCCTTATTTAGTTCTTAAAATTTTTCACTCTTCCATGCAAATGGGACTTGTGCATGCTCTTACCTCTTGCCCCTCCTCCCCTAGTCATCCAGTCCCTCCTTTTTCTTTCTTTTTTTTTTTTCTACTTTCGCAATCCCTTCCTGAGAGAAGCCTTTCCTTTATATTTTGGAAAATATATATTCCTAAAATATGCTATTATGATATCAGTAAACAAAACTCCTATTGCAGTTATAATTCTTAATTACTTTGTGTGATTTGAAAATTAATACCCATTGTCATCATTGGGTATATTAAATATCGTACATTCTCCATATGTCTCCCGTTGTCTACCAAGATGTCTTCCATGTACTAGCTCTCAATAAATACATATAAAATGTATGAATCTATGAATGACTGAGTTGATTTTTATTTTTGTTGCAGTATAACCTATATTACAGTAGAGCAGGATATGTTCTGTAGTCATGATGCCACATTCCTTGGTGATTTTCTATAAATACATAGTACTAATAAAAGTGACATGAATTTAAATCATTTTCCTTATAATTGCTTTGAGTTCTCTGGAATGCACTGTACTAAAAGATAATATTTTTAATAAAATTTGTATTATCAAAAATCAAATTATAAAACAACCTGTTTCTTCTTGATAAAATAAATGGTATAGCAATTTGGACACATAATACTAAAAATTTTGATTGTAAAGTTTTTTCTAGTTATGTGTATATCTTTTGTTATTATAAACAAAAAATGATAAAAAGTGATAGAGCAAAACCAATAAGAAACAAATGTTAACGATTTTCATTTCCTATTTGATCTATAAAATCAGAATTTTCTCAGTCTTCTATGTAATCTTTGGCCATGACCTTGCAGTTTTTCTGGCAAAAGAGTTCACAGTCCATTAACGGTAAATGGAGCAGCCAGCCATTCAAACAAAGGAGTTGTGATTCTTTAATCATTGGCTAAGCATAATTTTTTTTCCCCTAGTGCCAGTGTGCAGTACAGTTGTATGCATACTGGCACTAGGGGGAAAAAAATCAATTATAATGTAAATCATACTTCCCAATTAATTAGTGATCTTTTTATATAGTCCTTGTGAGTAATGGTAACTCTAGTTCAGTTCCTTGTTATGGAAATGTTTGCCCTAAAAGGAATGTATATATTTGAATCTTTCATTCCAATTGTATATAATTTGTTTAAGTACGTTTTGTAAGATGAACAGAGTGACCACTCCAGATTACTTTCACTGAACTACATCAAGTCACAGCAGACTATTCAATTCTGTGAATCCTGTGTTCTGAGAGCTTCATGGGGAGTTATTCAATATGCGTCATACTGGGAGCGTACTCTAATACTAATGCTTCCTATATTGAACATTTTTCTATCTTCAAGCTTTCAATGAATAACCATTGATATATCTTATAATTAAACATGGTTTTCCAAATGTATTCCCAGTGCAAATGTGTCCTTTACATAGCCACTTTGATTGATCCATGTAAAAAATGTTACCAGCACAATCTTTTTATCTTGTAATGGTTTCATTAGCACCACTTCACCATTTTTTATTTTTAATCTGTAAGGCTCTAATGTCAGAAAGGGAGATTGATGGTACTACTGCTATTGAAATATTAGGTTTAGACTATAATACACTATAAAATGATATGAAAAGTTCAAGGCATCTCAACCTTGACAGAATATACTCATTATTTAATTAGACTCTGAAAGCTCTCAGCAAAAATTTCTGGCCTTATGTCACAAAGTTTCCTAATCAAGGGTGTACATCATTGGAAGGTTCAGTCTTAAAGGTGCCTTATCGTCAAAATATAATTATGATATTTTGGAAATTATAGTACCTGACCAGTCACAAATCTTAAAATAATTCTCTCATCCTTTCTGTTTCTTCTCTGCTTTAATTCTATGTCATCTTATATGTTTTTATAATTATTTCTACTCAGTGCATTTTATATTAGGATTAACATCTTAAATATGTAATTTTCCTCTTAACCATACTTTTTTTCTTGATCTGTGCCTAGCCAGTTAGTGTAAAAGATTTTGTTTCTTTGTTTGTTTGTTGTTAAATAGGTCTAAATTCACAAAAATCGGCATTTTGGAGTACATTACAACATAAGCATTTGTTTTGAAATGAGAAAAAAAAAATAATTTTGATACATCAAGGTTGCATGGTTAAAGTGCTTTGGTCCCAGGAATGGCCCCAAGGAACTCAGTTAGAAAGAATGATCCACATTTTCACACATTTAACCTTTTTAAATTTATTTTTTGTTAAAATAGTTAGACATGATATAAAATAATCTTCCATTACAAATGATCTAAAGAAATTCTAACACTCAGGTACAATTAAGCGCTTTTATCCCAAAATTTTTACAGGATTAATCTTCATCAGGACATAAAATTCATG
This sequence comes from Rhinolophus sinicus, assembly GCF_057876585.1. Classification (NCBI taxonomy): domain Eukaryota; kingdom Metazoa; phylum Chordata; class Mammalia; order Chiroptera; family Rhinolophidae; genus Rhinolophus; species Rhinolophus sinicus. Next base: position 138,551,771 of record NC_142501.1, read on the forward strand.
AGTAATTTTAGGTCTAGTTTAGGATTTCAGAGACTCTGGCTTAAGCCCGTGTTCAGGATTTTTGGGGCAGTGTATCTCAGAGCTGAACTCAATAAGCTCTGACGTTTGACAGACCTACTTCTTTTTATTTTATTAGTTTCAGGTGTACAAAACGATAGTTAGACATTTATCATTTATATCTCTCACACAGTGATAACCCCCTGCCCCCATCTACTACCCCTCTGACATCACATACAGATATTACATTTCCAATGTCTCTATTCCTAATGCTGCACTCCACTTCTTGTAACTATATATATATATATATATATATACATAAAATTGTAGTTGACATTCATTATTGTTCAGCTTCAGCTTCAGGTGTACAGTGCAGTGATCAGGTATCTACATCATCCCTGAGGTGGTCTCCCTAATGAGACAAGTGTCCATAAGATACCCTACAAAATATTTACAACATTATTGATTACATTCCCCAAATTGACTTTCGTATCCCCGTAACAATCTTATGGTTACCGACTGTGCTTTCTAATCCCCTCACCTTCCCCCTTATCCCACCCACCCCCATCTAGCAACCCTCAGTTTTTCCTCTATGTCTCTGAGACTGTTTCTGATTCATTCATTTATTCTTTTCTTTAGATTCTACATATAAGTGAGATCATATGGTATTTGTCTTTCTCTGACTTATTTCACTTAACATAATGTTCTCTAGGTCCATCCGTGTTGTTGCAAATGGTAAGATTTCATTCTTCTTTATGGCTGTGTAATACTCCATTGTATAAATGTACCACAGTTTCTTAATCTAGTCATCTACCAATGGGCAGTTCGGTTGTTTCCATGTCTTTGCTATTGTGTATAGTGCTGCAATAAACATAGGAGTGCATAAAGTTTTCTGAATTAGAGTTTTGTGTCTCTCCATATAGCTACCTAGGAGTGGAATTGCTGGGTCATAAGGTAGTTCCATTTTCAGTTTTTTGAGATACCTTCATACTGTTTTCCATAGTGGCTGCAACAATCTGATATCCCACCAACAGTGCACAAAGGTTCCCTCTTCTCCACATCCTCGCCAACACTTGTTGTTTGTTGATTTATTGATGATAGCCATTTTGACTGGGGTGAGATGGTATCTCATTGTGATTTTTATTTGCATTTCTGTAATGATTAGTGAGGATGAGCATTTTTTCCTGTCTGTTTGCCATCTGTATGTCCTCTTTAGAAAAATGTCTCTTCATGTCCTCTGCCCATTTTTTAATTGGGTTGTGTGTTTTTTTGGAGTTGCGTTGAGTGAGTTTTTTATAAATTTTGGATATTAACCCTTTATTGGATATATCATTGGCAAATATCTTCTCCTATTCAGTAGGATCCCCTTTTGTTTTATTGATGCTTTCCTTTGCTATGAAAAACACTTTTTGGTTTGATGTAATCCCACATGTTTATTTTTTCTCTTACTTCCCTTGCCGAGGGCATATATCAGTAAAAATCTTACTCCGGGAAATATCTGTAAACTTTCTTCCTATATTTTCCTCTAGGAGTTTTATGGTTTCAGATCTTACATTTCAGTCTTTAATCCATTTTGAATTTATTCTTGTATATGGTGTAAGGCGGTGGTCTGGCTTCATTTTTTTGCATGTGTCTGTCCAGGTTTCCCAGCACCATTTATTGAATAGACTGTCTTTACCTGACTGTAAATTTTTGCTTCCATTGTCATAGATTAAATGACCATATAGGCATGGATGTATTTCTGGGCTCTCTATTCTGTTCCATTGATCTTTGTGTCTGTTTTGGTGCCAGTACCATGTTGTTTTGATTACTGTAGCCTTGTAGTATAATTTGATGTTAGGTATTGTTATACCTCCCACTTTGTTCTTGTTTCTCAAGATTGCCAAGGTTATCAGGGGTCTTTTATGGTTCCATATAAATTTTAGGATTATATGTTCTATTTCTGTGAAAAATGTCCTTGGTAGTTTGATAGGAATTGCGTTGAATCTGTATATTACCTTAGGCAGTATGGACATTTTGATGATATTAATTCTTCCTATCCATGAGCATGGTATGTGTTTCCATCTATTTGTATGTTCTTTAATTTCTCTCTTCAGTGTCTTATAATTTTCTGAGTACAAATCTTTTATTTCTTTGATTAAATTTATTCCTAGGTATTTTATAGTCTTTGAAGCAATTGTAAATGGGATTGTTTCTTAATTTCTCCTTCTGATATTTTATTATTGGTTTATACAAATGCAACTTATTTCTGAATATTAATTTTGCATCCTGCTACTTTACTAAATTAATTTATCAGTTCTAGTAGTTTTTTGGTGGAGTCTTTAGGGTTCTCTATATATAGTATTATGTCATCTGCATATAATGACAATTTTACTTCCTCCTTACCAATTTGGATGCCTATTATATCTTTTTCTTATCTAATTTCTGTGGCTAGAACTTTCAGCACTATGTTGAATAGAAGTGGAGAAAGTTGGCAACCTTGCCTTGTTCCTGATCTTAAGGGGAATGGTTTTAGCTTTTCCCCATTGAGTAAGATGTAAGCTGTGGGTTTATCATATATGGCCTTTATTATGTTGAGATATGATCCCTCTATTCCCACTTTCTTAAGGGTTTTTATCATAAATGGCTGCTGGATTTTGTCAAATGCTTTTTCCGCATCGATTGATATGATCATGTAATTCTTATTTTTCATTTTGTTAATGTGGTGTATCACATTAATTGATTTGCAAATGTTGAACCACCATTACATACCAGGAATGAATCCCACTTGATCATGCTGTGTTATCTTTTTAATGTATTGCTGAATTCTGTTCACTAATATTTTGTTGAGGATTTTTGCATCTATGTTCATTAGGGATATTAGTCTGTAGTTTTCATTTTTTATAATGTCTTTGTCTGATTTGGGGATCAGGGTGATGTGGCCTCGTAAAAAGTTTGGGATCCTTCCCTCCTTCTGGGTTTTTTGAATAGTTTGAGGAGAATAGGTGATAATTCTTTTTTGAATGTTTTGTAAAATTCACCTGTAAAGCCATCTGGTCCAGGGCTTTTGTTTGTTGGGAGCTTGTTGATTACTGATTCAATTTCCCTGGTGGTAATCAATCTATTCAGGTTTTATGTTTCTTTTTGAGTTAGCCTTGGAAGATTGTATGTTTCTAGAAAATTATCCATTTCTTCCACATTGTCTAATTTGTTAGTATATAGTTACTCATGGTAATGTCTTAATTTTTTTTTTTTTTTTTTTTTTTTTTTTTTTTTTTTGTATTTCTGTGGTGTCTGTTGTCACTTTTCCTCTTTCATTTCTGATTTTATTAATTTGGGTCTTCTTTTTTTTTTGATGAGTCTGGCTAAAGGTTTGTCTATTTTGTTTATCTTCTCTAAAAACCAGCTCTTGGATTCATTGTGACAGATCTACTGCTGAATCCTGTCTCTGCCACTTCCAAATGTGACTTGTCAAGTTACATAACCTCTCTAAGCCTCATGTGTAACATAGGAATACTAGGTACTTAACATCTTGGTGTCTGTATTTAACCACACTTCCATAATAAAGGATATTGTGTGTGTGTGTGTGTGTGTGTGTGTGTGTGTCTTTGTGTTTACATTGCACATTACATTACATCATTTCTTTTGAAACAGACCTTTTTCCTGAGGATGTAGGAATGGACTAGGTTCTTAGTCTAGGAAAATAACAGTGCTTTCCCTACCCTGGTCACAGGTCCTAAGGCAAGGATGGGGGCACATGGCCTTGTTAGCGGAATAAAAGTAAATCCCTAAAATTTCTTAAGTTGTATATATTGCTATAATGATTTGCTCACAAATACACACTGATTGTATTTTTTTCTGCTTAACTCCATCTAAATCTCCCCAGCTTTTCAGATCACTAACTTAAAATGATCATTAAAAAATTTAAGTTTATACATTAAGCACTAAGTGTTAGAGTTCTTCAATGGTAAATAAAACAAACATGGCACTCAATTTGCTTCTGGAAGACAAGTTTCAGTTATGTTTCAAGGTTATTTGCATAATAAAATATATAAACAGGTTTATGAAACGATGTTTGTAATGAGATCAATATTTTATTTGGTCTAAAATAGTTGTCTAACAGATGGGGCTGGCCAGAGGGATTACTGAGTCAGATACCCAAGTACTGTGAGGACTCCCTTTCAGCTCTCATTCTCTTCTACAGCAGTTGAGGCTGGGGGACTTAGTCACCTGCAATCACATCTGAGAGCTTTTTGGCCAGACATGTAAAGGCCTTTTCCTTTCTCTCCCATCAGCAGTTCAGAGTATGCAGGGGTTTTCTGTTATTGAACTATCCAGATTACTTGCCTCCCAACCCTCATCCTTGCCTCAGATTATGGAGCTGGCTTGGAAAAATATTAGGATTGCCCCAGGCTAGGTTACAAATCCACTCCTATAGCCTGGGCCTTGGGGTATGTCACATAAGATAGATAGGGGCACCAAGTATAATCTCTGACACTCACACACACAGCCAATAAAGAATTCATTCCATGTATATAACTATGGTATAAAACAAAAATCAACTTATCATTTGCATAGGTGAAGAATTGAAGACAAGAATGTATGTGTTTTTTAGGATACTATTAATATCTTTAATTTGGTTTGAATAGAGGGTGGGAGTAATAGAAAATGAGTTTGGGAGTTTCAACTGGGTCTACGCCATGGAGAGTTTTGTTTATGGGACTAAGAGATTTGGGTAAGTTTCTGAAAACCACTGACATTCTCTGAGAACAGGTACTATATTAAGAACTATGTTTCAGTGATATGTAGCTGGGATCTTAGTGTGGACAGTAGGAGGTAAAGATTAGAGATCTAAAGATCTCTAGAAGGTATTGCAAAAGTCAGTAAGAGTTCAGAGTCATTGCAATAGATATAGTAAGAGTTACTGAGGATCATCACTGTGAGGGTGAAGACTAAAGATGAAGGAAATGATTGAGACGTTATCAGAGTCCACTTAATATGATTAGATAGCTGTTCATATGATGAGGGAAGCATTAGAGGAGTAGGAATAGAAATAATGAAGTTATCTCTAAGATTTCAAACCTGATTGATTAAAAAGATTGTAGCGCTTTATAAAATAGTAAACATGGAAGGAGGAACTGTTTTATAGGGAAAAGAATAGTGTGGTAATTTTTTGGTGTATGGTATTTTAAATTTAGGAGATGCCCAGAAGGCAGTAAAATCATGGGGTTTGGAACTTCAAGGAATGATCAGATGCTAGACATGTGGGTGGAATCAGTTATACAGTTATAGATAAGAGATAGCGCTATGATTACATCTATACATAGTATGTGTATGTGGAGGGGTAAGTGTGTGTGTGTGTGTGTGTGTGTGTGTGTGTGTAAAGAGAGAAAAGAGTGTATTGTACAAACAGGTGTGACATCAGGAGACTATAAACCTCACTATGCAAATAATGTTTGATCTGTATAATTGGGGAAAACTTTGACTAGACATGATACTTGTTTCCCAGAATTTTAAAAGCTACTGATTGAAAGAGGAAAAAAGATTACAATCAGGCAGAGCCTGAAAGAGATTGTATTTTAATACAGAAATTAAGAGCCTATAGATCCACTATAATGTAATTATTAAGCATATTCACTTATGTAAGATGCCACAATTCAACATCTACCAAGGGCCAGACATTATACTAAATTGACTTGTATTAGTTTCCAATGGCTGCTGTAACAAATTACTACAAACTGGGTGACTGAAATAACAGAAATGTATCTGCTTAAAGCTCCGGAGGTGTAAAGTCTGAAATCACTTTCGTGGGTTGAAATAATCTTGTCAGCAGGGCCACATGGCAGCCAGAGGTTCTAGGGGGAAAGGAATGTCTGGTGGCTGCTGACATTTCTTGATTTGTAGCCACATCATTCCAGTCTCTGCCTCTGTTGCCACATTGCCTTCTTCTACCCTATGTGTATCACATCTCCTTCCAACTCCCTCTTGTAAGAACACCTGTTGTTGATTTAGGGTTCAACTGGGAAATCCAGAATAATTTCACCATCTCAAAATCCTTAATCCCATCTGCAAAGACTATCACACAAGGTGACATTTATAGCTTCCAGGGATTAGGACCTGATGTCTTTTCTGACGCCACTACTGTAAGACTCTTCCACATGCATGTCTTTACTTAAAGCAACTCTAGGAGGGAGGTACCGTATATTGACTCCCTCTTAAGTAGAAAAATGAGTCTTAAAGACACATTTTGGCACATAGCTAGTAGGTGTCAGAGTTTCATTTCAAGCACAGTTTTGCTATTCTCAAAGGCTGAGTATTTGTTCAGATTGTTGCACAACATGAAATTAAACTCTGCTGTGAGCATACTTGCTTCCATTGTGCCCTCACTGTACTGACTGTGCATCAAGTTGCCCCCATAATAGGCACACTTTTATAAATCTCAAAGTGAAAAGAGGTGGCATTCACATTAAATAGTCTAACAGCTGCAAAATGTTGCATCTTGCTGGCCATTGTTGGAAGTACTTGAACACATGTATTGGCAGGCAAGCACTCAAGATCTGAAGAGATCTGACAAAAACCCGTCAACTATGACTTTCTGCCTGTAATTGCTACTGCTTGTGGTACCCCAGAGTATTAACTTTTTTTTTCCTCCTCACAGCTTCTGCTTCCCTTGTTATCGTCAATCCTTTTTTTTTTTTCCTCCGTCCTCAGACAGCTGTTTAGTATTTTACAACAGGCAGCAATAATTTTCAACCAGCATGATTTTACGCTCATATAAAGTTGTTATACACAGCGCATAAGTACACCTCCACTCTATATTTACAGAGCTCCCTTTTTCTTTCCTCCCACTGCTATCAGACGTGTTGTAGCTACAACCTCTCAGTCATCTTTGCTAAGTACTGAATAGGTGTTATGATTCCCAGTTTATAGATGCGGAACAAGAAAGAGTAAGCTTGGGTTCACAAATTGAAAACCACATAAATTATCCCTTTTATATAGTATGTGCCTGTGAAAAAGGAGGTTTATTACTGAATTGTTATGAGTCTAGTCATGGGGTTGGTGTTCCAGGAAGTACAAAGATTAAATAAAAGAAAAGGCTCTCTGTTCCAGAGTGATTGTTGTAGTTTGTGTGTGTGTTTTGTGAAGCGGAACACAGGGATGAAAGTTAAAATCAACACAGAAATAACTATTGTTTAAGACAAATTCAAACGACTTTAAGACAGATTCAAACAAACTACTATGGGTCATTAAGAGAGCGAATAATTACAGGAAATCATATCCAAATGTGAGAATGGAATGTTTTATGCTGAAAACACCATTTGGACCAATCATGTCAGGATGAACAAAGGAATACCACGACACATTTCTCGTTTCAAATTGCACTTCTTTACTTTTCTTTCTGATTCCCTTCATTCTAAAAAGTGGTTAAGTAATGACAGTAGAGATTACAGAAAATATAAAGAAATTAATTTTTATCATATAAAAATTAATTGCTATTCATTCAAATAGCCTTTTTTCTCTACAATGGGCAAATCACTTATATGACCTTTAAATTTCAATTTACTGTGAAAATTTAACTGATGCCCATTCCTTTGCTCACTCCAATCAAAATTTACTCCTGCTCCCTCCTTCATATTCTATTCACATTTTAGTTACAGCTGCATTACTGTGCTTGCCACTGTAAGCCTGAAACACTTGATATCAGGGAGCACATGTGTATGTCTGCGTGCAAGTCCTTCATCTTGTAACCACTAAGACTGGTACATAGTAGGTGCTCAACAAATGTTTATCTAATCAAAATGGAGTTTTTTCCCTTTTGACTCAAGCAGTTAATTCTCAGAGGCAGGTGGTACTAATATTTAAGACAGATTGGTTCATTCTGTTCAAGTACCACATAACCATTCACACACTATTGAGTTTAGCACTATTAAAGGGTAATTTTCCTTCTGAGAATTGTGCCTATTGCAGACACATTTTACATATCCAGCCTTTTTTATCATCAGTAGGCAGGTAAAAGAGATTAAAATAAAAGGTTTTTACCAAGTGTGAATTGTACACCTAGACATCATTTGGAAAGGCTTGTGCATTCCAAGAAAAAAATATTGAAGTATCCTTACTGACGGTGCCTGCACCCAGAACTACCCAGGAGTTATATAACTCTTATAAAGATGAAAATATCAACATTTAATTTCTGTTCTACATGATCTATCCAAATGACTTAAAACAGCTGTCATCTCCTCCTTTTTACATCAGTTTAATAAAACCCAATGGAATTAATCAAAAGCCCTGTTTTGCCCAATTGTACAAGTTTTGGTCTGTTGTTTTATTTTATTTAATATAATGTTTTTACTATTACTTTTTATCACATATTTTAATAACTTAAAAGAAAGCTTTCATATTTTAGTTTCTCAGGTAAATTCCTGTTAGGACATGAAAATTTAATAATTAATAACCTGTCAAATCTATTATTTGAACTTTACAGAAAAATTGCTTTGACATACGTTACTTCCTTTCTTATTATAGCCCTGTGATGGCATTACTGTTCTTATTGTTAATAGATAAAAAACTGAGGCCAAAATAAGCTAAGAGACAGGTCTGCGATTCATATGTTCCTAGGTCCCATGTGCACGGCCAGAATTAAAATGGAAGTATTTATTTTCCTCAGTCAGTTTTTTCAATATTCAGATAAACAAAAATGCCATACTATAACCAAATAGCACTGGATATTTATTCTAAATAATTATTAACATTTTCAACATTTACGCATGTGAGGCACATCCTAAGTACTTTACAAGCATTGGCTCATTTAATCTTTGCCACAACTCTGTGAAGTTTCAACTTGAGAATACAGAGGCCCAAAGAAAGTAAGGAACTTGCCCAAGAAAACACACCTAGTAAATTGTTGAACTAGTATATGAACTCTGTGTGGCCTTAAGCATCATTCTCATTCCTGGCATTGCAGGGCAAGAATAGATTTAATGAAACAAATGTGAGTCGGTAATGTCTTCTAGAACTACACTTCCTATCAATGAACTTAAAGAAAGTTGTCCTTGAACCTGTAATACTGTGAAGTACTTTAGTGCAAGTTGAATTTGTTTCCCCATTTCAAAGAGGTAATTTCTATTAATAGTAACTCTTTAATGTGTTATATTTAATATCTGATTAGAATATTACTGTCTAGAAAACCCCTTCCTACTTATTATATAATTTAGAACTACAGAACTTTATTACATAAATGAACTTAGGGACCAATCCCCAAATTTTAACCAAAAGGGACTGAATATTAGGGAGGTTACATGACCAGCACAAAGTATTCGGTGAGAGTGTCTGAGCCAAGCTCAAACCCACATCTTCCAAGGCTATTCCCACACTGAAGAAAAATGTGAGCATGATAAATGAGTATCGTGTGTATATGTGTGTGTGTGCTTGTGTGTACTGACTGTTCTTTTAAAAATGATTGTGGAAAAGCATGACCTAGGTAGCTGACTTGCAGGTCTCCTAGGTAAGTTTATACATGTAATTCCCCCTGAAAGGCAATCAACTCCTGGAAAATCCTAGTCTACTCAATGGCAAATAGCTAAATTAAAGGTGGAAGATTTAAGTGTCCAAATGCTTTTTGGAAAGTTTCTAGGTATACATATGTACTGAACTCGTTTAAATAATTAACTCCTTTTAAAATCTTAAATTGGTATGAGATGTGTTTATTCATTGATTTGTTGCCTACTCTAATAATTAGTGATGAGTTTCTTTAGTGATGGAAGAAAACCCAGCTGATAAGACACAAATCACATTTTCTTTTCTTATACAAAGTCTGACTGGTGCTCTAAATCAGAGGGAAAAATACTTTTAGGAAGATCATTTAGGTCTATGTTTGATTCTATTACTAGTTGAAGAAATGCAGAGAAGTTTTTGAAAATCATGCTGTTCCCACATATGCAAGACAGCGTTATTAAGTACTTATCCATGGTGTGCGCATAAGAATTTCAAGTGGCTGTGGATCACTGAATGGAACAATGTAAAATTAAAGTTTTAAATTATCCCTGAAAGCCTACAATTAGCAGGCATCCACAAGACAACTAAGTAACTAGAGTAATTATTATTTCCTCTAAATTCACTTATTTTTCTTACATTCCATGTCATGAAAAATATAAATCATTTTATTATTGTATCTTAGTCCCAATTTGAACCCACTGTTATCAGTAATGATTTAAAGTATCCTTAATCAAATAGCAATAATCACAATACATGATATGTTATGCATTATTAAAAATTTCAACATAAAAAGAGATTATTTGTTACATGTAATGATTTATTCAGAGAACTGGCATAGTAGTTTATACACTGAAAGTATGGACAAAATAAAGGTAAACGTTTTCCCTTAAATCATAATATAAACATTTGAACCTGTTTAGTCTTCTGATTGGGAGTCCACTTTGTCTAAAGATAGCTTATAAAATAGGAGTGAAAAATAAAAGTGGGTATTTGTAAATTCTTGTTAATATCTGTACCTATTCTAAGTCCTTTTTTTAATTTAAAGTTTATTGGGGTGACAATTATTAGTAAGGTTACATAGGTTTCAGGTGTACAATTCTGTAATACATCATCTATATGTCACATTGTGTGTTCACCACCCAGAGTCAGTTCTCCTTCCATCACCATATGTTTGATCCCTTTTACCCTCATCTACCACCCTCCTCCCCCCTTACCCTCTGGTAACCACTAAACTATTGTCTGTGTCTATTAGTTTTTGTTTATTCATTTCTTTGTCTTGTTCCTTTGTTGTTTTCAATTTTATATACCACATATCAGTGAAGTCATATGGCTCTCTACTTTTTCTGTCTGACTTATTTCGCTAAGTTCTCTTAAAAAATAAAAGAAGCTTTTAAGATCATAGTAAATTCAGGTTCCCACCTCTTTTTTTCCCCATAGAGTTTAAAGTTTACAGTGGGAGGGATTCGAAAGTGCCCCATGAATTTGAAACACTTAATGTCGTAAAATAGCCTCTGAGATTCACTAGAGCATCTGCTTTGTGCCTCCTCCATGTGTGGCATTGTACTGTGCTCAGTACAATTCTGTTGGCAGAACTGGTGAATGCCTTCTTCAGAGAATTTTCCCTTGATCTTCCATCTTACACTACTAGAGCAATTCATTTCCATCACAGATTGTATTGTAGAGTTTCTGTGTGTGTGTGTGTGTGTGTGTGTGTGTGTGTGTGTGTGTGTGTGTGGTGTATTGGGAGGCGAGGCTTACTTCCATGGATAAATTGTAATTCATTAAGCATAATAACTGTATAATTTATTTAGTTAATGCATTGACTTTATATAACTCCATATCCTCCCTAGTGTTTGTCATTAAGCATTTTCCCCCCAGTGAATATAAACAAAATGAAGCATTTGCTTTGGTGTCACTTAGTACAATTGACCCTTGAACAGCACGGGTTTGAACTGTCTGGGTTCACTTATACACCGATTTTTTTCAATAAATATGAACAATACTGTAAATGTATTATTTATTTATTTTTTATTATTTATTTTTTTAATTAAAGTTTATTGGGGTGACCATTGTTAGTAAAGTTACATAGATTTCAGATGTACAATTCTGTATTACATCATCTATAAATTTCATTGTTTGTTCACCACCCAGAGTCAGTTCTTCCATCACCGTATATTTGATCCCCTTTACCCTCATCTCCCACCCTCTTCCCCCCTTACCCTCTGGTAACCACTAAACTATTGTCTGTGGCTATGAGTTTTTCTTTCTCATTTGTTTGTCTTGCTTTTTTGTTGTTTTTGGTTTATATACCACATATCAGTGAAATCATATGGTTCTCTGCTTTTTCTGTCTGACTTATTTCGCTTAGCATTATAATATCAAGATACATCCATGTTGTCACAAATGGTCCTATTTCATCTTTTCTTACCACCAAATAGTATTCCATTGTGTATATATACCACAGCTTCTTTATCCATTCATCTATCGAAGGACAGTTTGGTTGTTTCCATGTCTTGGCCACCGTAAATAAAGCTGCAATGAACATTGGAGCACACTTATCTTTATGGATAAATGTTTTCAGATTTTCTGGGTAGATACCAAGGAGAGGGATTGCTGGGTCATATGGCAATTCAGTTGTAATTTTCTGAGGAACTTCCACATTGCCTTTCATAGTGGCTGCACCAGTCTGCATTCCCACCAACAGTGTATGAGCATTCCTTTTTCTCCACAGCCTCTCCAACACTTGTTACTATTTGTCTTGTTGATGATAGCCATTCTGACTGGGGAGAGGTGATGTCTTATTGTGGTTTTTATTTGCATTTCTCTGATGATTAGTAACGTTGAACATTTTTTCATATGTTTATTTGCCATTTGTATGTCCTCTTTAGAGAAATGTCTCTTCAGGTCGTGTGCCCATTTTTCAACTGGGTTGTTTGATTTTTGGTGTTGAGTTGCATGAGTTCCTTGTATATTTTGGATATTAGCCCCTTATCGAAGGCACTGTTTGCAAAAATCTTCTCCCATTCTGTTGGTTGCCCCTTTATTTTGTCGATGTTTTCTTCTGCTCTGCAGAAGCTTTTAAGTTTCATATGGTCCAGTTCATTTATTTTAGTTTTTACTTCCCTTGCCTTTGAAGTCAAATTCATAAAAGGCTCTTTGAACCCAAGGTCCATAAGTTTAGTACTATGTTTTCTTCTATGCAGTTTATTGTGTCAGGTCTTATGCTTAAGTTTTCAATCCATTTTGAATTAATTTTGGTACATGGTGACAGATAGCACTCCAGTTTCATTCTTTTGTACATGGCTTTCCAATTCTCCCAGCACCATTTATTGAAGAGGCTGTCTTTTCTCCATTGTATGTTTCTTGCTTCCTTGTCAAAAATTGTCCATATTTATGCGGTTTTATTTCTGGGTACTCAATTCTATTCCATTGGTCTATGTGTCTGTTTTCCTGCCAATACCATGCTGTTTTGATTATTGTTGCCCTGTAGTACAAGCTAAAGTCTGGGAGTGTGATACCTCCAGCATTGTTCTTTTTTCTTAAGATTGCTTTGGCTATTCGGGGTCTTTTGTGGTTCCAAACAAATCTGAAGAATTTTTTGTTCTATTTCTTTAAAAAATGTCATTGGAATTTTGATGGGGATTGCAATAAATCTGTATATTGCTTTGGGTAATATGGCCATTTTAACTATGTTGATTCTTCCAATCCATGAGCACAGGATGTCTTTCTATTTCTTTGTGTCTTCTTCAATTTCTTTTAAAAATGTCTTGTAGTTTTCAGCATATAGGTCTTTCATATCCTTGGTTAAGCTTATTCCTAGGTGTTTTATTATTTTTGCTACAATTGCAAAAGGAATTGTTTTTATTTCTTTTTTTCTGAGATTTTATTGTTAGTATATAGGAATGCAATGGACTTTTGTACGTTGATTTTGTAGCCGGCAACTTTATTGTTTGATTGTTTTTAACAGCATTTTGGTGGAGTCTTTAGGGTTTTCTATATATAGCATCATGTTATCTGCAAAGAGTGACAATTTAACTTCTTCATTACCAATTTGGATGCCTTTTATTTCTTTCTCTTGCCTGATTGCTCTGGCGAGGACTTCCAACACTATGTTGAAAAGCAGAGGTGATAGGGGACAGCGCTGTCATGTTCCTGAACATAGAACAAAGGGCTTCAGTTTTTCACCGTTAATCATGATATTAGCTGAGGGTTTGTTGTATATGGCCTTTATTATGTTAAGGTACTTTCCTTCTATACCTATTTTATAAAGTATTTTAATCATAAATGAATGTAGTATCTTGTATAATGCTTTTTCTGCATCAATTGATAAATCATATGATTTTTGTCCTTTATTTTGTATATGTGATGTATCACATTGATAGATTTGTGTGTCGGTGAACCATCCTTGTGCTCCTGGGATGAGCCCCACTTGGTTGTGATGAATAATCTTTTTAATGCATTGTTGTATTGGATTTACTAGAATTTTGTTTAAGATTTTTGCATCGGTATTCATCAGAGATACTGGTCTGCAGTTTTCTTTTTTTGTGTTGTCCTTAACAAGTTTTGGTATCAGGGTGATGTTGGCCTCATAAAAACAGTTAGGGAGTACCGTCTCCTCTTCAATTTTTTGGAAGAGTTTGAGCAGGATTGATATTAGATCCTCTTTGAAGGATTGGTGGAATTCACTAGTGAAGCCATCTGGTCCAGGACTTTTGCTTTTGGGAAGGTTTTAGATGACTGATTCAATTTCATTACTGGTGATCGGTCTGTTTAGATTTCCAGTTCTTCATGGTTCAGCCTAGCAAGGCTATGTGTTTCTAAGAACTTGTCCATTTCTTCTAGGTTATTGAATTTGGTGGCATATAGTCCTTCGTAGTATTCTTGGATGATCCTTTTATTTCTGTGGCATCCGTTATAACTTCCCCGTTTTCATTTCTGATTTTATTAGTGTCTTCTCTCTTTTTATCTTAGTGAGTCTAGCCAAGGGTTTGTCAATTTTGTTAATCTTTTCAAGGAACCAGTTATTTGACACATTAATTTTTCTATTGTCTTTTTGTTCTCTATTTCATTTAGTTCTGCTCTGATTTTTTTTTTTTTTCCTTTCTTCTGCTGACCTTGGGTTTCATTTGTTCCTCTTTTTCTAGTTCTTTAAGGCGTAACATGAGGTTATTTATTTGGGATTTTTCTTGTTTCTTGAGCTAGGCCTGTAATTATATAAATTTCCCTCTTAAAACTGCTTTTGCTGCATCCCCAAAATTTTGGCAAGATGTATCTTCATTCTCATTTGTTTCTATGTATCTTTTGATCTGTCCTCTAACTTCTTCTTTGACCCGGTCGTTCTTTAAAAGTATGTTGTTTAATCTCCATGTATTTATGGTTTTTCCTGTTTTCTTTTTACAGTTGATATCCCATTTCAAAGCCTTGTGATCAGAGAATATGCTTGGTATGATTTCAATCTTCTTAAATTTGCTGAGGCTAGTTTTATGTCCCAATATATCGTCTATGCTTGAGAATGTTCCGTGTACACTAGAAAAGAAAATGTATAGGCTGTTGTTTTAGGATGAAGTGCTCTATAAATGTCAATTATGTCCATTTCATCTAATGTGTCATTTAGGGCTAGTATTTTGTTATTTATTTTTTATTTCGATGATCTATCCATAGCTGTCAATGATGTATTTAAGTCCCCTAGTATAATTGAGTTTTGGTCAATTTCTCCCTTTAGTTCTGTTAGTAGTTGCTTGGTAAATTTCGGTGCGCCCTGATTGGGGGCATAAATATTCATGATTGCTATGTCTTCTTGTTGTATAGTCTCCTTTACCTTTATGAAATGTCCATCTTTGTCTCTTGTTACCTTTTTTACCCTGAAGTCTGTTTCATCTGATATCAGTATGACTACACCTGATTTTCTCAGGATACCGTTTGCTTGGAGTGTCAATTTCTACCCTTTCACTTTGAGTCTATGCTTGTCCTTGTAGCTGAGATGTGTCTCTTGGAAACAGCATATGGTTGGATTTAGTTTTTTTATCCAATCTGCTACTCTGTGCCTTCTTATTGGTGAGTTCAGTCATTTACATTTAGAGTAATTATTGATATGTGAGGATTTCCTATCATTCTATCTTTAGTTTTCTGATAAGACTGTGTCTCCATTGTTTGTTTGCCTTTTTGGTGTCTATTATTTCTGTGTGGTGGTATTCTATGATTTTTCTCTCTGTTTCTTCTTTTATTACAGTATATATTTCAGTTCTGGGTTGTTATTTTGAGTGTTTACCATTAAGTTTATGTAAAAGAAAGTGTAATATTTAGAGTATTCCATTTTCTTCAGCATACTTACTTTCTCCATTCCCATATTCCAGTTCAGGCCTTTACTCTGCCCCTTTTTATGTTTTGGTTGCCACAAATTGTCCCTGTTGATGGTGGTCGAATAGCCTCCTTTAGTGTTTCTTGTAGTGCAGGTCGTGTATTAGAAAATTCCCTCAGCTTCTGTATGTCTGGAAAGGTCTTTATTCCTCCTTCATATCTAAAGGATATCTTTGCTGGATATATTATTCTTGGCCCATGATTTCTCTCTTTAAATAGTTTGAATATTTGGTTCCACTCCCTCCTGGCTTGTAGAGTTTCTGCTGAAAAATCTGATGATAATCTAATGGGCTTTCCTGTGTAAATTACTGTCTTCTTTTCCCTGGCTGCCTTGAGGATTCTTTCTTTGTAGTTGATTTTAGACAGCTTCAATACAACGTGCCTTGGAGAAGGCGAGTTTGGGTTGAGGTAATTAGTGTTCTATTTGCTTCTTGGATTCGAGGATCCAGTTCTTTCCACAAGTTTGGGAAGTTCTCGTCAATTATTTGTTTGAAAATACTCTCTGTTCCCTTCTCTCTTTCTTCTCCATCTGGTATGCCCATTATTCTCATTTTGCTCTTTCTGATGGAGTCAGAAAGTTCTTGTAGAGTTCTTTCATTTCTTTTAAGTCTCAAGTCCCTTTCTTCTTCCATCTGTGTCATTTCCAGGTTTCTATCTTCGATGTCACTAATTCCTTCCTCCATCTGATCAAGTCTACTGCATAAACTGGCTATTTCATTTTTCATTTTTTCTATTGAGTGCTTAAGCTCCAGAAATTCTATTTGGGTCTTTTTAAAAATTTCAATCTCTTTGGTAAAATGTTCCTGTTGTTCTTTGATTGTGTTTTTGAGTTCATTAAACTGCCTTTCTGTGTTTTCTTGCATCTCGTTGAGTTATTTCAGAACTGCAATCTTGAATTCTCTGTCATTTAAGTCACATATTTCCATATCTTTAAGTTCATTTCCTGGTGACTTTTCACTTTCTTTCTGAGCTGTCTTGTTGCCTTGGTTATTCATGGCAATTACTGATTTATTATTTCTCTTCCTAGACATCTACAGGAGTGGGCTCTGCAACAGGTTGATAGGTAGAGGTCTTTCTTTTGTTTTCCAGTACGTGTTGGTAGAATGTTTTACTTTCTCTCCGACTGCAGCCTTTTTTTCTCTCACAGTGTAGTGTTATGTTTTCTCTGCATTATTCCAGCTTCTCACAAAATAAGGGCATTCCCTGGAAGGCGGGCTTCTCCTGTTTACAGTTTGCCTGGGTCCTAGGGTGCAATCCGTGTGGGGATGTGGAGAGCTTTTGAAGTTCCAAAAGCTCTTCCTGCACCAGATTCAGAGCCTGTATGTTTCAGCAGTTCTGTTTACTCTTGCAGGGATCCACCCAGATAGGTGGAGACAGGGGAAGGGTGGGTTGTGAGAGGTGGCCCAGAACAATTGCAGCAACCACTACCACAGCCAGTTCTGCTTCCACAGCTCCCTCCCCTTTGCTGGAACTAGTTGGGCTGCAAATCTGTGTCTGCAGACCAGAGTTCTCAGAACTGCAAATATTCTGTTCTTTTGATCTGACACTGCTACTGTTCTGCTTCTAGCACTAGGCAGGTGGGGGCAGGGTGAGCTCTCGGAAGGTAGGGAAGGGGTGGCTAGTCTCAGTGCCTAAGGCTTCCATTCTCTGCTTGGCAGTGAGGGCTTAAATCATTTTCAGCCTTCTTCCCTCAATCTTTGCTCCGAGGTCTCTGCCGTGAGCGTTGGTTTCAGCCATGTTATATGCTGTCCCCTCAGCCCTGTGGGCCTTAAGTGGAGCCCTAGCAGTCTAAGTTCTTCCCTTTCCCACTGGTGCAGTAGTTCCGGGATGCAGCGAGCTCGGAGCACTGAGCTAAGTCCGCATCCTGCGCCCTTGCATTCCCA
Organism: Rhinolophus sinicus; assembly: GCF_057876585.1. Classification (NCBI taxonomy): domain Eukaryota; kingdom Metazoa; phylum Chordata; class Mammalia; order Chiroptera; family Rhinolophidae; genus Rhinolophus; species Rhinolophus sinicus. Next base: position 138,569,479 of record NC_142501.1, read on the forward strand.
TCTCCACACTTCTCCCTTCCCTCCTCCCCTGCTCGTGCAATTTGCTCACCTTTAGGTGAATTCAGTAGTGAACCTCTTTGTCTTGCCTGTCTGTTGTGCACGGAGTCCTTTGTGGAGTTATAGTTATTCAATTTGTTGTAAATTCCAGGGGAGATATCCAGAGGCTCACCTCACGCCGCAATTTTGATGATGTCTGTAAATGCATTTTCTCTTCCTTATGATTTTTTTTTTAATTGGAGAATATTGGGGGACAGTGTATTTCTCCAGGGCCCATCAGCTCCAAGTCATTGTCTTTCAGTCTAGTTGTGGAGGGCACAGCTCAGCTCCAATTCCAGTTGCCGCTTTCAATCTTAGTTGCAGGGGGGTGTAACCCACCATCCCATGTGGGAATTGAACCAGCAACCTTGTTGTTGTGAGCTGACACTCTAGCCAACTGAGCCATCTGGCCACCCTTCCAGAAGCTCAGCAGCAGCTCGTTGTCACTCAGTCTAGTTGTGGATGGCACAGCTCACTGGCCCATGTGAAAATCAAACCGGTAACCCTGTTGTTCAGAGCTCACTCTCTAACCAACTGAGCCATCCAGCCATCCCTATGATTTTCTTAATAGCATTTTCTTTTCTCTAACTTACTTTGTTATAAGAATACAGTATATAATACATATAAGATGTGTGTTAATCTACTATGTTATTGATAAGGCTTCTGGTCAATGGTTGGCTATTTGCAATTAAGTTTTGGGGGAGTCAAAGGTTATACATGGATTTTTGACCCTTGCATTGTTCAAGGATCAACTGTATCCTCTTCTATACTGTCTTCCACTCTGATATTATTAATTTACTGCCTGGGTATCTCCGTCTAATGCTCTATCCCCATGCCTATTAACAGGAAATGATTTCTCCTCACTCTTTTATGCTTAAATATAAATTGGTTTTCCTAGGTATTTGCAGTTTAGTCATTGGGAATGAAAATTGTGGATTCCTCTTTGGGATTTGGTTAAAGTAATGCAGAAGGTTGACAGAAAGGGTGAAAAAACATTTATTTATATTCTGCGTCATACTAGGCTGGTGGGCATCATGCTACTTGGATCACATTCCACCATAATGATAATTAGATAAACAGATGCTGCACCTCCTCACCATCCTGACCTCCACATAAACATATACAAACAAACCCTGCAGGAAATGTAAAATCTCTAGAGATAGGCCTGAACATCTGTGCATTTAAAAACACGACAGTGATGTACTGTCATTATTGTGATTATAGCAGACTTTTTTGTATAGTATTTCATTTCATCTCAAAATAACCTTATAAGAAAAGTACTACTACCTAGTTTACAGATAAGGAAATTAAAGCTTAGAGAAGCTAAGTATTTCTTTCAAGGTCACAAGACTATTTGCGTGGGAGCTAGAATTTGATTTCAGGTCAGGACTCCAAACCCATTCCCTTTTCAACATTATTGCCACTAAAACACTGACCCTACAAGTAATGTAGTCAATGGAGAGGATGGTTGGGGACCAGTGTGGGTCTGTTAGTCAGGGTCCTGGAAGAAAGAGAAAGAACATTTAGTTGGGTCATTTGAGAAAAGTTGAATATCGTCAGTTTACGATAGTGTGGGCAATACCCTCATGCAAGTTACAGTGGACATGGTCAATACTTGTTTGCCTAAAGATATGAGCCTCAGTTTAATGGAATCTGGAAAGAAGGGAGGCAATGGGAGGGGAGAGGAGAAAAAATAAAGAGGTAGAGAAAGCTGCTCTACAGGGCTGTGCCTCTAGGTTCAGGTTCACAGGAATCCTGGGGTGGGGTGAGTGAGATTTGGTCTGGCCAGTCTTTGTCATTGACTGAATCCAACTGAAAGCTAGAAGACAAGGGAGCCTAAGGACATAGTGTGTGCCTGTCAGCCACTAAGGACAGGAGGGTTCAGAATGGATCTGGGTAAATCAGCAAGGAGTGTTAAAAGTGCATCTTCTCCATCTTCACCCCTCAGGCTCACCCTCGTTTTTTTCATACCATAAATGACAATGACAGAGACCAAAAAACAGTTGTTTGCTTTTGCTTTCATTAATCCACGTTGCAAATGCTTCTGAAATGTACTAGTGCACTTTCTTACTAAGATCCATAAGCATCAACATTTGCTGTATTGCAGACAAAGAAAGTGTGAAGTACTAGCTAAGTGTTCCCTCAAATAGGTACATATTCCTTAAAGCCTTTTTTTTTGGATGGGGGAGGGGCAGTTGTTTGCTTGTTTTTTGTTAGGTTAATCAAGCAATAGTTTACAGATAGAAAAACTCACCCATTTTACATATGCAATTCTGTCAGTTTTCACAAAAGTGTGCAGTCCTGTAACTAACACTATAGTCAAGATACAGAATATTTCCATCATTCCACAAAGTTCTAAAACTTTTTAAAATCTTTAATCTCACTTAACTGAATGTTTGGTATCAACTTTTGTGTATTCTGATTTTAAATAGGAAAAATGGTGTTAGCACCCCACAATGAGTTGCACATAGTAGGTGCTTTTATGAAAAATATTTTTGTCGGTTTGCTTTCCTACCATTCTGAGTAATATAAACTGTTCATATTGGTTATAAACTCATTTCATATATATTAGGCTGAGGAAAGGTTCATAATTTTGGCTGTACATTGAAATCACCTGGATCTACTAAATGCCTCGATTGCCAAGTAGCAGGATATCTGGGGTTGAGAACAAGGCATCAATAACTTAAGCTTTCCAGGTAATTTTGTATGTGGCTAAGGTTGAGACCCTATGAATGAGACCAATTTTTATAAATTCCGGCTGCCCAGTAGAACCCCTTGGGCAATTGTTTAAAAAAAATGATGCCTCCCCCCATTCTGATTTATATAACTTGTTCATAAAAGTTGACTGCAAGAAAAAATGAGATTTGGGTAACTTAATATTTCTCAATGGTTGGACTCCAGTTAATTATAGTTTTATTATAGGTTTTATTATAGTTCTGGGCATGTGGTGGTATTCAATAAATGTTAAATTGATGTCCTAATCCCACAGCAGAGTTGAGAATAAAATATGCTCTCTCTTGGAACTAGACTGTGTATTTGAAATAATTATCTTGGCAAACTATCACTTTCTGAAAATTGTCCTCCTAGGTAATTTACCTGAAATGGTAAACCTTGTATTTTAAGAGAACACTATATTTCAACTATATTTTTTCACCATAACATTAGGCACATATATATCTTATAGCACTTTCATAATTCTCTCTAAGGAAATAGACAGGAAACAAGATTAAAAGACTGAGGATAAGATTTAAACTAGCCTCCCACTTGGAAGCATCAATAATGCTATTACACCTCTAGGCCTGGAGAATACTGCTACTGTAAAGTAGAGCACTAGTATTTTCTACTTTTCTAGAGGCAAAATAAACACATAAAGGACACCTAATGTCAATAACTAAAACAGAAATGAACTAAGTGTCTAATGAAACAGTTATGATATTAGCAAAATTTGTACATGTGATATTTTTTTCAGATTTCAGGAACTAGTAACTAAAATCATGAAAATCTTCCTTTTTGTATAAAGTTATTGATGATCTATTATGGCAAAAATGCTCATTAAGCAAGCCTCACAAACTTTGTTATAAATAATTAATCAGCATGCTGCATATTTTAATGTACTTTAATGGCACTAGGTGTTGTATTTAATACTTCAATATAAACTAGTGCAACAACCCCACTTTTCTTAAGATAAGTGTTCTTGGTTTAAAACAAAAGCTATAAAATGTATTTAATTTGACCTTTCCACTTTGTATTTAATTGTTCTACTTCTTTTTTCCTTTTAGGACCACCTCATAAAATGGTGTCACCTAAACAAGAACATGAAGATAGAAAACATGACAAAGTCACAGATAAAGGAAGTGAAAGCGGGACTTCCTGCAATGAGCTCTCCACCTCCAGTTGTGACAGCCACTCAGAAGCAAGCACTCCCCAAGATAACCCACCCAATGCCCAGCAGGCAACAGCTCACCAACCTAACACCTTAACATTGGATCGCCCTTCCAAAAAAGCACCTGTGCAATGGATGCCCCCACCAGACAAACGCAGAAACAGTGAACTCTTTCAGACACTCATCAGCAAGTCCCGGGAAACAAACCTTTCCAAAAAGAAAGTCTGTGAGAAGCTTAGTGTGGAAGAAGAAATGAAAAAGTGTATTCAGGATTTTAAGAAAATCCACATTCCAGATTATTTTCCAGAGCGCAAACGCCAGTGGCAATCTGAACTGTTACAGAAGTATGGGTTATAGTAATTATCACATTCCTGAAGTATTTCAATGACATTCAATGTTTACTACAGTGCCACCACCTGACTGTGTCCTAACAATGGTCAGTGTGATTCTTGCTGCTCTTCTTTTTTGTGAACAGTGGATGTGGGACAGTATTTTCTTTCAGTCTTTTTTGTTGTCATTTTTAGAAATATAAAAGGAAAGAAAGAAAACCAATAAAGTTGGATCAAAATGGTATATCTGATTCAAACCATTCTGCAAGAATGAAAGTAAAATATGCATGAGCAAGAAGCTTAGAATCTTGACTTTTGAACTGTGGTCAACTGGATATGTTTGTCATTTTGTAACTCACCAAAAAGAAATCATATCACTCCAACTAAAATGAAAATATGGATGAAGTAACATCAAGTACAATGTTAGATGATGGTTTTGGGACTCAAATCCAAAACCATTTAAATGTTAATGCAATAAAACAAGTATTATTTTTGCATGAGCACAATGTTACAAATAAATCACAAGACATAGGGAAGATCTGTTTGTCGCTTGGAAAGAAAAAAATTACAAAAAAAAATGAAACAAAACAAAAAAAGAAGTGTTTCAGGCAAAGCCTGTAAATGTAAACTGTCTAGGAGATTGAATTTTATTTGTTCTGGATCTGTGATTTTTTGGTGTAGGTGTATGGTGTTCTGTATGTTAAGATGATGTAAATATGCCTTATACTATTGTTTTATGGCACTGACATTCATCTATTAATACTAGTCATAATTATTTCTGTGAAATGAGTCCTTATGTCAGGCTGTGAAAATTGGTATGATGATGTTCTGAAAGATCCTATTATCATGTTAATCAAAATAATTGAGGGAAATGGCAAAGAGCTCTATGTATTTATTTAAAAAGTACAATATATTAGAATTCCTTGATTTCTTTTGACTTTTCTTTAAAAATACTCAATTTTTGCATTGTCTTAAATTTTCATTTAAAACCCCGAGCTGGAGAATGAATATGTCCCACCTTAATGTTCACAAGTCAGAGTTTTAATATAATCCAAAATGTAGATAGAGTAGGATCCAGATAGCCTCAGTATTGATTAATAAACCTTTAGCCCATAAGAGAAAAGACCTCATCTGAGAATGCACTAAAATTTTATTTTAGCTGACAACAAGATTGAAAGCCTCTCCAAAGACAATTGGGAATTTACCTCTTACAAATTAAGAGACAAAAATGTCAATAGCAAGCTAAAAGGTCAGGCTGAATGACAAGATTTGTTCCTAGTTGCATATGTGGAAACAAGCTTTCTTATCATAAGCCATGCAATTTTTTTCTTTACCATCCCTACAGAAAGAAGCACATAATATCATGAAATTTTATTAAAGAATAGGCTGAGAGATGGTAATAATATCTTCAAGAATTAGAGAACTCAATCTTCTCTGTGGTGAATTGAAAAAGAAGTTCAGCAGCAATGTGGACACTATACGGAGCTAAATAATAACTCAAAATTTTAAAATCTACATTCATTTTTTTGATATTTTCAAATTTGTCACTCTACTAGTATACAAAATACCATCAGCAATGGTATTTTAAAAAAGAGGTATATGATTTACCTTGAATTACCAATCAGTCGTTAGGGAAAAAGCTACTCTGAAAACCTGTTTTATGTTGGGAAGATTGGCAGTCTCGATGTAGCTGTAGTATACTCAAATGGATAGAGATTGGTGGTTTAGGTGCCGCAGTTCAAATACCACCCCTGCCACTTAGTACCTGTGAGATCTTAGGGATGTAGGGATAATAATAATATCATAGAGAAGATTTAACTGAGGTAGTTGAAGTAAAGTATCACCACCACTCCTGGAGATGGAGGGTAAAAAGAAGCCGGTGGTCTTACCAGAATCCAGGAAGCAGGGCTATCAGATGGGGAATTTGGATTGGAGAGGAATAAGCTCTCCAGTAAGAACTACAGCCACTAAGGAGTCACAGTCACTTCCACAGTACCTTCCAAAGCAAAGAGAGAGGGTGGAAGTTGTCCTAGCTTCCCACATTCTAATTTCTCACCAATGTTTTCCAATGTCCCAATATCAGTAGAAGCATGTTGGCAAATGAGTGTAGGACATGTAATTTATAAAGATGATCCCCTTGAGATACAAAGTCCATCAGTGAACGGTAGTGAATAGAGCTGAAAAATACCTCATACCCTGCTCTGTTTTTTCAGAATGCATAATTTCAAATGGAATAAAAATGGCAAGGATTTGGTAAATGACGACTATTTCAGATTTTCATATCTCTACACCATAAGTGAAGCGATACCAATAAGAATGTCCATCCTTACAGTCCTTAGTAAATTAGAATGCATTTTAATAATACTCTATTAAGCACTTAGCATACATCAAGCACTTGACTCAAAGATTAACAAAATATTCAAGAAATGCAAATTACTGGCTATTGCTCTTGAGAAGAAGTTCATGGTCTAATTTTCTCAAACTGGCTAGAACTCAAACTCACCAGTAGCTCGAACTTGACTAGCTCCAAATGGAGTTATGAGGGGATCAAAGGAGCCAACTAGAAGGGGGACCTCCCTTGAGGAAAAGGAGACTCCAAAATTTCAAGAACAGTTGGGCTCAAACTGATGTGTAAGCTCATTTTCCAAAGAATCAAAATAAAATACAGAGGGTCACCAAAAGTCAAAAGATCTGGAAGCAGGCACTGAAGTTGAGTATTTGTGGAGAATACATATATTTTGGATCTCACATGGTATACGTTTTGAGTATTTATGAAGCTCATAGGTCTCTTTTATCTGATATAAAGTTGACACTCAAATTAGTTCAGGTGTAAACATATTGAGTAGTAACTAAGATGAGAAAAAGAAATAAATGTAAATTGTGAGATTTTCAATTTTAGAAAAATGGAGTAGACAAACTTTTCCTTATTCCTCCCACTAAGTATAACTAGAAACAACAGACATTATGTATAAACACACTTAAGAGGCTCTGAGGAACTTCCAGTGAAGTTGGCGGAGTAGGTAAATACTGTGCTTGCCTCCTCTCACAACTACATCAAAATTACAGCTAGATTACAGAACAATCATCATTGAGAATTGTCTGAAGTCTATTTGAACAGAAGTCCTATAACTAAGGTATAAGAAGCCATGTTGAGATTCATAGAAGAGTCAGAGACACAGAATGGGCTGGTACCATACCTGCATGTGCCAGTTAAAAATAAGGAGAGATATCTCAGCCGTGGAGGTCTTCCCAGAGGAGCAAGGGGTCCCAGACCCACACTAGTCTCCCCAACCCAGGGTTCCAGTGCCAAGAAGAGAAGTAGCAAGAACTTCTGGCTGTGAAACTAACATAGGTTGTGGCTGAGTGAGATGGAGGGTGGCTGGAGTCCCAGAAACTCCTCTTAATGGGCCCATGCACAGACTTACTTGCTGACAGACTCTCTCTAAGCTCCAGCCCAGGGGCAGCTGCACAACAAATACCAAGGAAATACAAGAAGGAACTGAATTTGCTGGCTTCAGGACAAGGGCTGGAGGGGCAGTTTTCTCCCAGAGAGAAGTGTTGGCAGAATCCATTGTTCCTTTGTTGAGCCCTTTCTGATCCAGCATGCAGATGCAGGCAAGCACCATAGCTGAGTCTCCATCAACCTAACTAACACCTTTTACTCACCCAGGTGATTCCCTGAGACCCTGCCCCACCAAACTTTCAGGCCGCCAAAGCCATTTCCAGTGGCTTTTCCATATAAACAGCCTGATTAGGCTCATGATGCTGACTTTCCTAGAATCTCTCAAAGGTTCATAAACCCCAAACAAGCAGCATCAGACTTTAATGAATCTTGTGCGACTTGCTAAGCAACCCAAAGGTTGGCCTTAGAGGCATCTGGTCTCAGTTCACAGTTTAGCTTCTCCCAGGGAACTCCAAGCCCAACACAAATGACAACCATCTACAAATCACTTTATAGCTCATGCTAAGTGGCTTGAGCAGAGCACAGGAAGTGGCTGGACTTGGCCTGCAGCAGACCTCCTCCCAAAAGTCCCCAGTAATAACATACCCAGTGACCAGCTTCAGAGCACCATCCAACCACATCCACAAATAATGCACCCAAAGGGCAGACTGTGCAGACACCAGAGTCCTTGGAAAGCAAATCCCCTGCACAACAGCTCCTCCACTGTAGTCACAGCCAATCCTCACAACCAATCAGCCTGAGGGTCAATCCCTCCCACTGGAGCCTCCAAACCAAGGCTCAACTGCAACAGAAGGGCACACACAACCCACACAAGGGACACACCTGGAGAACCTAGCTCACGTGACCAAGAAGACTGCACCACAGGGCCCCACAGGACACCTAATACATAAAGCCACTCTGCTAAGACCAGAAGACAGAGTAGCTCTACCTAATACAAAAAAAACCAGGGAACAGCCAAATGGGGAGACAAAGAAACATGTCCCAAATGAGAGAACAGAACAAAGCTACAGAAAAAGAACTAAAGAAAATGAATACAAGCATTCTACCAGATGCAAAGTTCAAAACACGGTTATAAGGGTGCTCAATGATCTCAGTGAGAACTTTAATAGAGGTAGGAAACATAAAAATGGAGATAGAAAACCTAAAACACAACCAGTCCAAAATAAAAAAATACAAAAACTGAAATGAAGAATATAGTAGACGGAATCAGCAGTAGATTAAATGAAGCAGAGGACTGAATCAGTGACAGGCTTCAACAAGCGTGCCTCAGTTCTCTATATATCCTCTCTTGTAGTCTAACTCAAATTTATTCACATGGTGACAGTGTTCCAATTGTCAGACCAGAGTTTATAAGTCCTCTGGATGCCTGGCTCCAAACTCATATACCATAACTTCCTTTGTATTCTGTTAGTCAAAGCAAGTTTTCTCAAATTCAAGGGATATGGAAATACAGTCTATGTCATCATAAATTTATGACCATTTGTTATCTGCTATAGATCCAATTTGTCTTTTCCAGGTTCACATCTGGAAGCAAACTGTGCACACCAGTTATTAGTGATTTGCTAAGACTCTACTCATAGTCTGAAATCATCACCTCCCTTCACATATACACATATAAACTTCTTCATTCACATTTTAAATCTTACCCATACTGCATGTTTCAATTCAAATGACACCTGCTCTGCAAAGTTTTCTTTAGTCCCTCAGGACAGAATTATTCATTATTCTATTCTCAGATATATCAGAGCACTTTAAAAACATTCTGTCTTGCTATACATATTATTTGTTTGATAATACATAAGAGTAATATATACATTTGCATTTCCCACTAGTTTAAGAGACTTTTCACATACCGTGTTTCCCTGAAAATAAGACTGGGTCTTACATTAATTTTTGCTCCATTTAGGGCTTATTTTCAGGGAATGTCTTATTTTTTCATGTACAACAATCTACACTACCTTTATTCAAATTCAGTCATGTCATCTTCTTCTGGAACATCATCATAATGTACTAAATGTGTCCATCTGGCTGACAATTTTAACTGGGGTTTATTTAGGGGGTAGGTTTTATTTTGGGGGAAAACACAGTAGTTGGAGATCTTACTTACTTTTCTTTAAATTGGGGAAAACATTGAGCAGACAGTGTCTGGTTCACAGTAGGTATTAATGATTTTTGACAGATGAATAAACACACCTTTTAATGTAAGAATCTCCTCAAACAGTCCTTGATATATACTCTTTCTGCCTCACTAGGCTTGCTAAAAAGCTATTTTACAATTTTTTCAAGCCAAATCCCATTCATTGCTAATCCCTCACTGAGAGATTACTAATCCCTCACTGAGAGATTACTGAGTATTATTTAAATATTTCAGTTTGTTACAATTTGTATGAATGTAACATAGCATCTCCTGCTAGAGATGCAGTGCCTAAGCTTTAAAATCATTTCTTCTCTCCAACAGTGTTTACCTTTTGTTTGGCATACAGTAAAGATAACCTGTGACTTGTATACAGTATTTTTTTAGTTTAGGTTAGTATCATGCAGGGTCTCAGCTCCCGCTCCCCACATAAGAACACAGGATATGGTGAGGCCAAAAAGGAACACCAATGGAGTCATGGATAGGGAAGTCATACCACGATATTCTTGCTGGCAGCTGGGTTGGAGATAACAGGAAGCAAGAGCCACACAATCCGCAATCTGCTGTCCGCTTCTCTGCCAAACAAGCCACTTGCTAGCAGCAATCCACGCCTCTCTGCCAACCAACAACCCCTTGCTAACTGCAATCCACCCTTGGTAGCTCAGCCACGGCAGTTATCTTAGTGACTAATGGCTAACTGGTTACAGCTGATGGTCAACTAGTCACAGCTGATGGCCTTCTACTACCCGAGCCAGCATCTTTCACGTGAGGTCAAGAGCCTGGAAACTGCTCTCTGGGATTCTGTCCCCACACTCCACTCCTACAGGGTCTTGTCTCATAATCTACATGACAAGCGTGTTCGGTGAAGGTCTCTGTGTTGCATTAGCCTATGGGCACCTACGGGAGGAAAGAAATAATAGTCATAGTGTCATGCAGGGACTCAGCTCCCATTCCCCGCACAAGAATGCAGGATATGGTGAGTCCAAAAAAGAACAACAACGGAGTCGTGGATAGGGGAGTCATACCACTATATTCTCACTGGCGGCTGGGTTGGAGACACAGGAAGCAGGCTCTACAAGATATGCAATCCACCCTCCTCTTCTCTGCCAACGGCACTTACTAGCTGCAATTTGCCATCCTCTTCTCTGTCAACCAACCAACCCCACTTGCTAGCTGCAATCCTCCGTGCTAACTACAATCTGCTGTGCTAACTGCAATCCGTGCTTGCTAGCTCAGCCACTATCCGCTGCTAGTGTAACCACGGCAGTTATCTTAGTGGCCAATGGCTCACTCTTTACAGCTGACTGCCAAATAGCCACAGTTGATGGCCATTTACTACCCGAGCCAGCACCTTTCCATGTGAGGTCGAGAGCCTGGAAGCTGCACTCCTGGCTCTGTTCCCCCACACAGGAATCAATAATGGCAAATCCCTTCCATCTAGGAGGATACATGCTAGCTTTTCGTCCTGGGAAAGGAGGGTCACTGCCACCAGCACCTTTCCCGGTTTGTGGTACCAGACCTCTACGACAGTGCTTGGGATCCCTTGCATGGTTTCAACATGTAACAGAACAGGGGACCGCATCATAGGCCATAGCGAGAGCACATAGGTTCCCCGCAAAATCGTCCCAGCATTAGGACTTACATATACCACAGTCATTTGAGGTGGCTATTTGGCCATATGGTGTCACTTGCATATCATAGGTCAAACCAGCCCCCCATGGGCCTATTAATCCCAACCACCCACAGTGGGGGCTTTTGACCCACCAGGGCCAAGTCCATTGCTGCCGTTTCCCTGCTTTCAAGCATGTGGGTGCTGGAAGCAAAATGTTTCCATTTCTGCCATAGCCTGGCATTAGCAGAGTCTCACTTGTGGTAACCTGTAACTGAATGGGAGCAGCTGTTTGATGTAGTAGCACTTCTACTGGTGCGGGCCCTCCCTTCCGTGGTCTCTCATTCAGGATTCTCAAGAAGTCCCAGAGATTCTAGGGCCAGTCGCGCATCGTGGGAGGGTGTTTTGACACCGGAGGCCTTGCTTCAAAAGTCTATTGTAGCATTCAATCATGCCAGCTGCTTGTGGGTTATACGGGGTATGAAACAACCATTGTATGTCCATCCTGGCAGCCCAGTGCTGCACTTCTTGCCCCTTAAAATGAGTACCCTACCACTTTCAATACTTAGGGGAGCCCATAGAGGGCGCACAGCCGTGTTACAGCGACCACTGTATGCCGCTGATCCACAGCCGGACAAGGCCAAACAAACATCAACCCTGTAGCAGTGTCCACTGCTGTGAATGCATACATCACATTGTGGGCTTTAGGCAGGGGTCCAATGTAATCCACTTGCCAGCAAGTGAGGGGCACACTTCCTCGTGTAATCTGCTATGTCTCCCAGGGGAGCCTCCACCATTGGGGGCTGTTCTAGGCACAGACGGCACAGTCATAGCAGGCATCTCCTATCTCCTGCCATTTCAAAGGCAGACCCCAGTGCCTGCTCACCTGCCACATGGTTCGGCTTCCTGCATGCTGCAATTTCCTTTGCAGCCAATGGGCTACATCAGTGGAAGGGGCCCGTTCTAACCATTGGGCCTGTGCTAGGGCATCTGCTTAATCATTACCTGTTGACACTAAAGGGAAGTGACCTGTGACATGCATGGGTCACCACCTTTCTCTGCCCTAGGTCCCAGAGGTCCTGCCACATGGCTTGACCCCACAGTGGACGGTGCCTTACCAACCAGTGCTTGGGACCAGTTTTGGTGTTTCCACAGAGGGAGCCATAATGTTAGGCCCCGGAACATTGCCTAGCTGTCAGTACAAATAACTAGGGGCCCTGGCTCATGGCTGATTATTATCCACACAGCCTGTAGCTCAGCCCACTGGCTACTCTGGCCCATCCCAGTATCAAACCAAATGGTGTTTGTTTTGGGCTGCACACCAATAGCCATCCAAACGGCTGCAGCTCCTCAGATAGAACCATCAGTACACCAGCCATCTTCAGGTACTAGGGGCCATCCTTCTCTGTAGGGCGAGGGCTCCAAGTCCTCCCCTCTAGGCAGAGCGCTTGGCTCTGCCTGGGCTACAAGCTTTACAGGCCCCAAGACTTGCTGTAGCTCTGTGCTCAAAGGGCTTGAACTAAGGGTGCTACATTGCTCCAAGTAGGCATGCTACTTGGTGAGGGTGGTGGTCTGTGCGACCCCTGTTTTGGGTCCCTGGGTCCACATACGGACACACTCCTGGATGGGATAGGTTTATCGAACCAACACCCGTGCTATCCCTGTGATGGCTTCAGTGGCCACTAGGGCTGCGTACACAGCAGCCAGCTGTTTCTCTATTAGACAGTAGCAGACTTCCACTCCTTTCCAGAATTGGGACCAAAATCCCACTGGCGACCGGAGACACTCCTGCCGTTGCCAGAGACTCCAACCTCACCCCTCTTGGGTTACGTGAACATCAAGTTCAAACGGGCGACCAGGGTCTACTACTTGCAGAGTCTGTGCCTGCTGCACTGCCTGTTTTGTGGCAGCAAAGTCTTGCTCTATAGCTTCTGTCCAATCCCACGAGGCCCCCTTTTTTATCATGTTATAAAGGGCCTTGCCATTTCTGCTAAATGGGGTACAAATGCCGCCAATACCCCAACACCTGCAGTTGGGAAACCTTGGTCGTCCAGGGAAAGGCTTGTATTTTGTCAATAATCGCCTCAGGTATGACCTTTGTCTTACCCGACCACACAATACCCAAAAACTTGACAGATAAGTCGGGGCCTTGGACCTTTTCCTTGTTCACCTCCCAGCCATGTGACTTCAGTTGGCAGAGAAGAGAGGGAGCTGCTTGCTCTAAATCTGAAAGGGAATCAGAAGTCAGTAATATGTCTTCAACATAATGAAACAAGGCCACAGAGGATGGGCGATCTCATTGTGCCAAATCCTGGGCAATGAGCCCATGGCAGACAGTGGGGCTGTACAAGTATCCTTGCGGAAGGACTTGAAAAGTCCATTGCCACCCGTCCCAAGTAAAAACAAACTGCCCTTGACACTCGGGTGCAATGTCAATGGAGAAAAAAGCATTGGCCAAGTCCGCTACATAGTGATATGTCCCCAGGCGGACAGTCAGACGATCCATTAAATCATGAATTGAAGGCACTGCAGCGTGCAAGGGTGGTGTCACCTTATTTAACTCCCTATAGTCCACAGTCATTCGCCAGGTCCCATCTGGCTTCTTGACAGGCCATAATGGGGAGTTAAAGGGACTGTGCGTTGGCCTCACAATATGTGCCTTTTCCAATTCCAATATTGTACGACCAATCTCCTCCTACCCTGGCAGGCGGTACTGTCGCACAGTAACCACGTGCCAGGGCTGTGGCAACACTTGAGGAGGGTGGTGAGTATGCCCTCGTGTCACCGCTTTCACCACCCGGATCCGGAGACGGAACTCTCCTACCGACGTCTGTAAGCTGAGGCCATGTAGCATGTCCACCTCTAGCATATACTCCGGAATGGGGGAGACATACACCTTGTAGGTACGAGGGGGAAGCCTTCCTATACCCAGTGGTAAGGAAACGGCTTTCACAGTCACAGTCTTTCCCCTATAGCCATCAATGCAGATTGCTGGTCCAGGGAACAGTTCTGGGTTCCCATAAATAAGACTATACAGTCTGTGCTGGTGTCAGCTAGGGCCAAAACCCTCTGCACATTAGAAGGGAACCAATGTATGGATAGTTCCATGTGAGGCCTCTGGTCCCCACTCATCCCCTCTGATCAGGTACCTCGCCCCCACCCCCGGCCCCCAAATCAAGCTCAAAGGAGTCAGCCTCAAGAGGCTACATGAAGTCCTGGAGAGACACGGGTCGTGCTTTCCCGGGCTTCCCCTTTGGGCTTCCCAGGAATAGCTGTTCCAGACACAGCTGTTTCGAAAGTTCCAACAAGAGTGCATTGGGTTGTCAGTCTATTTTCTCTCGATCGACCCCTGCTGCCACGAGATCACGCCACATCTGTATGCGTGTTACTCTGAGGCCCACGACCTCGCCCACTTATTTTTGACTTGGGCTTCCAGGTCTTGATTTCTCAGACCTCCTGTCTTAACTTCCCTTGCCACCAGCTTTCAACATCCCCCAGGGTGGCCGTGGATCCGCCACCCCACATAGGGCGTAAGAATGGCAACCATGGATCCAAAAGCACTTGCAGGGACAGTATCCAAAACCAGACCTTGCCTGCTGGTTGTAAAATGCTCATCATTCGGTCCCTGCATATTAGGGGACAGATGATTTGAGTAAGTTCCCTATATGATTACCATTTACTCACAGTGTCTGGTAGCTCGCCAGCCTGTCCCCATACTGTGCATACCGCAGCAGTGAGCCACTCCATTACAGTGTGTTTGCCCTATTCTTGGGCCAACCAACTTGGGCGACAAAGGTTAAAATTCTGTAACCTTTGTTGCAGGGACGGATGCCCCATCACAGAGGCTAGCTTTTCCATTTCGCCTGGGGAGCAGAGAATGCTGTCTGCCCCTTCATCCCATAAACATAGCAACCAAGCCGAGACTGGCTCTCCAGGGCGCTGTCGGCACTGCCTCCCCAGCTCCTGCAACTCAGTGGGAGTGTAAGGAGTGTAGGATGTGAACTCAGTCACAGTTGTGTTGCTGGCAGCAATGCCCCCAGAGCCCAAAGGTTGCTCACATTTTACCTTTTGCTTCATAATGGGCCAGGCGTGGGGGTTGGGAGCTACATTGTCTCCACTCATGACGCCCGCCTCTGCCTCAGAGTCTCCACTGTGGGGCGCCTCCTCTAACAGGTGGACCTGAGCTTCTAGCGCCTCCCATGAGGACTTCTGGTCCGGCACCTGGGCTATTCCAGCAAGCGCCTCCTCTGAGTTATGATGCACCCTGCTGAGAACCTACTCCAACTGGCAGCCCTTAGCTTCCAATGCCTCCCGCCGAGGCTGCTGGTCCTGCACCTGGGCTATTTCATTAAGTACATTTTCTATGTTCCGATGCAACGCGATGACGAACATCCAGCCCACACAGCCAGCTGTACCCTTTGCCTCCTCTGGTAACCACGCAGCTAGAACCTGCAGGGCCCTCTCCATGCTGGCCAGAGAGCCATCCATGTCCTCCCACCCCTCCTCGGGGGTCCAGTTCCTAAGAATAGTAGCTACTGGGTACCACGCACTGTGTGGGGGCCACATGTCCTCCTGTTCAGAGTCAGACACCACTCCTACATGGCCAAAATCCTCCTCACCATGCCAGGTGTCTGAGTGGGTGGTGGCCTCAGTGTCAGATGCCCACAACTCTAGGAGCCCACGGCAGCAGAGGACAACCAAGAGGAAGATGACGCCCACCACGGCCAACAGGATGGCCTGCCATCTGGTGGCTTGAGAGACAGACCCACCAATTCACCAAGGGGTCACATTTCTCCCAAGCAGATCTCGCCTCCTGCTCCTGGCTCTGCTCCTCACAGGCTTCCTGAAACTGAGCTTTTATACATATATACTGCTCCATTACTTATAGGAGAGTTTCGGCCGATACCACACCCTGCTCACTGCACCATGGGTAATGCAGGATCTCAGCTCCTGCTTCCCACACAAGAACACAGAATATGGTGAAGACAAAAAGGAACACCAATGGAGCCATGGATAGGGGACTCATACCACTATATTCTCGCTGGCGGTTGGGTTGGAGACACAGGAAGCAGGAACCACATGATCCGTAATCTGCTGTCTGCTTCTCTGCCAACCAACAACCCCTTGCTAACTGCAATCTGCCCTTGCTAGCTCAGCCACGGCAGTTATATTAGTGGCTAGTGACTAACTGGTTACAGCTAATGGCCATCTACTACCTGAGCCAGCACCTTTCCATGTGAGGTCGAGAGCCTGGAAACCGCTCTCTGGGACTCTGTCCCCAAGTTAGTGAAGAAAATATTACTAGAATAGTTATGTTCATTAAGAAAGGAAGTAATATGGAAGACTTTCCTATAAAACCTTTAGACATCAAATCTATTTTCTTCAAATTTATTCCCCCTCTTCATTCTATCCTCCTAAAAACATTCACTTTAGAGCATAACATGCTTAAAAGAATCACACAACTGCAGGTTTGAAAGAATCTTAAAAGTCACGTACACATTCTCTATAAATGAATTAGACGTAATCTAGGCCTATTTCTAAAATGCCTACTATGGGCAAGGCACTTTACTAGATGTATTAAAGATACAGCAGTGAATAAGTAATAACAAAAATGCCTAAGAACTTATAGATTTATTGTCAAACATATGATGTGTATACAATAACTGTGATAAAGGTGCAGGCAGTGGGATGGGCTACAATAACAGCACAATACTGGTACATAGATTTAGAGGAAAGAGATGGCTTTAGGGTACAAGTGAAATTTGAGCTGAAATTTGAAAAAAAGGGGGATTTGGATGTGTATATATAAGAATGTTGAAAGGGGAGCTTTATAAGGAAAGAGACAAGTCTGTAAATTTAAATATGTAACAAGACGATAATAGATGAATATATTACAGAAAAATTCTCACAAAAATATTATCAAATATATTGTAATACAACTATTTAAGGAATATATTACTCTCATGCTGAAGAAAACATTAATGAAGAATATTTTAATAATAATCACATTAGAGGTTATCACATTAGAGGTTATAGTCTCTTGAGTAAATTCTTCTTATACTCACTCAGTCTCTTTTCTCCCTGGCCCTCAGTCTCCAATTGCAGCAGCAAGGATCTAAGGTAGAAGCAAATTAGTTTTCCAGAGGCATATAGAAAAAGGACTATTTCTACTGCAACTGCAAGTTCATACCTTCATCATTTTCCACTTTAGCTACAGTAATCAGGACTACGCTGGTCTGCTTTCGATTTTTTTCCTTCCAGTTCATCCTTCATGTTGCTAAGAAATGTGATCTTCCTATGAGACATTACTTTTTATACTATCTTGCTTAAAACCCTTCACCTCCCTGCCTATTAGGGGGGAAAAAAAGAACTTACAAACTATTTTACATAATTAATAAAGCTCTCTATCTTCGGTCTCCTCTCTTTCTCCAATTTTATCACCATGTACCCACACGAACACATGGGCACAGGCACCTGTGCACACACACACACACAAACACACACACACACACACACACACACACACACACACACAAACTCACACATGCTCTTGTATTCTTTTTTCCTACCTACTTCTAACTCCCAAGTAGAATCTGCCACTTCCTTATTTGTGCCCACCAATGTAATATTTATTATGACAGGGACAAAATGTATTCACTTGTGTGAATGTTCCTCCCTCTTCCTCTCCAACTCAGTCCTTAACTATTTGGTGATACCAAATACAAAGATGGAGAATACGAGAAACACAGCACACACCACATTCCTACCACATTTTTCCTCTTTCCTCTTAGTTTTGTCTTAATAAAAGTGATAAAAATAAAATACTATCACTATTGTTCAAACCCTAATGAAATAATGGATCTAAGCTATAGTCATCCGCGGCTGCTAAAATTATTACATGAAAGGAAAATGGAAACTTTATAATGGATGGATCAGGCTGATTGCATTTGAGTATCCTGTGGAATCTTAACATTACACATAGGAAGTCATCACACATTAGTGCCCCTAAATGTGAAACAAGAGGCTCTCAGAAGCTTCCAGCAGCAGCTATGATGCACTCTTACCAAAAACCTTAGAGCTGAATCTGACAGGTTGCTGTATCTGTCAGTTTGCTGGGACAATGGGATAAAGAAACCTTTTAAAAGACAACAAAATGCAGTCAGTAATTTCTAAAAGGATGAAGATTCTACATAAGAAATAAACTGATTTCTTCAACAACAAACTGGCAAGGGAAAAACGAAAAACAAAGAGGAAGGACCCATAGTCAAAAATCCTGTACATGCTATTGTTTGTATGCTAATTCCAACCAAACCAACTGTAAAAAATCATCATCAAGGAGTTTTAAGATATATGTTTAATGATAATAAGAAATTACTATTTTTTTAACAGTGATATTTTGGATATGTTGAAAAAGAATGTCCATATCTCCTACAGATACTCTGTGAAGTATTAATGGATAAAAACAATAACATGTCCAAGTTTACCTTTAAAATGACACATGGAGGAGGAGCAGTATGTTGAACTAATGGAACAAGTTTGGCCACGTTGGTAATTGGTGTAGCCAATGACAGGCACTCATGGTGTCTTTCCACTTTTGCATTTGTTTGAAGCCATGATTTTGGAACATTTAAACTTTTTAAGAAGCATTTAAGAAGTGACAGACTGTTGATTCAACCACTAGACAGCAACTGTGGGCAAAGTTGAGAGCATTTTCGAGGTTAGTGAATAAGAATTTATAGTGACATCTATTTATCTTTTTGTGTGACGCTCTAAAGCAGAACTAGACTCCTGGGGTGAGAGGTTGGAATAGGTGCACAAAGAATTTGTGCAAAAATAATTATCTTTCTGTTTGGTTTTAATTTATTAGTGATACGTGAGGAAATACAGAGAGGCAAGGGAGATGAGAGTATTGGTGAGGGAGTTAGTGAAATGAACCTGACACATTCAACTGGATTTTTAAAAATTAAGTGAATAAAGAAGACAGCAGTAGATTTGGGCGAGAGTAAGAGAGTGAATATTAGTCTGGAAATATCTTGAAATCAAAGCATGATCTCAGAGAGTGGTTATATATGCAATCTGAAAGGAATGGTGTGTATGGTCATATAAAGGGATTCTACTTGGTGATTTTAAAGAGAATCCAGAATGGTCAAAATAATTTTAATTTATTTACTCCCAATTTCTTTCTTTCTTTCTTTCTTTCTTTCTTTCTTTCTTTCTTTCTTTCTTTCTTTCTTTCTTTCTTTCTTTCTTTCTTTCTTTCTTTCTTTCTTTCTTTCTTTCTTTCTTTCTTTCTTTCTTTCTTTCTTTCTTTCTTTCTTTCTTTCTTTCTTTCTTTCTTTCTTTCTTTCTTTCTTTCTTTCTTTCTTTCTTTCTTTCTTTCTTTCTTTTTAATTGGGGGATATTGGGGAACAGTGTGTTTCTCCAGGGCCCATCAGCTCCAAGTCATTGATTGTCCTTCAGTCTAGCTGTGGAGGGCGCAACTCAGCTCCAAGTCCAGTTGCCGTTTTCAATCTTTAGTTGCAGGGGGCGCAGCCCACCATCCCATGTGGGAATAGAAATGGCAACCTTGTTGTCCAGAGCTCATGCTCTAAACACCTGGGCCATCTGGTCACTCCATTTACTCCCAATTTCTTAGCTAAGGATTTGACTTCTATAATTCTGCCTTTATTACATTATTGATTAATCACTCCCTAACAGCGATCCCTATAGCCTTTCAAGCAAGTAATCCATACCAGGCAAATTTACTCTTCATAAAACACTGCTTTCATAATTCCACTCCCTCATTCAAAACCCTCAGTGGCTCCCTATCTACCTCCAGATCATATGCAAAATTCTTGGTCTGTCATTCCCAGTACTTCTCTCAACTGGCTACACTTTGTTCATTTCACCTTTCTAGTTGCTAAATCCCATCGTACTCAGGGCAATCGGACATATTCTTTTCCCATTTCTTCTTTCCTGTTCTTTTTATTCTCTAAATTTGGAACTTCCTTTCCCCTAAAGTTTTTTCATACCAAATCAATAATCCCATCAAAGTCCAAATAAATACATCACAGCAAAGGCTGCCTGAGTTCCAATCCTATCTCCACCACATAGTAGACATATATAACATGGTGATAATAATAGTGCTTACTCTAAGGATTGTTGTGAGAATTTAATATATGTAAGGATCTTTAAACAATTGTCAGCACTCTTCAAAAACGTTTTCAACTACTTATGAAAAGACTTCCTTGCCATGATGTTATTTCCTTATCTGAATTCCTTTGGTAGAGATTATAATATCCCTGCAATTGTAATACCTCAAAATATTTCCACATGGTGTCTTAGATTTGTTTTATAATTACATGAAAGAATAGCTATAATCTTTGAATACATTCTTGTATTAATTATATTTAAGTAGTATTTTGGATCAGTAGTAACTTAATAAATGCTTATGATTGATTAAATACCAAATATCTAAATTGAATAAAAGGAGTGAACAAAAAAATATATAATGAATCAGTGAATGAATGAATGAATGAATGAATGAATGAATGAATTAGAGGTTAAACAAAGTAGCATGAATTTGGAAAGTGAAACATCAGGAGAAGTGTATGATCTCAAATTCCCAACTTGCTCTACTATATAGAAAGCTAATTTTTCACTAAGGCATCAATCTTAAAACTCCTGCGTTATAAACTCTCATTAACTATTCATTGCCTTTCTGATTAAAAAAACCAAAATATATCTATTTTTCATCATTATAGCTTTCCTTGTTTGTTAGTAAAGTTAATTTGCTATACAAACTTTTGAGAAAATGCACTGTTTTATAGAAGTTTAAAAGGAAAGCTAAACTTCAGAGTTCTTCTATGTACCAAGGATATTTTTAAAAGTAAATTCTGACAGAAATCAATGTTGACATTTTAGATGCTTAGCTATGTAAATATTTGCTCTGTCTAAGATTCAAATCTATATCAAGGTAATAAAACTGAATTATCTGAATGCAAATATACTTTGAGATTCTGCTAAAGAGGTGTTTTTTTGGGGGGAGGCGGGGGGAGGAGGATGTTGTTATTGTTCCAAAGGTAATATCACTCCTAAACTTTTGTTTAATATTACATTATCTCATAATCTGATTATTTTGAATGTATATAAAAATTGACATCAAAGTGAATTTCTTCTCTTTTATGCTATAGTGAACAAATGTTATCAGTGTTTTCTTTTATTACCATATAATTCAGTACCATAAAATTCATCCTTTTCCAATATACAATTCAATTATCATTAGTATGTTTACAAAGTAGCATAGCCTCACTGCTATCTAATTCAAGAACATTTTTTTTTATCCCATAAATAAAACCCATACTCATTAGAAATAATTTCCCTATGCCCTTTTCCCCCACATCCCCTTGGCAATCATTACTCTACTTTTTCAAATTAGTTTCAGGTGTACAAAACAGTGTGCTAGTTAGACATTAGACCCCTCGCAAAGTGATAAATCCCCTCCCCCAGTCTGCTAGCCCTCTGACATCGTATATAGCTGTTACAGTTCCATTGACTCTATTCCTTATGCTGTACTCCACATCCCATGACTATATATGTATATATATACATATATATATATATATATATATATATATATATATATATATATATAATTATAATTGAAATTCAGTATTATTCAGCTTCAGCTTCAGATGTACACTGCAGTGGTCAGGCATCTATACCGTCCATGAAGTAGTCTTCCCAATAAGACAAGTGCCCATCTGACACCCTACAAAATCTTTACATTATTGATTATGTTCCCCAAACTGTCTTTCATATCCCCGTGGCAATATTATGGCTACCAATTTGTGCTTTCTAATCCCCTCACCTTCTCCCTCATAATCTACTTTTGTTCTCTATGGATTTACCTGTTCTGGTAATTTCATATACATGGAATCATACAACATGTGGCCTTATGTATGGAGCTGTTTTCATTTCGCGTAATGTTTTCAAGTTTTATGAATGCTGTATCATGAGTTAGTCCTCCATTTATTTTGAAGCTGAATAATATTCTATTGCATGAATATAGGACATTTTGTTTATCTAGTCATCAATTGATGGACATTTGGCTTGTTTCCACTCTTTGCTGTTATAAATAATGCTGCTGTGAACATTTGCTTACAAGTTTTTGAGTAAAGACATGTTTTAATTATCTTGGGTATGTACTGATTGTATTTACTGGGTCATATGGTAACTCTATGTTTAACTCTTTGAGGAACTCACAAATTGACTTTCAAAATGGTTGCAATATTTTATATCCCTACAAGCAATCTATGAGGGCTCCAATTGCCATATCTTCAACCATACTTATTGTCTGTATTTTAATTATAGCCATCCTAGTAGATGTGAAGTGGTATGTCATTGTAACTTTGATTTACATTTCTCTAATGATGAATAATTTTGAACATTTTTATAAGCTCATTGGCCATTTCTGTATCTTCTTTGGAAAAACGCTTATTCTAATCCTTTGCTCATGTTTAAATGAAATTGTTTATTTTTTATTGTTAAAGTGTAAGAGTTTTTAATATATTCTGGGTATTATAGAGCCTTACCAGAGAAAGAATTGAGAAGTAGTTTTTAAATGTCTAGACCAATAAATTCCGTAGTCATTGCCAAGAGGCTTTGTGTGCATGTCAGGGCAACCCTTCAATACTCGGACATTCTCACTCCATGCTGGCCTTCACTTACTGCTTGGACAGAGCCCGAAGGTCAGCCAGTGGCAAGTGCTTTGGACATTCTCACGTCGCTCCTGGGCATGTGCATAGCCATGGAACTGCACACAGTCCTACACATGCATGAGGCTCTGTCATTTCCCAGAAATATATTAGAGTTTTTCCAAGCCCCCATGAACACTTCATTCCCCAGCATTTCCTTTTCATTGTTTTGGCCACTTTGTTCTTTGGGCCAGCAGTTGTCATTGCCTCAGGTAGCTGTGATGATAAACAATTACCCCTGATTATTTTCTACAACACCCTCAGGAAAAGAATGTTCACACTGTGAGAAGTCTGAGTCAAGTCAAGTAACAACAAGTTTTGCCAGTGGGATTTCCTAGAAAACGAGGAATTGCACTTTGGAGGAACGCCAGCCACATTTCATTCCTTTCAGAAGTTGTTAGGCTGATGGTTTTTACTTTGTGGGCTTTTGGTTTTCAAGGTCACCACAGAACTAAGAAAGAGGATCCAGGGACTAAAGCATGTTATAACGCTACAAAACTCACTTTTCTTACTGAGATTGAGTCAAGTCTTGAATAAAGACTCTCCAAATAGATGCAAGTCTTTGGTTAATTTCCAGAGTTTTAAAAAAGTTGTTTTTAATTATTTTTGCCAGTATTCTCATTGCTTTTACATAGGAGAGGATTTTTGGAAGGTCTTATCCATTCCTGCTCTATCAGTGTTTTTGAAATAGATGTAACTTTAATGTTTGTCCTTTTCTAAGGATTTTTTTTTTTTTTTTTTTTTTTTTTTTTAACAAATGGGAAATCACATTTTCAATGCACAGAAGATCTGTACTCATTCCATGGCATTATACAGAATCTTCCCCTTCCCCTTTATTGTCTTCTCAGAAACCCCAATTCAAACTCAACATAATTTGACTCCAAAGCAACAGAGACCACAGAAACAATCATTTTCCTTTTTAGTTATAGTCTTGCTTTTTGATTTTATCACTTTGAGATTGTATTGTAATCTTATGATGAATTATGTACGCTGTGAAATAAGACTGCAGCAAAATAACATAAATCAAAGAATATGTGATATGTTGAAAGTTGTATTTCTCATAACTGAAAATACTGGCAGTTCTGATCTTATGATAACAAAAAACACTGACTGTGGTATCTAGATTTCCTCGACTGGACAAAGAATGATAACGATCAACAAAAAATTTATGTTTCATAACTGCGTCCATTGTTCTCGAGTTCCCTGCATTCTAAACAGCATAATAATGACTACCTGGAAATCACGTGCCTGCATGATAGAGGCCAGGCTCAAAGCTGCCACACTAAATAATAAATCCAATCACTGCAAATAGAGCTCATATCTTAGTCTTAATTAGATCAGGCTGCACTAAAAAGTTTGCTGTTTAGACTATCCACCTTTTTCAAAATACTTGTTAGTAGAAGAATTATTTAGCTTGGAAATTTATATTTGGAAACAGAATCGCCAGTTGCCAGTGGAAGTGCAGGTTCAAAGCTTCGGTGTATGGGTGAGGAGCTGGTTCACCTCGAACAGCACATGTGCGACTGTAGGTGGACTGGCTTGTAACGAGATAGTATAATATCTTTTAGAACCTTTTTGTTTTTAAATGGTCCTTTTCAATTTGAAGCCCAAACAAAATGGTGTGATATCACAGTAATAAACCCTAAATCCAATTAAATCATTAGCGTATTTGACAAACTACCTTCTTACTCTCTCTCATTACTTCAATAACCTCATGTGTTTTTGTTTGGAGATAGTACTAACGCAGGGATAAAGCAGCCATTTCATAATCACATAGAATTGCTCATAAACAGTATGAGCAGTATTTTGTCATCAAATTCTGAATGTACCTACACACAAAACACAATTAAGTCAATACAATCTCAAACCAGAATCTTCTTCATACCATGTTTCCCTGAAAGTAAGACCTTGCTGGACAATCAGCTCTAATGCATCTTTTGGAGCAAAAATTAATATAAGACCGGTATTATATTATTATATATCATATTGTCATATCATATCATATCATTATGTTAAAGACCCAGTCTTATTTTACTATAAGTCTTATAAGTAAAATAAGACCGGGTCTCATATTAATTTTTGCTCCAAAAGACTCATTAGAGCTGATTGTCTGGCTAGGTCTTATTTTTGGGGAAACATGGTAGTAAATAAATCACTGAAAATGCAATTTCTTTTCACCTGGGGACATGAAGAAAATGAAGTGTGACATAAACACATTATTTTATATTCAACAGTCTTTCTTTTAACAATCATCATTGCAGTCCTATACAAAGAATGTTTGTTATCTCAAGGAAATGTGTAGGTAATTATTCTTAAAATTGAAAAAAAAAACAAAATAAAAAACATAGCATTAAATCTTGTAATGCTCTATATGTTCCCAGAGAGTGGGGCCCTTCTCAGCTGCGGACCTTCTCAGCGAGAAATCCGACTTGGCTCTCACACCGGGGTTGAACCTGGTGGAGTCTGGGCAGAGTGTGGGCTAGTTTCCCACAGAAGGAATTGAACCCAGGGCACCTGGGTGAAAGGCGGGAATCCCAGCCGCTACTTTACCAGAGGATGGATCCTCCCTGGAGCAGTGTCCAGGTTCTTTCCAGTACAGAATTTTCACCACTTTACCTCTGTGTCTCGTTCAATTCCAGTAAAGAATTGAATGAGACACAGAAGCAAAATGGTGAAAAACTTTATTAGAAGAGATAGTATACTCCAAAGAATTAGGAGCAGGCCAAGCACAAAGAAATTCAGTTCAAAGCTCAGGGCTCAAGGTGGCATTATTATTAGGAGACAAAGTGTACTCCCAGGGGTTTGCAGTGGGCCCCCAGCAAAGGCAAGGCTCAAGAGAGGGGCTCAAGGCTCAATGCTCAAGAGGCAGAGACTGGCGAGAGCCTGGGGGTTTTATCTTTTTTTCTTTTTTCTGGGATGGGCTGTTCCCCTCCAGATGCGGGACCACTTGATTGACACCTGTGATTGGTGAGTGGCTATTACCTCATCCTCTTAGACTGCTCATGTCCCTTCCCAGAGTTCAGTCTTTTATAATGATATTAATGAACTATGTATAATGAATATCATACAATTAATGTATGATATTATAATGATGGTGTAATAAGGCTAGGGTGAGATGGAGGTCGTTGTAGCCCTTTACTGCTCAGGACCCATCTAATGTATTGTCTTTTAGTCTCCTCACAGTGGCTAATGCGTAGGGCAGATAAGGGAAGAATCTGAGAGGTCTCCAGGAGATGCTCCCCATAGATTGTGTTGGATGTGTAGGAATGCAGAGACCCCATTACCTGTATCTATCTGCCGGCCTTGTTTCCCCTGAGAAATGTGAGCCCCATAAATCTTTGTGGGCAGTTGAGGGACAGGAGGTCTCTTCTGTATCTGCTTCAAACTGAGAAAGGGGTAGAGCTGTCCCTACCTATTGGGGATTCATGAAACTCTCACCCTATCATCTGTTCTTAAATAATAAAAAAGAGGTCTGTTCTCCCTTGGTTGGGGTGCACTGGAAGCCTCACTGGGACACAATTCGTATCCTGATGGCCCCTAGATGAGGAGAGACAGATACTGGTTAATAAAAGCGCTGCCTCCAGGAGTAGGAATCAAAGCTTGTTTATCTTATTTTCAGGGGAGGTTTGTTCACCCAGGAGTTAGGTCTGGACTGGCCTGGAGGAGTGTTAAAACTCATTTGGTCACTGGGATGGTGTTTATGTATCCAAGAGTTTGGTCTGGAATGGCTTGGGGGAATGAATGTTGGGCTACAGTGATTATAGCTCACAGGCTTTTAAGTAGTTATTAGGTGGGGGAGAGACATTCTGTGATTTAGGCTAGGAGCAATCTTTAGTTTAGGATTTAGAAACTGATTAGAAGAGTGATTAAAACCAGGGATTAAGGAGCTAAGATTATAGGGAAAAGGAGACTTAAAACTTTTATGGTGGGGGGACTTAAACATTTTATAGTGAGGGGCTTAAAATTTCTATAGTGAGGGAGGCTTAAAACTTTTATAGTGAGGGAGCTCTCCCATATCACACACGTTTAGCTGAAAAACCTTGAACTGCTATTTTTCTTTCTTTCTTTCTTTCTTTCTTTCTTTCTTTCTTTCTTTCTTTCTTTCTTTCTTTCTTTCTTTCTTTCTTTCTGTCTGTCTGTCTGTCTGTATTTATTTTCAAAGTAGAGCTTCTTAGATTCCTCCATCTGATAGTGGACATCACCTACAGATGGAGAGAAGACAAGATCTACAAACCAGGGTAAAATTTCCATTTCACATCTGCTGTTGTCAATGTCTAGATACTGAAACAGATGCATCTATAGCACAATTAAGGACATAGTTGAAATTTTGATTCCAAAGAATCAGTGTACCTTTTACTACACACATTATCATGTCTTTCTGTCCACTATTTGCAAAATGTCACATCTCATATGTTAAATAGCCGCTTTATAAAGTGCTATTATGTAGAAATACCCCATAGGATGACATTATGCACTTAACATGTTGGTTTTTGAAGTATTTGGTTTTTTAATTGGGTAATTAAAAAAACAAAAAGCAATTGGAACCCTGGCTAGAGAACCATTAGTCCTTTGTTAATATCTCTACCCACCATTTTGTTTGTGCCTCCATTCATTCATTCGTTATTAATTTGTTTGTTTAGTTTGTTTTTATTTTTATTTGACTACCAAATTAAACATCGATACTATAGTCATGAGTAAGAAAGACATAGTGGCCTCACAGAATTTATCATCAATGAATAATTCTGAGTGTAATTAAAGCTAACAAAATAGAAGCACAGATATCATAGGAGCCCATGTGGATATAAAGTCATCACAGAGAAAAAGCGAGATCTCCCAGAGGACACCTGGCCTGCTTCTAAAGAATTAGTAGGAATTTTTTAGACAGGAAGTGGAAGGGATAACACAATGCTTTTCAACTGGGAACACTGTGCTCAAATTCAAGAGAGAGGCTTTCAGCAATGAGATCCAGCATGAAACCCAGAAGGCAGAATGTAGAAAGCTGAAGCTGTAGAAGTCAGTGGAGACTGGAGCCTCTCGTTTGCTATGTCAAAGATTATAGATTTTTCCTGGGACAATGGGAAACCAATGAAAGTTTGGAAAACTGAGAGTACATGAACAAAATGCTTTCAGACTATCACTGTGCTTGCAGAGGAAGGAAGGTAAGAGTTTATGTATGATCAGTTGGAATTCTATCACAGTAATCCAAAGGGAGAGGTTATTTATTTAAACAGGGTATAGAGAGAAGTGAAGTAACTGTAAAGACCCAGGACTGTTAGGAATATATCTTTTCTTCGGATATCCTGGCTCATATGATACAAATACCTCTGGTGGGTTAAACCTTTTTAAAAGCCTTTTATAACCATTATAACTTAACTTTTTCATGGGAATTAAAACTGTAAGTAAACAGAGCAGCAGATTAAATGGAATTTCAGCTCAGCTATTCACTACCTACTGGCAAGTCCCTTAACCTTTTGGAATTAGTTCTCCCTTGGCTATATAGTGGAGAACCACGATATCTAGCAGATAACTCATGTACTTCATAATCCATATGTACTTCATAAACTACAAATAGAGATAGCACCACTATTAGCAGAAAGTATAATACATTCAAGTAGGTTAGCATTAATAATTATGCACCTGAAGGAAGAAAGGAGTCTAGAAATGGGAAAGAAACTATTCTTAAAGAGACATTTGGGAAGGGGAAGTTTAATAGTCTGTTTCAGATTCCAAGTCATAGCCTGTCGGCTATTTCACCCCTATTTGCCCATCAAACATCTGCAGAAACCCTATTACTCTGTATAAACCAGTTTAGAGGATAGCTTTGCAAACATAGTAGCAATATATCTTTCTATCCCACATTATGTGAACATCAAATTTTTCACCTCCTGTGAAGACCACCTGAAATCTGACCCACCACTCTCCAGCTGCTGTATCTGTAACATGTATACTGTGTATGTCCAGGGCCAGAAAAATGCATGTCCAGTGGGTCGATGTCCCAATGTGTCTCATATGTTTGCTTACTGGCAACATTCACATATATTTAATAATGGCAAATACACACACACACACACACACACACACACACACACACAACCTCTAAATCAAATGACTGTACAATTTCCTGGCACGAGTCCATGTTTTCTGAATTCCCCGTTAAGAAATAACCATAATAACTATGGACTGACTTTGAATCTTTCTTTGTTTAAATCACTCTTTGCTACAAGAGTTATTCTAAATAGCTGTATGCAATATCCTCTTATCAGTGGAGATGAGGCTCTTGGAGCGTTTCTCTGGATTCCACTAACTAATACATTGGATAGATCTCAGAAGTAGCAATCTCTTAGGTACAGAATGTCAGGTTTTGCATGGAGAGCTACTCTGTATTTTATTTGCCAAAGATTGTATCTTTCTTGATGGAGCTTTGTGCATTTTATTTGGCCAGCAATTCTATAAATCACAGGCTAAAGGCAGATATGCCTTTGATCCTAAAAATATGCCAGTTAATGTCACTGGAGGTAGTTGTAAAGGAGTTTCTCCATGTGGTTTGCTTTTGTTTTGCTGCTTGACTTTCCTACATTATTCATGGTCACCTTTAGTCCATCTGGCAGCACTTTCCTTTTCTCTTTTTTGCTGGCTCTATATACTCGTATATGAGATGTCATTACCAAATCTGATGATGTTTGACTGACATCCTCCAGGGTATAAAGCAGATAAAGGAAGCTGTTTGGTAGAATCTCATTCCCTTGTCCCCTAACCATCCTGACATCAGTGACAAGTTGCTTGGACAGCAGTGCCAATAAATCTGCCCTCCTTTGTTATGACTTGGCTTGTATTTAAATGGGATTTATGGTTTACTCCCAGACAACCATAGCTATTTAATGTCCATAGAACTTTTCTTCAGATTATCAGAACTACATAAAGCTTAATCTTGCTATGCAAATGATAATGTGTAGATAACAAAAAGTCCTGGGACACGTGTTATGGCAATGTTTCATTATCCTGCATCCCTAAGGAAATTGAGGTGTTGACTAACTGAGCTAATTGAAGTGCCCCTTTCATTTTAGACATTATTGCTAACGGTTGTTTGCTTGTTTTTAAAGAAGTCATAAGAATCTACTTTTCTGTTTTTATGGCAAGCATGTTAGAATATGATTGGCATGCTTTCTCACGAGTGAGGATATTGCTTCAGCTTTAACACTTTTATTATGTTGGTGCAAAAGTAATTGCAGTTTTTGCAATTATTTTTAACCTTTTAAACCGCAATTACTCGTGTAACAACCTAATACAATCTCAGCTACTTCCATAGATCTATGTAGACAGGCTAGAATGATCAGTTGAACATTTATGGGAGTCCCAACAATATTGAAAGGTGTGATTAATTTCCTATGATTTTTCCCTTGTGTTTGTTAGTCAAATAGGTTATCATAGAAGTCTTTATATAGTTACCATTTTTTCCTCTTTTTTATAAGCACACAATGAATCCTGAATCCTATAGCTGTGAAGAACAAAAATACTTTGTGTTTTGTATGGAATGGTTTGAGGGGCATATGGAAGATCACACTGCCATAATATGTCAATGACCACCTAGTCTGGTACCAGGTTCTAGAACTTTCCCACTAGGAATTCAATGCCATTTTTTAAAACTTTATTAGTTCTTTTCTCTTTAAATGTGTAAATAATTGTAGAGTAGATAAAGAAAGTTAAAGTGTTTTACAATAAGATATGAGTTATCTGGGTCGATTTCCTTCCCGAAAGAAGGAAGCAGTTAGAATGTTGGATACGTGTTATGGTGGTTGACAGCTGAAATAGAGAAAATGGAGAAATAGCGGTTGAAAAGTCCCTAGAGAACACTTAACCTATTCTACAGTGTGTCCTGGTGCCAGTCTCGTTTTACCTCCCCTTCACCTTTCCATAAAACATGTATGTACCTTTACTTGGACCCGATCATAGCAGTTTAGGTCTGCACTCAAGTTAAAAAAAAAAAAAAAAAAAAATTCTGATGAAAGACCTTGGCCTCCACCATTTTTAGTTTTTCCTGTATAATCTCCAGACCAGGCAGTAAAACTATAATACCTTCTTCAGTTAACCTATCATCTTAAAGTTGGGTACAATCATGTCCTGCATTGCCCTTGTTTCATTTTGGAGTAGTAGTTGCACATGGATTTTATACCGTGCAGGAGGTTAGTGCTCCTAAACCCCCATTTTTCAAGGATCAACTGTATATTTACAGCTTGGGCCATTATGCCAGTGTCCTCAAAGAGTTTAGCCTGGCCAGGTTGACAGAGAATCTTGGACATTTGCTATGAGACAATGTTGTCTTCAGTTGTGAACAGATCAACTCAGCAAACTATTCTATGATTGCAAGTGACGATATAGCCTAGGCCATTTAATTTCCAGGAAACAATGTATACAATTTATAATGGGGTGGGGGTTGGGGGGGAAGAGGGGATGGAGAACAAAATACAGCATAATATTTCTTCAGTGTTTCCATCTTTCACTGCCAAGAGAAAACTTTGCTTGTAACTCTGTAATATCTCTGTTAGCAAATGGAAGAACCCACTTCTTCATGCACCAAATGATAAAGGAAAAGATGTAACTAAACATCATCTTTGTTATTTTGGAAATGAAAGAAGGAATTAAGTCACTGAAAAGGAAAGAATAGTGATTAAGGCATGTATATCCTTCGACCTTGCATGTGGATGATTTGCTTGGATTTTTAAAATTGTTTAAAAGAGAACTTCTTTACAGAGTTCTGAAAAAAAATAAAAAAAATTTATATATATATATATATATATATATGCTGGGTAATATTTGATTATTTAATGTTATTGTAAATAGAAAATAAAGGAACTTTGCTGAAAAATTGCTTAAACTGATGTCTGTTGCTTAGATAAGTGACTTTTCATTCAGTGCCTTATGAAAAACTAGTTACCATGTTTTTCCGAAAATAAAACCTAACTGAAAAATAAGCCCTAGCATGATTTTTCAGTATGACATGCCCTGAACATAAGCCCTAATGCATTTTTGGAGCCAAAATTAATATAAGACCCTGTCTTATTTTTGGGGAAGCACGGTAGTATGACTTCATCAGGACAAGAAAAATTTCCCTAATATTAGAAAAAAATCCTAAAATAATTTTTGTGTGATAAATAAGTATATTAATTGCACATTTCTTTCAACACCTCTATTTATTATCTTTCAGCATTTTCAGCCAAACAAATTATATGCTACTATATTTCAGAAGTGTGAATGGTTTCCTTATATTTCTACAGCATAATCAGTTTCATCTCTAAGAAGTTAATGCATGCTTCTGTATATTATTTTTACTAAACTGAAATCCCATATATACATTAGTTTGCAACTTACTTTTTTTTTTAGAAATTTAATGGCTATCTCTCTATATTAGTAAATAAAGAGCTAACTGTTCTTAATGTTCGTGTCATATTCCATTATTTGTGATACATGATAAGTTATTAATGAAAATTTAGCTTGCCTCCAGAATTATTATTTCAGATAAGACTGATATGAATATCTTTGTGTGTATATGACTATATTCTCGATTTTTTATTTCTTTGGGATGGTTTCTTAGGTGTGGCATTTCTGGTCAATGGGTATCTCCAATTACAATTTTAATATATTATGCTAAATTAATTTCCATGGAGACTATAATTGTGCTTAATTGTATCTGTTTCTCCACTGCTTATCCCTATTTGATATGGTTAATAATTAACATTTTGTTTTAATCTGACAGCAAATACATTCCATAACATTTTAGTTTGCACGTCCATTACTATATTAATTAAAATTTATCTTTAACCTAGTAAATCTCAGAACACATATTTCCATTTCCCCATCCTCTTGCCTCAGTCCATAAGTAATATTGTATCTCAGCAGTTATTTCTTCAATATTTTTGCAGCATTTATGTGGGTAAGCCTTTATTAGACAAGCCTCTTGTCTAATAAACAAATGAAGAAATAATGCATTTATATAATTAGTGATGTGATAATTTTATTTTGTTCATCTTGTCTTCAAAAAGGGGTGGAAGTGAGAGAAGGTGCCTACTTTGTATTTTTCTCATATCTCTCATACGGAGAAGTATAATTCTGTGTACATGATTTCCATGAAATTAGAGGCTTCTTTATCTATCTTAGATAATGATCTCTTGATATATCATTATTTCTATCCCAACTATTTTGCCCTAACTGGTCAGGGGTATAGGAAAATAAATAATTGATAAAGTATAATTTCCAAGATGGAAACATGTGCATGTCTAAAACATACTTATACATTATATTTATAATGTATATATTTTGTATGACCTATTTTTTGTAAATTGTATGTTATTTTCAGTTATGTAACTTTTTTCATTATATATATATATATATATATATATATATATATATATTTATACACATATTTAGCAATGCAAATATTTAATGTTGTTTTAATAGCATTTCACAGTTTGGATAGTAATTTTATTTTATCTCCAGTATTTATGCACAAACATATTAAGTGTAGACAACTACATTATATATCACTAATACTTTCCATTTAATTTTATTTTAATCTGTCTTCTGTACTTTGCATTTCAGACTCTTTCCTTCCACGTCACATGTGCTGTCAACTTTCTTGTATCTAAGTAATTTTAAATAAAATCCTATTTATCATTGCATGTTTGCTTTCATATACTCTTGTTGACTCCAGGATTATTAAACTTTATTCTATATGTATAAAATAAGAAAAATTCTTTGAATACTACACACTAAAATCAGCAGTGTACCTCTATTATCTTTTTTTTAAAATTATCTTTTATTCTTTAAAAATTGTCTCATGAATATTCCTAAGACTATCGGTATTGTTCCTCTTTTTTGCTACCGCTGATAGATCCTCATTTTTTGAGTTACTTTTACAGAACATGAACGTAGAGAGGATAAATGTTACAAGAAGAATCAAGGTTGTGTCCTGGGATGATAGCAAACCACCATCATGAGCCCCCAGCAGGTGGTCAGGATGTTGGTACTGGTGCTGGCTGGTGGCATAAAATTCCTGGTTGCATCTATGTAATTTTAGTACTACAGGCATTGTTAAAACATGAAAAAGCCAATCAAACAATAAGTTGTTTTATAAACACAATGTTAAAAAATAATGTTTTAATAACATGTTTTCTCAAAATGTTTAATAACATCTTTAATAACATGTTTTCTTTAACAACATGTTTTTCCTGAACTTTTTCTATTTTCTCTCCTTTGGATCATATACACATTCTAAACTACCAAAATTCATCAAGCAAGGCTAAATCATCATTTCTATCTAAAATGCTTTTACATTAGCTGTTAATGCCTGAAACGACATTTAACAAGCATGAAAAGTGAAAAGAAAAAAAAAAAAAAAGACTCCTAGTGGGAGCTGTTAGACTCAAAATCTTGCTAGAAAATCTGGATTGTGTACTGAAATGTCAGAGAATTTCCAGATGCTTCTGACCTGCATGTGTATTTAAAAAGGCATAAGAATAAAACTCATTTTGAGAAGAAAATCTTCAATTACCTACAGCTGACATGTACAAAGTGTTTTTATCTACCCTTTCTCTTAGGATTCTTATTTATACTTCCTACTTCAACCTAACCTTTTTCTAAGGGATTTTTATTTTCCATGAATATATGCCTAAACCTTTATTTTCAAATCACATGTAAGATAGAAATAAGAAACTATAATCAAGTAGACTTTTTGTTTTGTTCTTCTAAACACTAGAAATTTTCAGTTTGTATTTTATATTGTTAAACTTTCTGACATGTATTTTAATTAATTCCTAATATTATTGTCTAATTGTGTTATGTCATTTAAATGATCTGTTTGGGTATTTCGCAGGATGCTCTATTTTCTTCAGTTGTCTATCTTGTCTTTATCTGAGAAAGTTGAAAGTTTTTCTATTTTAATAATTGATAACTTTGTTCTTGTACCCAATGGTGGAATATTATATCAGAGAACTATGTAATCCAAAACCAGATTATGGAGCATGTGACCCAAATAAACGATAACAATTAAGTAATTTGCCAACATTGATTTACTACCTAAATTCTATCTATCACACAAACCAACTCTGTTGGCCTCCTCTTCTGCCTGCCTTTTCAATGGCAGCATTTGCCGAGTTTCCTTGGTACAGGAGTTCCATCACTCCATGCATACACTCTCCTTTATACTTTCATGGTTTGTTCTCTCAGATGGACAGCGTCATGGCTTCCATCCTTCTGTAAACCACTATGCCTGTTTATGTGAATTCACAGAAACCACATGTACTCTGCTCTGCACTGCACAACGTTTTATGAATATTCTGATATGAAATTACTTTCCTATTCCTTCCAGGCTGATGACACCTGATTGGTGTTTGCCCTGCTATTGTGGGTAAAAGGATCCAGCAGGCTCCCCACCTTAGAAATCTCTCGATAAAAAATTGTAGTCTTTGTGGTCAAGTACATATGCAATCTTCTTCCCTGGGCCTTTATACCATGTCTCCAGTTATTCTCTCCCTTATTTATTTTAATTGAGGCACAAAGGGAATATGGCTTCCATGGGTCAATATTCAGCCAAAGAAAGAAATTGTGATCTCTTCTTCTTGCCAGTATCCCAATTGTTAATGAGGGATTCTCTTCAAGCCCTAACCACATATATGTTCCCTCAGGGAGAAGAAAGAGATGGAAGAGAATAGGTGGTATTTCTTATGCTATATTTCTAAAGGACTCAACTTTTCCTTTGTAGTCCTGCTTTTAGGTGAACTGACTGGGTAGAGGTGAGGAGGAGGTATTTGTCATAGTCCCGTGTAGCCCCAAAGCCTCCAGTGCTTAGAGTATGAGAATATTTGGAGCCTTTTATCATCAGATTTCAGCCCTCACCGAAATTTTGGTACTAGAGGAAAAATCTACTTGTCTTATGATAAAAAAAAAAAAAAAAAAAAAAAAAAAATCTACTATGTCTTATAATAAATAGGACTAGCATCTTCTACACATGTTCAGGATCCTCAGTGGCACAAGTACCTTACTCCTCACAACTTTTTCAATTAACACATACTGCCACAGTTATACTTCTTAGAGGTGTTTTAATAGTATTTAATACAGGAGCTTTTGGTAGCTTTTAGGTACTCCTTCCAACCTAGCATGATTATAGGCATCTAAAATAACTGAGAAGAAAAATGTGCTGTTCAGAGAGATGCTGCAAAAGCGGGCCTAGTCTTCCTGCACATTGCATGATTGTGACCTCATCTGGTTTCTACTGGCCACAATTTGCCTAGCAGTAACATTTAATACCATGCACATTCTTAAGAAGAGGACTTATTTTCCTAATTCAGAAGTTTCTGGATATAAACATTTCGATCTTAGCAAAGAGTTTAATTCTTTATTACCTTATAGACACTGCTTTCCCTCCCTCCCTCCCTCCCTCCCTCCCTCCCTCCCTCCCTCCCTCCCTCCCTCCGTCCCTCCCTCCTTTCCTTCCTTCCTTCCCTCCCTCCCTCCCTCCCTCCCTCCCTCCCTCCCTCCCTCCCTCCCTCCCTCCCTCCCTCCTTCCTTCCTTCCTTCCTTCCTTCCTTCCTTCCTTCCTTCCTTTATAAAACTGGTTTCTTTGTTTTGAAGAAAAGCTGGTATACAAGTTGTAAAAGCTCTTCTGCGGTTTTCATTTTGTTATTACATGGTTCATGGAGCAGAGAAAAGTGAAGTCTGAAAAATAAAAGAATTTTAAAAGACCCTGTTTTAAGATACTTAACTGAACATGGATTATAAAATGAAACGTAGAAAAAGATATTTCTGGTACATTTATCTTTTGCTTTGATTGGTGGTGGTGGTGGTGGGGAGATCCTTGCTGAAAAGTTCAAAATTTACTCTACACTCATGAAATTCTAAACATTACACAGACTTTACCAATCACATTATCCTTACCTATTAGAATTTAATATACCTAGGCAATGAATTGTAAAATCCAATACAAAAATAATCACTTAAGGGCTGAGAAAGAGCATGAAAAGGGACAGGAATAAAGCATTACAGTGAGACTAGAGCAAAGAAAACCATGGCATCGTTTTATATTATAGGTGATAGAAATGAAACAGTGAGAAGGGAAGTCAGTAAAATGTAGACAACAGTAGATAAAAATAAACTGTTGATGAAAGACAGTATAACAGAGGAAGTACAAATTGAAAGAAAAAAAGGTAAATGTAAAAGAATTATTTAAGGAGAATGAGAAGAGTAAAAAAAAGATTTAAAAAGTCAAGGACAAATAAACAGAAAAAACACACAAATAGTAGAAAGAGTAGAAAGGAAAAATAGAAAGGAGGAAAGAGTAGAGGCAATACTGAATTTATCAAATAAAAGGTGTTTTAATCAAATACAAATAAAAAGAAATAATATTCAGCCCTTTTTACTTGAATTTATATCAAAACTAAATGATTCACTGTACTTGAAGTTATTTCACATGGGAAAAATAAAGAAAATGCCAACTATTCAAATTTTTATGAAGAAAAAAATTTGTTTTCATCTTTCCTGATTCTCCCAGTATTTCATTTGTGCATATATAGTGTATATGTGTATGTGTACTTATAGATTCAAGGATGCTTCCACTAGCAATGTTCAATTATATCTTTATATTTGACAAAATGATTATTTAGTTAGAATTTTCTTGGGAAGTTAACATAGAAGAAGACCATGGAATTAATATTCATTTCAATTATACAATATGAGGTTTTGAAAAGAGAGGGATGCCTGATTTGAAACAATTAAATGATTAATTAAGTTTCCCATTAGAGTGAAGCCTCTGTTATTAAAATTAAATTTTGTTTTATCCAGGAAAAGCTGTTTGTAACCTCCATATTAATAACTAAATGCTAAAGGAAGTCATTAGAGAAAATAGCCCACAGGAGAAAGAGACCACTCATTTCAGAGGAGGCTGAGAACTAGAGGGCAAATTATTTCACAAAACAATATAAGACATCTATATAATGACAGAAACAAAGCAAATTTCAAATGGCCAGAGAATGTGTTGCAGAGGTTTTATCATTTGTTATAAGACGCATTTAATGTTTTTGTTATGTAATTAACACTTGCTAATGACTTAGGATCAATGTGATTAATAGGCCATTCTCTCTGCAAATTTGTTTTCTGTGCTGTGGAGGAAATAGTAAGCCTCCGTGGTGAAAAAAATAATTAAGGCAAGAACAATGATTATACAAAGAATAAAAGCAAAATCTGTCGAAATCGCTCTAAAGTAAGTAAGTCTAAGAGGAGCCCAGCTCGCTTTCTGGATGATGCTTCTGACAAGGAACTGGGGAGAAAAGCGTTGCCCACACTCACTGGAGATTTTAATTGATTTCAACAGAAGCACTTCCAAGATCACTGATTTGTGAAATGTGCCCAGAGCTGAGCCCTTAGGAGCACTTCCAAAGAACAACATATCATTTTCCTTTTCGCCAAATCTGTTTAGTTATTATTGAATTGACACAATGCATTCATCCTCCTGGCCTCAGGACAGATTTTTTTCAAGCCATTAGAAAGAGTCCTTGTTATCAGTCTTAGTGCTGGAAATTGTAAGGAATGTAAATACACAAAAACACAAAAGCCTATACTGTCCAGGAAAATAGAACTTGTAGAACCAGATGGACTCCTCCCTTTGCTAATGCAGGAGATGACACCCGTGAAATGGCATTGTGTCTGCCATCAGGATTGGTGAACAACAAAGGATGCAAATTTGAATTCTGCCTCTCAGAGACCTGGGTTCTCTATGAATTATGGAATGTGGGTTGAAAGGAGAGGTGATTGTGCAAATCCTTTCCTTTGCTTTCCCCAGGAACCAGCTGCCTCAGCCACACCACAAAGCTGCCCCGTTCTCTTTGGCCCAATGGGAATGGATGTTGGGCAGAAGGGAAAGCCATGAAAACAGATGCAATTTCAGGGAATGAATTTATGCCTGTTGGTTCAGCATAGATCACTTCACTGAACCCCACACTAACTTTGTTAGTTTTTTTCTCCTGTCTCTACATGTGTCATTGGCTCAACAGAGACTTCTAAAATTGTATCAGTGCAAAGGAAATCAATAAAATAAAGCACACTATTGATTTCAGTAAATCAAACTATTCATTCATAAATACTTGAAAAATGAAGAGCTCCCAGGCCAAGGAGAGCAGCCCACTCTGCTTGCTAACTATCTTGCTATATCCCTGGGGCCTTTTGAGGTCTGGCTGAAATCCTAGATCAAAGTGAGTCAGGAAGAAGAGAAGGAAGGGAACCTCTAAGTTTGAGTCTTTGGTACCAGTTCTGAAATCAGGGCCCAGATGTAGTACACTGATGCCTTGCATCATAAGCTAGATTGTGTTCCCCCAAATTCATGTGCTGAATTCCTAAACCCCAGTATCTTGAAATGTGACTATAGGGTCTTTAAAGGGGAAATCAAATGAAAATGAAGTCATTAGAGTTGTGGGGGAGGTGTTAGAGGATGAGAAATTACTAAAAGGAAACATCAGGAAAAGGGAGGATTCTGGCTAAACCAGCCTAATGGTATTCTTGCTGAAGGACAGGTGGCCAGACACCACCTAGAAATGATAGAAGATGAAGAACCCCATCAGATTTTGAGGGTGGGGGATTCTGGCTAAAACTGAGCACGCAGGCAGGAACACAGAAGCCTAAAACTCACAGCTTAGTTGAAAAGAAAGCTTAATTAGGGTTTGGACAGGAAGAGAGTCTTTGTCAGCCTCAATTCAATGTGATTGATGTCCTTATCAGAGGAGGAGATGAGGACACAGACAGTGACAGATAAAAGATCATGTGAAAATACAGCAAGAATCCTGACCATCTACAAGCCAGAGAGAAAGGACTCAAAAGAAACTGAAATTGAGGGTACTTATGACTTTGATTCAATTTAGATTTAAATCCTAGCTGTAGAAATTCTCTCTCTCTCTCTTTGTCTGTGTATATATATGTATACATATATACACACACACACATATGTATATATACACACACACACATATATTGTGTATATATATAGTATATTGTACACATAATATATAAGTATATTACATATGGATATATTAGTATACAATATATCTATATAGTAGGGATATATATATATATAAAATACATATACACCCCTCAGAGACCTAGCCTTTCCCCTGATAACCAGCAATCCCCGAGGCAGCAGAAGGCAGTAGCCGGGACCTGACTAACAGACACACGGTCCGGATCTTCGGCATGCTATAGACAACATCTTGATCTAAGTTGGAACAATCCCCTGGCTACTCTTCCAGGGGACCAAACAAAGGGACTCTGGAAAAGTCCTCAGAACTGTCCTGAAGACCTGAAGAAATGACTTATTACCCTTACCTCACCACTAACCAACCAGCTCCCAAAACGACCCTGAACCCTAACCCACGCTGTCTTGTGACTTTGCCCTGTACAATCTGTAACCCACACACCATCGGGGAGCCAGGTCTTTCAGCACTAGCTCACCTGTGTCTCCAGGCTTGGTGTTATTTCCTTAAATAAACCTCTGCTTTCTTTGCCGTAAACTCCTGTTCGTGTCTGTTTCGGTGTTGATGTACGCAGGCAAAACGAACCCCTTGAGTTTGGTAACAAAACCAATTCTGCTGACACCTTGGACTTGGACTTCCAGCCTCCAGGACTGTGAGAAAATAAATTTCTGTTATTTATTCCACCCAGTCCTCTATGATGGCAGCCCTAGCAAACTAATATGCTTGCACTGCCTAACTCCATGTGGAAACTACACATCTGCAAGTTCTTGTTCTACATCTTTCTTAGAAGCATTGACCAGACACTATGCTTCACACACAGTTCCATCATCATCAGGATACATTTTCTTTCACTGGGACTATGGATGGGGAAATATTTGTAAAAGGGCTCAGTGTGCTACAGAATGAGTTAAGAAAAACAAATGTTGCAGGAAAAGGAAACCTTGATTTGGCGATACAGAAACACGTGAACTTGGGTTTAGACATGACTCAAAACTTTGCTATCCCTGGTTTGGGTTCATAAATGGAGCAAAGCTGGCTAGATTTTAGCAGTAACAAAGGGAGCAAGGACAAGTTGAATGAAGAAAAATTAGGAGACTAGCAAGTGGGAAGCCATGCCTTATTTACAGCAAATTCCAGATACATTCACCGTTCCTGACAATTACATTATGTTCCGAAGACCAGTGAAAATACCTGAAGGTTAAGAAGTTTAGCACCCAGTTGTGTTTTTTTTTTTTTTTTGTGTGTGTGTGTGTGTGTGTGTGTGTTTGTATTTTTTTTGCTTGCTTATTTGTTTACAGCTACCTGGCTCCTCCAGAGCACTGATTCACTTAGCCAGTATTTGTGTCTGGTAAACTTTATTTTCTTCTCTCTTCTACATATGCTTATAGCGGTTTTCAGGTTCTCCTAAAACTAATGTGGGCGTGATTCATGGTGTGAAACTCTAAAGTAAATAGAAGAAAACCAAATTCTGACAGCTTCTTCCTGCTCCCTTCTTTACCTGCCACATACATAAAATTCTGAGTTCATGGACTGGCCCAGGCATATCTAGTATAGATAGCATTTACTCTATGATCTTGTCTGAGCCGAAAAGTTTGATATGCATTTTTTAATTTAATCCCCTAGCTTGGATGTTTGGAAAGGTTTTGAATTGAAACACACCTCATTTCCAATCTAGATTTTGCTTCTTTCTAGCTGTGTGACTTTGAGCACATGATACAAGCTTTTTGGGTTTCAGTTTTCTCATCTATAAAACACAGTTTATAGTACCACTCTAAGGGTTATGTGAGAGGGTGTATAAAAAATGCTTAGTACAGTCCTTGGCATATGGTAAGATGAGCAAACTAAAAATATATTAGCTTTGATAATGAATATGATAATGATAAGGGTGTGTTAGTGTCCCTCTTTCATAGACATAAATGTTAAAGCTCAGAAGCATTATATGATTTGTCCAAGTTCACCCAACTGGTAGGCTATGTTACTGAAATTTTAACCTAAGTCTGCAAACTTAACCTATTTGCTATGTTGCCTCTTAATTTTTGGCTATTGCACCTCCACTGTGGAGTATGGACGATGCTAGCTCTGGCATTACAAAGTAATGATAGGACTCGCTATATTGTGCCTCATCTCCCTAAACACTTTCACCGCTGGTGTTGAGATGTATGTTACACTTTTATTCTTATGGTAAATGGGCACAGTCATTTTTAAAGAAAGCTGTACAATCATTTTTATTTCACATTACTTATTTATTTTTGCTTTTATGAGAGGTTAGGCCCTAAGGTATCATGTGAATTGATTCTGGATTAAGCATTATATTTAATAGTACTGGGTCCCCTTTTAAGGTTTCAGAGTTCCATAACAGTACTTTTGTTCTTCACATGGTGGCTTATTTACTTGATATCTTCAAGGACACATTTGGTGGTATGAAGCAACAATATACACAATTATTATATATCCTACTTAGAAAAGTCATACTGCTATCTGAAGAGAATGAGAAGGGAAAAAAAGCTATGTAGTATTAAATATTAAAAACACAAAAATTCTAACAATATTGTAACAAATGAATTAAAGAAAGACAACTGAGATTAAAACTGCAAGCCTGCCACTAAGGCACCCCAAGAGAAATTGTAGTAGTCTCAGCACACTGATCAATGAAACATAATGCAATTGCTTCACTCTCGAGGCACAGGGAGTTGAGAGAAGCTCTGATCCAAAGTTATAAAAATAGCTGTTCTATTGTTTTATTTTTTTGGTCTTTAACAAAGGATAGAAAAAAATCATAACTTTATTCTGACATTGTATTACTTGTATAAACTGAAATTTAAGAAGAATATTTTGAGTGGAATAATACATCTGGTGCCAATATGTCATTACACTACTACAGGAGTCTTAGTTTATTTAGTAGCAAATTGAGGGTCACATGGAAAGCAAAATGTCAAGTTCAGGACTGAACAGGTTTTCAGATCATTCAGCAAATAAAATAGTAAAAACAGAACTGTTCTTCAATTGGTTTAATGACATAGGGAAAAAAAACTGGGGAAATGTTGGCCTAGATCAGGGGTGTCCAAACTGCAGCCCGCTGGCCAACTGCAGCCTGCAATCCATTTTTAATTGACCCACAGCAAATTCTAAAAATATATTTAGTTTACTTAAATAAACCAGGTGAGGCAATACGTACTTCACCTCGAGTGAGTGGCCCGGCTGTTTGTGTATTTTACTGCATATGGCCCTTGGTGAAAACCGTGGAAAAATGTTTGGACACCCCTGGCCTAGATAATCTCAATACTTCACATCTTTGTGAGGGTTACTCTTCCATTTTCTTTCTCATTTAAAGAGATGTATTGAAATTAAAATGACATTTTTATATAGTCTCAAAACTTCAAATTTACTTAATAACAAAGAAGAGACAAATTCTAATACTTTATTATTAACAATAATTAACCTGCAAATCACTACCATAAATTGTGCCTCACCATTATATCAAGAGCCAGTGGGAGAGAAATGAGACAACAAAAAGTATACATGAGAACATATAACCTCTAGGAGATGTCTGCACAGGGCACAACCTCTGAGAAATATCTGTATAGGGCACAACACAGGCACGAATGTGGGTTGGTCATTACTCCCAAATGTACTCAGGGGAGGCTTTAAGGAGGAAGTAACATTACACTTCAGTACCGAAAGGAGAAAAGATACATAACAAGTAGAAATTTGGGGACACCAAATAGAATGGGATGTCAAAAGATCTTCCCAGGGAAGTAAGCAAAGACACTGAGAGACATAAAGTACCATGATACACTTGGGAATCCCCAAGTCGTTTAGAATGGCTACTCCTTCAGGGATGTGTAGGAAAATGCTGTGGAATTTAACATTGAACCAGATTGTTATTGTTGGCAGACAACTGTCCAGAGTTCTCTTGGGTTTCTGCACATCATGTAGACAAAGGAACTGATATAGTTTGTGGCAGACTACCTTTTCAAGGAATGTTATCAAATAAACTCAGAGCAGTGATAAGGTTTGTTCAGCGCCCAGTATAATAAAGATAATATCTTTCTCCAGGGCAAAAGTTTGGCAGGTTTGTTTGCAGCCCATTATCAGAGGTTGGATTTTTCTAATCTTGGGGTTCTTCAGGTGTAATAAAGATCACCGTGTGTGCAACAACCACCTGGACCCACCTCCGTATTCCATGGGACTTGGAGGGCAAGGGGAACAATTAATCGCATGAAACTCATACTGCTTGCTGTGCCACAAGTAATAACATTCTTTGTCTCCAACCTAGAAGTCTCGTGATGTCTGCTATGATCCATGAAACCATGAGAGACTAACTTGTTTTCTTGTAAGTAGGGTAAAAATCTCAGACTCTTCAGAGTTTTTAACAATTACATGATCTTGAATTTACTTGTCTGTTCAACAGATATTTTTTAATGGTCCTTATGATCTCATTAGTGTTCTAGGCTTTGGTGATAGAACATTTAAAGAAAAAAAATAT
This sequence comes from Rhinolophus sinicus, assembly GCF_057876585.1. Lineage (NCBI taxonomy): Eukaryota > Metazoa > Chordata > Mammalia > Chiroptera > Rhinolophidae > Rhinolophus > Rhinolophus sinicus. Next base: position 138,614,160 of record NC_142501.1, read on the forward strand.
TCTCATTAATCTGCTACTCTAGTGGCATCAAATGGGGGAAGGTCAGTAGAGACACCTCAATAAGTAAGATATATGATATGTTACATAGTGATTAATGCTTTGAAATAAGGGCAACGTGTAGAGAGTTTCAAGGTCATGGTTGAGAAATGGTAACTTGCAGTTTTAAGTAGGATCCTTAGGAAAGGCCTGACTGAGAAGGTGATATTTGAATAAAAACTTTGAAAGGTAAAGAAAACTTTGAAGGCCATTAGACAGTTTAGAAAACTGAACGTACTCTTACTGTACCATTTAGTAACTACACTCCTTGTTATTTGTCCAATTGAATTGAGAACTTATGTCTACATAAAAGTCTGCAAACAAATGTTTATAGCAATTTTATTCATAATTGCCAAAATTTGGAAGCAACAACAATGTCTTTCAATAGTCAAATGGATAAACATATTGTTACATCCATGTAATGGAATATTATTGATAAAAGGAAATATGCTATCAAGCCACAAAAAGACATGGAGGAACATTAACTGCATATTGGTAGGTAAAAATGTTAGTCTGCAGAGTTGATATTTGTACTATATAATTTCATCTGGAAAAAGTAAAATCATGGAGAAAGTAAAAAGATAAGTGGTTGTCAGGAGTTCTTGGGGAGAGAGGGATGAATACATGGAGTACAAATTTTTAGGGCAGTGAAAATATTCTGTATAATACTGCAATGGTGGATACATGTCCTTATACTTTTTGCAAAACCCATGAGTAACCCTAATGTAAACATGTCAATAGTGGATTTTAGTTAAAAGTATTATATCAATATTACTCATCAATTGTAACAAATTTACCACACCCGTGCAAGATGCTGAGAATAAGGGAAGTTGGAGTGGGGTGTTGAGTAGGTTTAAGAGACATCTATGTACATTCCACTCAATTTTTATGTAAACATAAAACTGCTCTAATAATAAGGTCTATTAAAATTATTCTTTAAAGTTAAGGAAAAACTCCTGTGGACTGATAGGACAAGAGAGTTCTCGTCAGAGGGAAAGAAAATGCAGATACTGAAGCAGGAACATGCCAACATGTTACAAAAGACTGAGGAGGGCAGTGCATCTAGAGCAAAGCGTAGGAGGGAAAGGCTGGTTGCAAAGAAGGTCCGAGTAGTAATGGCACGTTATGTAGGTGGATATGGAGACCTTGGCTGTTCTGACTGAGATGAGGAGCCACTAAAGATTTTTAGCAGAAGGGTGACATAATCTGTGTTAAATTTTAAATGGATCGCGTTAACTTCAGTGTTGAATACATCACAGAGGAGAACAAGGGTAGAAGCAAGTAAGCTAGTTAAAAGTCTGTTGAAGTAGTCCCGAAGAAAAGTGATGTATATTTGAACCAGGATTTTTGACTTGAGCAACTGGAAGTTTAGAGTGAAACTTCACAGAGATGAGGAAGATGTACAGATGGCACGGTGGAGGGCAAGACAAGCACTTCTGTGTCGATTGTGATAAACTTGAGATACACAATAGACATCACAGTGGAGATGTTGAATAGAGTATGTGATTAAATTCATATTTTAAGAAGATAACTCTGGCAACACAACACAACGAGGGTTGGATTGGTGGAGGCTAATGGGGGAGTCCTACTGATTAGTATTAGGAAAAGCCGGGAACAGTGAGTTAAGAGAAGAGAGGATGGATAATAAAGGAGAAGCCTAGGACTTGGTCACTGATTACAAATGAGACATTAAAATACAATAAGGGTCCTAGGATCAATGTCAGTGTCTGACTAACATGACTGGGTAAATAATGACCAAAACAAAGAATAAAGGAAAGCCAGATTTTAGGGGACGAATCATGAGTTTAACTTTGAGATCACTGAAGCTAACTTTCTTGTGGGACACTAGGGTGAAGATAAAGAAGAGGAAGAATTCCAGGAAAACCTCTGGGTGCCCATACTGGGAAATTTGGTAAATGGTGATGTTTTATTACCTGAAATTAAGAATGATGACGTTTGGAGGTAATTATGATAAGCCATGTTTTAAAAAGGATCGAGTCTAGGTACCTATAAGGAAACAATGCTTCTGTATCAGGTAGGATTCGGTTCAGAAAAGTATACAATAGAAACTTCCCCCCAAATTGTGACATCAATGAGATAGAAATGTCTTTCTCTCTCATGGCAAAGAAACATGAACGTAGGTCGTCCCGGCATAATAAGGGAGATCACGACGTCAACCTGGCTGTGCCTTGATTATGAACTGTTGTTCGACTTTACATGTTAAAATATTGGAAGACAAAGAAGAAACTTGCCAACTTTCCCGTGGCAACAATTTAGTTATCTAGACATAAACAAACTTTTCTAGATTTCTAAGGTGATGTTACCTTTGTCTTTGTATTATAGCTGAAGGAACAGATTCAGAGAAGCTAAGTAACCTGCTGGAAGATCAGTCAGTTAGCACATAACAGAAACCAGTCTTCTGACTCTAAATTCCATGCTGTTTCTTTGTAACTTACTTTCATCCTGAAGTTTCAGTATTAGGTGGGGTTCTGAGGGAAGGCAGTGCTACCTGGTAAGAGAATTTAGTGAGTATAGCTAAGGTATTTGTTATGGAGAAAAATTAATTACTATAGAAGCCCACAGAGCTCAGGGGTGGGGAATACGAATGGGTTGATTGTTTATATGCTTTTGCTTGATTATCTGTTAGGGATGTTTCTTTATTGGAATGTTAAACATCATTTTTAGTGTGCATTCTAAAGCAATTAAGGAGAAGTAGAGTTTACATTTCCAAGGCAAGTATATATGTACAAGGTCGGACAATTAAATTCGCAAACTCATCCTAGAAAAAGTGCTACACACTTCATTGCTGAATATCACTATTGTCACTTTTGAAGTACTCCCCTTGGGAAGCTATGCACTGATGCCAGTGCCTAGTCCACCCTTCAAAGCAATTTTGGAACTCTTTTTCAGGAACGGCCATCAGAGCTGTTGTTGTATTACCCTTGGTGTCCTGAAAGTCATCAAAATGTCTTCCTTTCAATATTTCCTTTATCATTGAGTAAAGAAGGAGGTAATTGGGGGCCAGATCAGGTGAGTAGAGAGGATGTTCCAATACAGTTATTTGTTCCTGGCTAAAAACTCCCTCACAGACAGTGAGCTGGTGCATTGTCATGATGCAAGAGCCATGAATTGTTGGTGACAAGTTCAGGTCGTCTAACTTTTTGATGCAGTCTTTTCAGCACTTCCAAATAGTAAACTTGGTTAACTGTTTGTCCTTTTGGTACAAATTTATAACGAATAATCTCTCTGATATCAAAAAAAGTTAGCAATATCGTTGCAACAAGTTCACAAATGTAATTGTCTGACCTCATATGTATGTGTGTGTGTATATATAAATTTACTTATAAGATAATGTATAATTTTATATAGGCTTTTCTCAGTTTAAAGACAGCCTATGTATACTCACAACTTTTATAGATAGAAATTATTTCTCTCTTATATAACAGACAATGCCTAAACTTCTTGTTTTTATGGTGAGATATTGGTAGAGTAATAATTTTCTACTCACTAAACAAGTATTATTTCCATACATATAAAAAGCTACATTTTCTTGCAACTTAAAAAACAGGATGTGAAACTCTAAAATATTGATGAAAACCTAATTTATAACGCATTATGTCTTTTCTACCAAGACAACACATACTCACCAATCTTAGAGATGAAACTTGGAATTTGTAATATTTTTTAACTAGAATCATACCTAGAAACAAATGTTGGCATATGTTGTACTTCGTGGAATGACCATATTCAATAATATCTTTTTGTTTTGCAGTATCTATTATAAAAAAGGAAAATAATTTCTATTTATTAAAGTTGTGAGTATATATAGGTTAAGCTTCAAGGTTAATAGACTACCCATAATTACTAAAAAATTATCTGACTATGAATTTAAAATAAGTTAGATATTATTTGTATTAATAGCACCAAACTCATTTAAGAAATTGTTTCTTAGAAATTGCCTAAAGGAAGAATCAGTTCAGAGTAATTGGAAATATTTGAGGGAAAAAAAATCAACTAAAGCGTTTAGAATTTGTCGGAAGTCAACAAGAAAATTCCAATTCATTTTAAGGCAAAGATATTCATTTATCCATCCATTCATTTATTCATTCATTCATTTACCACTTTTTAAATTTATTCAACACAAATTTGAGCACCTTCTTTATACCACATCTTGGGTCTATGGAATAATTGTTTTTAACCAAGGGTAATAGCACCCACTTAATGGACATTTGGAAATTTGACTTGAGGTCTTGCAAGCATTTGGTTGGAGCCACAGATGTAAAATATTTTACAATGTTAAGAACATTTCACATAAAGAAGAATTATCCCATTCCAATGTTGTTAATAGTGCTTCCATTGAGAAGCACGATGTGCACACAATACTTCACAGGACTCTGTATGAAACTTCACAGGACTCATTGCTTAGTAGAAAAGATACAAAAATGGACCATAACGTGTTACTCTGTTTGGCAAGTGCTCATAGGTTACTACAAGAGCACAGCCCAGCAGAGAGGCAAGAAGGGCATGGACACTTTCTCAGGGAGATAATCCATGAAGAACCACGAGGAGTCGGCCAAGAGGAAAAGAGAGGTGACAATATTTTAGGCAGAAGAACTGCAATGGCAATGGCAAGAAGGCATGACAGAGAATGGTGAGTATGTTCAGAAAGTAGAAGTGGTTGGCTGAGTTTTCGTAGGTAAATGCAGAAATAGTGAGATGATGAGGGCAGAGAAGACAAAATAAAGGTAATGAAGTGACTTGTGTGTCACAGAGAGCCATTAAGATATTTTAAGTTGCGTGACAGTTCTGAATTTTCAACAGGCACCATTGTGTTGGTCAGATTTTAGAAAGGAAATAGAGAAGGGGAGGCCTGTTAGGAGGCTGAGGCAATAATACAGTGAGGAATGATGAGGACTCACCTAAAGCAATTGCACAGAGGAAGGAATGAAGGGGATGGGTTTGTGAAAACAGCATAGCTTTCCCACTTTATGCCTATATACTAACATACAACCAAATATATCAAAGCGATGCGTTTTCAAGGACATCTGGACTTCCCATTCTCCTTGAATATGTTTTACTCTTTCTTGTCTGAAATACCTTTAACACCAAATGAGTAAATTCATCCAGAAGATCTGATTGGAATAGAAATCTATGGACTTGGGTGAAGACAGTATATCAGGTTTAGCTAGTAGAAATAGGAAATACTAAGTCGTGAATTAAGGGGAGCATATAAAGATTACCACAACTTTATGAAATTTCAGGGTAAGCTAAAAAGGAAAAGACTAAAGAATGTTTGCATTTTGGTGATTACAAGAGAAAGATGAGCCAAGAACAAAATGATAATTTGAGCAAATGACAGAGCAGATGTAAACAAGTACAAACTGCAAATTACTGCCCTTGCAATGATTTCAACCACAAGTTAAGGATATTATGGTGGAAAAGTAATACTAATTAATTTAATAGAAAACACAGGGAAATCTACATTGAATCTACATTAAAGCATTTTTTTTTCAGTGCTAAGTTTTGGGGAACTTTTTGAGAAGTACAGATCTGTTGAATTGCCTATTAGCTTAATAATTATTAGAGCAAATAAATTAAAGCTTTAAGAATCCTTGCTGTGATACCTAACTTGCCCCATGTTGTCTGGGAAAGGATGAAAAACCTAAAGGATACAGCTTAAGTGAATCAGCCATTTAAATACAATTACCTTTGGAGGAGGCAAGAAATTAAATTAAATGTATAATCAAATGTGAATTACTAGTATCAGAATCTTTCTTTAGAACAGATTTTGCTAATGGAAGAGGAGTAACCAGGAAGGGTGCACAAAAAAGAAAGAAAACAAAGAAAGAAAGAGATTCTGCATTCAATCTTCCCCTATATAATATTCTTACATCACTGCTTGAAAGATACAAATTTTAGATTATTAGATAGAGCTTTGATAGGAAGTCTCATCTCAGATATGCTTGAGATGTAAAATGTAGTAGTAACATGAAGATGACAGAGAATATTTTGTGTAGTTTCTCTTATTTCATAGTACATGTAGGACCAGAGAGGTTTAATAAGTAATAATATACATTTAAAAATACTTTATTAAAACAACTCAGTATTTTGGAAACTCAAAAAATGATTGTTTAATCTAGGTCTTGTTAAGTCATAGATTATATCATACATACAATGTATTTTATGTATATTTCATATTTATATGAAAAGTTTTTCCAGAAAAGAAGTCAGATACTATTTCTAGCTCATCTCTCTCGTCAAAATAGTCTTATCCTTGGAATCAGTGTAAATCTTAAATTAAAAAAAATAATTGTTTCTTTTCATACATGGCTAATCAGCAGTCATTTCAACATACCAACTAAAATAAATGTCAGGGCTGCAAATGAACCATACATTAAATATGTGTTTGGCTGATAAAACTTTAAAGAAAGTTTTCCCTTTTGCACTCCAAATCAAAAATCTTTCAACGTATATTTTATTTTCTGTGGTTTCCCAAAGATTATTAGAATAGCTTGTGCAATCCCATCCATAAGAATTTTAGGCCATTACAGATGTCAAACAGCTGAGCTTTAAGATCTCTTCTGGGGATCTGGGCCTGAATACTTATATTTATTTTAAATGTCTGCATATTCTTGCTATTTTTCTACTGAGGCTTAATTTCTTTTTGATTATGTTTTAACAATGCTTTAGCATTTCCTGTTTTAAAATCAATCTCCTTGGTTAAGAATTCTGAGCTTAGATGTGCCTGTCTTCTTTCTACTAACAGTACAAGACTTGCCTAAAACAATTGTCCTCTCACTTTCTTTCATTACCTTATTTTTTAAAAATATGTCTTCAGACCTCTTCTCATTATCACAAAATGGTAGGAATCCAAAAATATTAGTGTCAAGCCAAGGCTCTATGAGTCATTGGCACATTGTTGGTTTTCATATCTTGGACATCATTTTGTGATATTATCCTTTTACTGTTCAGTCTTGTCTGTACATCTCATAATTTCTTTATATGTATGTTCTCTGTGAACCTGTGCTCTTCAGAAAAACTCACTGAAAAGCCAGCCACGTTTATCTACCAGCCAACTCTCCTTTTTGTACTTTATTTAGATCATTAGTATTTGTATAATCAGATTTTTTTTAAATGTCCTCTTTCCCCTTTAAAAATTCTTGTTTATAGTACCACCAATAAAGGGCTAATATCAAAAATATACAAGGAACTCATGCAACTCAACAACAAAAAAACAAATAACCCAATTGAAAAATGGGCAGATGACCTGAAGAGACATTTCTCCAAAGAGGACAAACAAATGGCAAATAGACATATGAAAAAATGCTCAACATCACTAATCATCAGAGAAATGCAAATAAAAACCACAATGAGATATCACCTCACCCCAGTCAGAATGGCTATCATCAACAAGACAAATAGTAACAAGTGTTGGAGAGGCTGTGGAGAAAAAGGAACCCTCATACGCTGTTGGTGGGAATGCAGACTGGTGCAGCCGCTATGGAAGGCAGTGTGGAGGTTCCTCAAAAAATTATGAATATAATTACCATCTGACCCAGCAATCCCTGTCCTGAGTATCTACCCCAAAACTCTGAAAACACTTATACATAAAGACACGTGTGCTCCAATGTTCATTGCAGCTTTATTTACGATGTCCAAGACATGGAAACAACCAAAATGTCGTTCGATAGATGAATGGATAAAGAAGTTGTGGTATATATACACAATGGGATACTATTCGACGGTAAGAAAAGATGACACAGGAACATTTGTGACAACATGGATGGATCTTGAGATTATAATGCTAAGCAAAATAAGTCAGACAGAAAAAGCAGAGAACCATATGATTTCACTGATATATGATACATGAACCGAAAATAACAAAAGAACAAGACAAACAAATGAGAAACAAAAACTCATAGACACAGACAATAGTTTAGTGGTTACCAGGTGGTAAGGGGGAAGGGGGGTGGGAGATGAGGGGAAGGGGGATCAAATATATGGTGATGGAAGGAGAACTGACTCTGGGTGGTGAACACACAATGGGATTTATAGATGATATAATACAGAATTGTACATCTGAAATCTATGTAACTTTACTAACAATTGTCACCCCAATAAACTTTAATTTAAAAAAAAAATCTTGTTTATGATACTATCAAGATAGAAATGCCTTAACATTCCCTTCCGTTTGACTAAAACTTTAGATGGGCTTTTTCCTGAGTGGTCCCCTAACATTTTTTCCTAGAACATTTATTTTAGAACACTTAACTGCAAATTCTTTTTCTGCCTCTTTGAGATGTAAATCTTTTTAAAAGCCTCTTGCTAGTTTACATCCCAGGGATGTCTTTATCCAGGACCAGGAAACTATCTCGTTGAAATGTGATCATTAAGGAAGATATACTCCTATCTCCCAGTTTCTGTAGGGGTAATGAAACTAACTTCAGGGAAGCCTTTCTCCAAGTTGCACAACTACCCCCTCCCTAAGTTTATGTTTCCTTTGAATAAGGACACTTCAACACAGATGGCCTACAATCTCTCCCTTCCCAACTCTTAAAACTGTCCAGCCCTTTGTATCAGTACAGTTGAGCTGAGACTGAGTTCTGACCTCTCTTCCCTACTGCAATAGCCTTGCATGTTGAGGAGGGAACCCTTTGTGGATTTATAGATGTTCAGCCTGTTGTCACTTCAAGTGGAGAGCCCAGGGGTACCGCTTACATCACCATGCTTCTGATGTCTCTCTGCAATGAACTTGAATAAAATTTTCCTTGTTTGGTGTACTTTGTCTGGTACAATTTTTGCTTTGAATATATCTTACTGATTAAAAAAATAATAATACATCATCTTCTTTAATTCTTAAACAGATGGAACAAATAACTGACTACTCTCTGAATTCCTTGCTTTCCTATTATTAAATTATAGTAATAGTTTTCCATTATTATCTGCCTTCCTTTCTCTCTCCCTCCTTTCTTTTCTCTATCCTTCCCTCCCTTTCTCCCTTCCTTCCCTCCTTCCTTCCTTCCTTCCTTCCTTCCTTCCTTCCTTCCTTCCTTCCTCCCTCCCTCCCTCCCTCCCTCCCTCCCTCCCTCCCTCCCTCCCTCCCTCCCTCTCTCCCTCCCTCCCTTCATTCCTTTCTTTCTGTTTTTCTTCTTACTTTGGACAAAAAGTATTGAACATTAAGTTATATAACAGTCTTTGTCCAAAACTGTGCTATCAAAGCAATAATAGATTTAGGTGTAAAAGTCTTGCTTTATTGGTCCCCCTTGAGTTGAAAATTAATCATTCCTACCATCTTTTCATTAGAAGGAAGAGGGCTTTTCCTGCCTCATCCTGGTACTTTTCCATTTCACTCTCCAGAGGAAGCAGTATTAAAGTGGTATTTACAAACTCTTTCTGACTTCCCACATGCATTTTTCCTCACAGGAAGAGGAGTCCATCACCACACTGTTGCTACCGGTCACACTAAAGTGAATAATTGTTTTAAGAAGCAATGTAGCTTTGTCTATTTCCTCTCCTTGTGTTGCATATCTTGTATTGGAATGAGAAATAGACTTAACCTTGCATTCAGCTGGTTATGTGTATGTACAGAGTTAGCTAAGCAAACTTAGTCTTTTCACGGACAGAATCCACCTCATCTAGACTTTTCTCAGAATCTAAATCAGGGCATTTTTTGAGGGATAGAGAAGGAAAGGTAGAAGCAGTTCCACTTGGGATCTACATTTAATCAATGCCTTCCCTGTATTTTGGGGGGTAGCAAAGTTTATGGAATTAATAACATTTGTAGAATTAATTAATTAGATTCAGATCATTTCCTACCCAGAATTTGATCTATGGTGATATGTATCTTATTTTTACTCACTGTATCAGTGTTGAATATATTCCAGTTCTAAATCCAGATCTTAGAATTTAAATATTTCTATCATTAAGGTCCCTCTGCCCCAAGGGCAGAAAAAAGGCAAGAAGGAAATAATAAAATTGTGCAGAACTCATCTGCTGATTTCTTAGATATGTTGCTTGAAACTTCCTTAACAATATGGTGTCTGGTTCTCTCATTTTCTCACCTTCCTTCTTCTACCCTCTGGATTTCTTAGCATAAAAGAGATGCCAATGAAAATGAACTCAGAGCTAACTTTGTAATGTGCAGCCTCAAAATTAAGTTCAACCCAGAGTAGCACAGACATGCACTAGAAATATTTTAAACTATTATAGTTATTAATTTGTTTCTTACTTTTTCCCAGTTTGACAGTGAACTTCCTTTGCTAAATTGACAAAACTCCTTCTTGTCTCCACCTTCCCAAAAGACATAGCTGTGGGAGGAAAGGGACTAGGAAGGAAGAATAGCACATTTATTTTTATATTTTCTGTTCAGTACTGTGCATCCTTTTGACTTAAATAGCGCTCGCCTTCCTGGTGGGTGTTGGCATTGGTTCTGGGGCTGCATTAATGACTCTTCCATAAGCCATACTTTCCCAAGGCAATGAATGGACGGACGGCTTCAGTGAGACATTAGCATCTGAACAAGTCAGGAGTACTGATACTTAGTGTGCCAAGGATTTGTGATATTTACTCATTTAATTATAAATCAAAAGTGTCTTGGCCTTTATCAGCACTTGAGGTTTACATGTAATCTAAAGTTTCCTCTCTTAAATAAAATAGCTACCATATGTGCTAATCAAGAAGTAAAGATAGGGATGTAGATAGAGGTAGATAGAGATAGGAATAGAGACAGAGATACAGACGGAGATAAATATAGAGATAGAGACATGAACATAATGAAGAACTCATAACTTTGCTTTGTAGAGATGAAATCCATGATTTTACAGAGTGGTTGCCCACTATATAACCTCCTTTTCTTGCCATATATTTATGCCAAAAACCTTTTGTCCTCTAATCTATGGCTATCATTCTGCCTGTCTGCAGAATGTCTTTAACCAGCCTCTGTGCTCCTTTCAGAAACTGTTGCATTTTAAGGTGATTGTTATCTGAAGTCCCCAGGTATTGAATTGAAACATGTAGGAGACCACAAGAAAAGAGATTGATTCATCTCTGGGTATCACTATTTTCTTGCCATCACTCCTGATGGCTATAAGGGCTCTTTTTGTCACCTTTTGTAGCATAAGGAATCTGCAATGAAGAAATATAAATAAGAAACAGGAATGGCCACATTTGCAAAAGAAAGAGGAAGATAAATTAAGTGAGGGTTAAATGATGTGCTCCCATGGTATTTATTCTGATAAATATTTATTGAAAATTTACTGCATGGAAGATACTCTAATGTGTGCACGTTGGGGTAAAACTTGGTACCTGTGCATTAGGCAATGTGTGGGGGGAAGGGAATGTCTTTTAGATTCTACTCTCCTACTCCTTGTATAACTTTGTGTACCACTTAACCTCTATGAGTCTCTGTTTCAAATCCACAGCACGAAATTTTTGACACTTGGCCTGCAAAATAATGCATATGAGAGTGTCACTAGAACCTCGGGTTCCTAATTGAGGACCAGGATACTTCATACATGTTTGTCTGTGTAATTAAAGAGACTGTCAAATGGAATATGGATTTAAGGAAGTCAGCTTAGTGTCATGGTTAAGGCTACAAGTTCTGGGTTTGAATCTTGGGTTTGCCGTGCACTAGCTGTGTAACCTTGAACAATATATTTAGTATTCCTCAGCTTCCACATTTGTAAAATGAGAATGATATTATATCTAGTTCATATTCATATTATGAGGAGTGTATCAGTTACCTTTAGCTGCAAAATAAACCTCCTCAAACTTAATGGCTGGAATTAGCTGGGTGATTCTCCTGCTGCTCTTGCTTGGGTTATTATAGTCACCTGGTGATATGTAATACTGCAGGTATTTGATTTAAGAAGTTCATTCAGCTATCTGGTAGGTGGTAGTAGTCATTGGCTGGCCTGTCTCTCCATGTGGTTGTTTATCCTCAAGGAGGCTGGTATGGACCCTTTAACTTGGCAATCTCAGGACAGCAAGAAAGCAAGAGCAGAAACTGTAAGACTTCTTTCAGTCTAGATTCGCAACTCAAAACGTCACTTTTGCTGCATTCCATTGTCAAAATAAATCACAAGGGCAATACAGATTTGAGCGGATGGAGAAATAAATTCAGGAAGTAAGGCAAAATCACGTAACAGATGAGGTGTGCAAACAAATGGGAGAAATTGTTGCAATATTTTGCAAGTCCGCACCAGGATTAAATGAGATGATATTTGCAAAGTGCTTAGAGCAGAGCTTGGAAATAGTAATCATTATATAAATGTTAATTGAATAAATTGTTAATATATCTTACTGAAGAATATACACTTACACTGTGATACTAAATAAGATTCTATAAAAAGTGTTGTGTGCTATAAAGATGGAGAGCACTTTTTTTTTTTTAATGGAAAAACTTAACAGAGAGAATGGCATTTGAGCATAGCCTTGGAGGAAAGGGAAAAATGACCCTTTTCACAAACTAGGTTATGTCCAGAATCCTCCCTCCTCTGAGCTAGTATCTCAGAGTTATTTTACCATCTTTAGCAATATGCCCACATAATTCTTCCTCTATACTTTTGTAAAGGTAAAATGTGAGGCTTTAAAGGAGAGGCAATCATGCAAGTTAATAAGGGTGCTTTGACTGAGAAATTTTAGATGTCCCTGCTTGCCTTTTGCTAATGCAGAATAAATTGTTCCAATCCCCTCAGGCTGTTTTTTATTTGACTCATATTTTTTTCTTTCCATGAAAGCAGGTGAGGAAAATAATAATAGCCAATATTCATGGAACATGTGCCTGGCAATGTTCAAAGTGCTCTGCGTCTATTAATTAATTTAATCTTCACTCCAACCCTGTGAGTTCAGCACTTATCCCTCGATGAGAAAATTGAAGTACAGAGAAGTTAAGTAACTTGCCTCAAGTCACACACCTACTATATGATAGTGACATGATTCAGCTATTGGCAGTCTGGACAGTCTCTCTGCCTGTGTCCCAGCTCCTTCATGATGTAATGGATTCTAAGGCTGTATGTTTTCAGTTTGTGTTTCTTTAAACAAAATGAAGCTTCTAAACACCCTTCAAATCTGAAAATCTGTAAGACCTCTATATGAGTGAATTACAGAGTATGAAACTATAGACTATTATAACTGGAAGAGATCATTAAGCTGATCATCTGAATTGGCTACCACTTTTTCTAGTTAAGGAAACTGAATAATGTTTCATTTATGATACATTGTGAGCCATAGAAATGGCTACGTGCCAACAAATGTTATTCTCTTTGCACATATCCCTATGCGAACTTAGAATCAAGGCATCTGGAAGTTGGAAGGGATTCAATTATTGCATTTTGTTCGCTTTTTATAGACCACCTAGGTCATTTTAAATTCTAATGCTTTGCCATGAAGCTCAATTTCCCCAGCTTGATTATTTCTGATTCTAAGAATAATAAAATTCATATAAAATTCATTTAAAATTTGCATATTAATGAACAATATAAATACATAAAAGTACATAACAGCAAAAAAAAATTATAAAATTAGATTATACATAACCCCACTGTGTAAAGCTAAAAGCTGCTAACACATTGCTCTATTTTTCATGTCTTCTGTCTGAAATATTTTTTAACAAAACAGCCCTCAGACTAAGATCCTACTTTTCGTTTAACCCACCACTAATGTTTCTGAAGTCATTAAATATTTTAAAGACAAAATTTTTAATAGCTACATAGTATTTTATTTTGTGGATGTAACATCATCATGCATTGTCTTCATTTAACGACTCAGCTTGCCGTACACTTTCCATGATCCTGTCTTGGCTGTGATATCCTATTTCCTGCTACAATTTACTTCCAACACAGATGTCACAGTCTCTATTAAATCTCAAATTTTGATGCTGCTCAGGGCACCTTGATTGAGCCCCCAGAAATGAGAAAAGGAAAGATTGTTAAACTTCAGAAACCCATAGGAGACAAGTAAGAGGTGGTATTTTGCATTTCAGCCTAGAAGTGAAATAACTTTTTAAGATTTAAATTTTGGTCAAAATGAGGTGCTGTTTTCTATACGAAAGCCTCATCAAGATCTCTGTACGTTTATCATGTCAAAGTGAAAGTAACAAAATATTGGGCATAGCTAGACTTCGATTTCAAACCAACTTCCTCATATATTGATTCAAGCTGTATTCTACTCAGGCTTACTAGAAAAAACTATTTATATTCTTGTATATATTAGTCACTATTTTCTGATTAGATAATTAAACTTATTTTTTCCTTTCTTTTGTTAATGCCGCTTGGTAATTTTAGCAGTTAGGCATTCTACTGAGTGTCACTTACTAAGTAGCATTCTCCAAATGCCCATTGACAAATTGCCTTCTATTTACCATATTTCAGAGCACCATGCAGTGTGGATTTCTGAATTCCTCCTCTAGGAAACCATCCAGAATGATTAGAAACACATCAATATGTTTCATTTATTTGCTGGATCTATGCCAGGGTACTCTTAGCTGTTAGAGGCAGACTTTCAGTCCTTGCCATGTGACCCCTTTCTGTAAGGGTGACCCTATACCTTCTGTTTTGAGATTTAAACCTCTGATGTAATTCGATTTGACAGTATGGGTTGGCTTGGAACTTTGTGAAAGCTTTTTTTCCCTTTTCTTTCCTTCCCTCCTGCCAAACCTTAATGATTCTGTTTACTGTACATTTACTATGCAAGTCCACTAGTTTCAATGGTTCTGTTTACTTCAGGCTGGCGGAGTGCATGCCTGGCCCAGGGACTTGGGAGAGGGTTTTGCATCTGGGTGGGATCCATTCCTATCCCAAAGCAGTCCAACCTTTGGGAAGCGTTTTTTTCCTGGAGTTGCCTGGCCAACTTCTCCTTTCTTTGCTCAGCTTCTCCTTGCATGCCTATAAAACCTTTTGGTGGTATTAAGAGTGGGAAGGCAGTCTTTGTGACTGGGAGTCCACTGTCTTCCCTTAATGCTGGCATTTTGAAATAAACCTGCTTTTCTTTCCACCAACCTCACCTCTTCAGTTCCGGCCTTCATGCAGCGAGCTGCCGGAACTTTTACATGGTAACATTTCTATACTCCCTTCCACAAAATGGCACTTTACTTCTTCAAGGCCAGCAAGAGACTACCTCTGTGTGTAAGGAATGCATAAGTCTTCTAGTGAAGAGCCTTCAAAAGTCAAGAGAATCACCTTTTGGTTAACCTAAAGTCAACTGATTAGAACCTTTAATTACATCTGAAAAGTCCCTTAATTTTTGCCATGTAAATTGAGATATCCCACCATATTCACAGATCCCACCCACAGTCAAGGGTGCGGGTGGGGGTGGGGGGGCGGTTAACAAGGGCATGGATCCCAGGACGTCATCTTAGAATTCTAACTGCCATAGTACCCTTCTCAACCCTTTCCTATTTCTCTACCCTTGTCTCACTCATCTTTGACCTTTACTAAAAATCAGATATAAATTTGATCTGTGGATGGTGTTGACACATTTTAGTGGCACATGGGAAAAATATATGAGATCAACAATTAAGTTCACAAACTCATCCTAGAAAAAGTGCTACATACCTCATTGTTGAATATCACTATAGTCACCTTCAAAGTACTCCCCTGGGGAAGTTATGCACTAATGCCAGCACTGAGTCCACCCTTCAAAGGAATTTTGGAACTCTTTTTCTGGAATGGCCATCAGACCTGTTGTAGTATTACCCTTGATGTGCTGAATGTCATCAAAGTGTCTTCCTTTCAGCATTTCCTTTATCTTTTGGTAAAGAAAGAAGTTACTGGGAGCCAGATCAGATCAGTAGGGAGGGTGTTCCAATACAGTTATTTGTTAAATAACTCCCCCTCCGGGCTAAAAACTCCCTCTCAGGGCTAAAACCTCCCTCACAGACAGTGCCGCGTGAGCTGGTGCATTGTTGTGATGCAAGAGCCATGAATTGTTGGCAAAAAGTTCAGGTCATTGTGTCCAACTTTTTCATGCAGCCTTTTCAGCACTTCCAAATAGTAAACTTGGTTAATGGTTTGTCCAGTTAGT